>NC_085050.1:70170988-70471288 GCF_963662255.1 Cinclus cinclus | reverse complement strand
CTTTTACCAACTGACAAAAAGAAAACGGCACTGCTTAGATGACATTGGAAGCCTTGCATCAGCCTGACATGGACCACTGATCCCTGACAGTTCTTCACGTGGCATCTGCTCTGCTCATCTGCTGGCCCAGGGCCAGCAGTAGCTGCTGCCAGGTAGAAAGGAGAAGACTTTAAAGTAGAAGTAGGAAAGGATCAAGTGCTGTCCTTGGGAGGATGGAACAAAATAATTTAAGATGAAGTTTTGCAGTATGTGAAAAAAGGCAATACCAGCTGTTGATCTGGGTCAGATAGAATAAGATTCCATAAACAAGTTAATGCAGGAGTTGAATATATTCATTTAAGAGAAAAAGTTTAGTGCAGTACAAGTCAAGGTGACACTCTACAAAAGGAGTGAAAGATGGAAGAACAGAGAAAAGAAGGTATGATATCTTCAAATCAATCTTGGCAACATTTCTTTTTGGAAGCTTGAGTTTTCTGGAAGCAAACTATAAACGCTCTGAAAAATCAATGAATTCCAGGAGAGCAAAATCTCCATTTCAAAGCTCTGACCCACCGTGTGGAAAGCCTTACATTTTATGAGTATTCTCTAACCGGTGATGTGGCTGAGGGCCACTACAGTCAGGATCAAAGACTGCATCTCATCTTCTCCTGTTCATTGGCTCTCATGGACTTCTTACTGAATTCACTTCTCAAATACTCAGGGCAAAAAGCTGTTGCTAGCCCATAACAGGAATTCTCCCTACTGCAGTAGCATGAGACAGGATGAGAGAGCTCCCATGAGAAGCAGCACAGACAGGAAATATGGACAAGAGTTCAGTGAGGAGATTCACATTGTTTCAAATTAGGAGTGATTTAAGTTATGACTTGAGGGTGACTTTCCTGAATCATATTGGCACCGTGTGTTTTTCAATGCCCGATGTCAGGCATTTAGCTCATGAGTAATAAATTAAGAACCATGCTGAGTTAAGAGTGTAAAAATAATCAGGCTTTAGACAATGATAAAACCCATTTTGAATTAAGCAATATAGATACAAGCTAAGCCAAAGTACAGTAAATTAATCACAATTTGAGATAGACCAGTAAATGTGCAGAGAACCTTAATGCTGACAGATACTGAGTACAGGAAGCAGGAACAGCACTTCTGGAGTTAAATACTTATACTCCACTGCTGCATTGGGATTAAACTCTTCCTGAAAGTTCCCTTTGGCTTGCATTACTCAACTAGATAAGATAAAATTACAGTCTAAACAAACATAAGCAGTCTTGCTTTAAAAAAACATGGTTGTAAGATGATGACTGCCAGCTAATGAAAGTTTAAAGCATCTTGACTGGAAATAGTATTGCATGAAGTGATCCCAAGATTGCAACTTACCTCTTCCCTGTGATTCTTTATTGGCATACAGAGAATGCTCTGAGTCTTATACCCTGTGATCTGGTCAACTTCTGCATTGAATCTTGGATCCTGATACAAGAAGAAATTGCTATTATTAGACTACTAGCCTAAACACCAGGTGGGGGGTTTTTCTACCTTGGTTTATATTTTAACAAAAGTTTACTATTTTGACTGTTACCCAAGATAACAAAGGTTCCATTACCAGCCAATAATTATATAAAGCTGTTACAATCAGTGGGTTAACAACAGAAAAGCATTTGTGTGGAATGAGAGTGCCACTAGATTAAGACCACTGCTATAAAGAACAAAAAACCCAAACCCTCGGAGAAGCTTTTTTTTTTTTTTTTGAGCCTAGACCATCACAATAATGAATATGCTCATGGATTAACCATCCCTAGTTTACCTTTTATCATCAAGAAAAAAGCACAGAAGTGAAAGATCCGTGCCCACAGAGAAACAGTTTCACACATGTGATTTATGGTTTTGCTTTTAACAAGACATTGCTTGTTTCATTTGTTCATCTCAGTATTGAATTCTGAATAATGACCTCCACAGAACTCGTTTTCCTAGTCCTAGCTTTGTGTTTCCGTATGCACACCTATCTATAATACACATATTATAACCAAAACCATGGTCTTGAGTTTGCATCTTGACCACTTTAAGTCATACAGCACCAAGAACAGGCATTACAGTGGTAATATTCCAGCAGGTGATAATGCAGCAGCAGCAGCTTTTTCAAGCATTGCTGAAGATGGATTTCCTTGGCTTACCTCATAGGCATTCTTGATGTTGAGAGGCTGCCCTATGGCTGCCACATGACCCACAATGCCCTTGTTCCACTCCAGGCGAATGCAGTTGTTGGAAGCTTCTTCCAGGGTGGATCCTTCTGCCACATCAAACAGCCTGCTCACGAGAAACTTCTCGTTGGAGCTGTCCTCACACACCAGGAACAGGGAATAGCGGTCGGCTGCGATCAGCTCGTGGATATGTAGGAAGATCTTATGGCAAAGCGCTGTGACATCTAAGTGACTAGAAATATCTTTCACAAGTTCTAACAGTCTCGAGCACTGATCCCCTGCACTGGTCTCAGTCCTTGGAGATTGCAGAGGCATCTGTTCCTTCTTGTCAGAGCCAGAGAGGAAGCTCACTGCTCCTACCGAGTCCTTGACAAAAATAGGCCTCAAGGGTCTGTCAAATTCAGAAGCGGAGATTTTCCTCGCTGGTGTCCCAGAGCTGGTGGTCTCGGCACAGGCGGGCTGGTGACAGGCACAGGCTTCGTTCTGGGACTTGGTTCCCTCCTTGCAGACTGGGATGGTGTGAACTCTCTCAGCAAACCATGCATTAACCATTTCTCTGTAAAACACAACCAAAAATACAGTGAATGACATGAACTGAAAATCCTCTAGTGCACGTTGGAAGCTGACAATGTGAGATGACAACTAAACCGTCTCACACAGAGGACACTGATGCACCTTTAGACTCCTTTGTATCAATATTCTCCAGTTTTACACAGCACTTAGCCCAGATAAAGCAGTAACATTTTCTGTCCCATAAAAAAGCAGCGTTTTTGCCTAGAGGAGATACTTGAATAGGGCAGAGGAGGACCACTTCTGCTGTGGTTTTCTGAGTACAGATCAGAAGTTTACACCATCATTTTGGGACTGAAAAGCTCCAATCCTTTCCATTCCTAAGATCTGGGTTTCTGTATAAGACATATATATTAATTTGAAGACAAAACTTCCTGTTTGTGACCTCCCAAAAACAAGTTTTGAACTTGAATTCTGTCAATCACCTGCAACCCTTCCTATTTTTTCTGTTGCCAATATACTATCTATTTTTAAGTTAACTTCCCCTGCCCTCCAAGTTAACAAAAAACGCTGGTTGGATTCAAAGCACCAAAATTTTACTTAAAAGCCATCAAAGAAACATGAATATTACCAATTCAACCCCCTTCAAAATAAGGAAAGGACATACTGTTTTCATGCATCTCTTGTGTTTCCTTTCCTTGCAAATTGTACTCCTTGTCTAACTCAACCTCAAATTCTGAATTACTCTAAAATTGCATTTTTAAGAGGCCATCACCAATCAAAAAATGCCATGCATCTCTAATATTTAACTGTGCTTTTCAAGTTCAGTTAGCACTAGAAAGCCAACCCTAAAAATGTCCTCACTAAATACAGCATATCATCATAACATGAGTATACTTCCTTTAATCACTGTAATATTTTCTTGTCCAAAGTCTGAGGGGTTTTACTTTCAGTTTCTTTTTGTCTTTTGGTTGGTTGGGGGTTTTTTTGTTTTTTTTTTTTTTTTTTTTTTTTGCTTTTTTAACACAAGGCTTTTAATTTCATTTGCTCAGTGTCGAGTACTCCTTGCAGCACATGCCCTACTCTCAGAAGAAGTGGGTTTTGCTGTATTACATAACATCTGAGCCTAGGAACAGCAAAAATCCTATTAACAAGTCTGATCTTTTAGAAACCTTTCATGGTGGTCATGTTTTAAATTTGGGATATTTGTTATTTGCTCAGCAGACCACAGGAATTCTGAGAGTGAAGCTGAATGAAGCCATGGAACTGAGTCAGGTTAGTCAGGCACTGATCAGTTACACGCGTCAGTGTACGTTACAAATGAAAAGCACTGCACAATAGTCATCTTCCTTACAGCACACCTTGATTTCTGCTGTAGGATGCAATACTGCAAGCACAATTAACCCTTAAAGCAAACTAATCAACTGAAACCTAAAATCCAACAGTATTATTCTTAATAGCAAGCCATCCACAAAAGGCGACTCATTTGACTTCAGCTGGGAAGGCTTGAATGAGTTTTTTAATCACATGTCATTTGGAGACCTCAACTGTAGGCAAACATGCTGTAAAGAACTGAATTATTAAAAACCAATGATCCTCCTTTACTAAAGCAACAATACCTAGTTGTTGTGCAGTAACCTCATCCAAGTGTTTCTTGCAGTGAAACAAAGAAAAACTAATATATTATTAGAAATTTGACTCTAACAGTATCACTTTCCAGAACTTAAACAGGATGAACGTTAAGTTAAATGTGGGAGCTGTGACCACTTATTACTGCAATGCATATTATGATTTGCATAGGACAGTGTCACACTTACAAAAACTGTTTCACTGAGAGTCAACATAATTAGCTAGCATTTGGTAACACTTGGAATTGTCATTCATTAGATCGAATGAGAAAGAATAAAAATTTTCAATTCAAGACCAAAAATATTCTTAAGAAAATGAAAAAGCAAAAGAGAAAAAAAATCTGTAGGTAAATACAGTACAGCCTCTGAAATCAGTGCTGCTAACTCTTGTTAGCAGATGTGTTATATGCGAGTCCCTTTCACTTCACTCTGATCTCCTCTATAATCAAAAATTAGCTGGAAATTTTAGCTTCTACAAAACAAAACTTGCATCTAGCACTAAAGCTGGAGAAAACAATGCGCAAACTCCAGCTGGAGGCATTTAAACCTCAGACACAAGAATGTAGGTATAGAAAAATAAATGGTTTTCAAGAAGATCAGTGACTTGACCCAGAGTCACATGCGTGCTCTGACTTCGTTTCTGAGCACTGAGGACTGGCATTAATGGAAGGTAAGATGGAAAAGTAGCAGTAATAACACAGTACCAGATGGAAGGTCTTCAACAACTGATGAGGCTCAGAAGCCATGCAATTGAAAAGGCACAAATTTGAAGGCATGTTTGGAAATGAACCTGCGCTGTTGTTGGGCAACAGCAGTTTGTAGAGCCATCTGATTCAGTGCTTACTTACTCCTGGGGAAAGGAGAATATAACAAGCCATCATTTTCCCTTCTTATTTGCACTGAACTTACATACATGGATGTGTTGATACAAGATGCAAAGCACAGAAATAATGTTACCTTTCACACATAAAGAAAAAGCTACAGCAGAAGCTTGATTTATCAGTAGAAACCTGTTATTTTATTAATTCGGCAGTATTATGTTATGATTTCCCCAGGCCTTAATGGTGTAGCAAAAGCAATCAGTAAGAACAATGTACTCTGAATGCTAATACCTGTTCTTAAACTGTGGCTGTGAGATTATTAATTTTTTACCCTCTTGCCTCTTTGCTGTATAAAATAAGCATACATTTCTTGTGGAGGTTATTGAGCGATGTGGAACATAGCCGTAAAACCTTCCACATGAAACAAATTATGTTTAACAAGAACTGACTACTTCTTGGGTATCAGCCCTGTTTATGAAACACTTAAACATTGAACAGAACTGTATGTGAAGCTGCATAATTATGAATAACATATTCCTGTCTTTTAATTTCTCTTGGGTGATGGTTCAATAATTTGCCAACACAGTACGTGATTCTCAGAAAGCTCTTTAGATTAACAACAACAACAGATCCTTAACTAAGCTGGTTAAAGCATGGTTTTCAAATTCCAGCCTTTTAAGCATTTTACTTCGAGCAACAGGAAAACCATTCAAATTCAACTGGAAAAAGAACAGCGTTCAGTGACCTTTACCAAACGCCTCTTTTAACAAGGAAACTATTTAGCTCCTTTTACTTACCCAGTTACACACAGGGGTGGAAGAACCAGCATTGCATGAGCTGATGCGTTCTAACTAACTAAAAATCTCCCTGTCTTGACGTGCATTTGCTTCTTAACACTCAGTCCTATTTAACAATGCATGACAAGAAGGGTATTACGACTAGCACAAGGACTCTCCCAGCACAGAATCAGCTCAGCAGATACTGATACCAGACGCATCCTGAGCCACAAGTGAGGCTCCTGGAAATCGGCAACGGGTGCCATGTACAATTAAGACATCATTTTGAAAGGACTGCAGGAAGAAACCAACCCTTGTGACTATTCACCTGAACTGCAGTAGGCATTGGCATTGTCAAGAGCTGATTGTAAGGACGAGACCCTGGCTGTAGTTTAGAAGTTGCAGGAGCAGCTACTGATCCACAGTGATCCATGCAGACAGTTAAACACAATGCAGCACCTCCAGCCCACCATGGCAATCACTGTGAGCTGAGGAGTTACAGCACCCATATTCCTCTGGGCCAGGATGCATCCTTGACTGCACTGTGATCCTTTAAAATCAACCTTCATTCAAGAAAGATGTCATGTATCCCAGAACTCATGAGCAGGAAGAGGAGAATATGAAGTTACCATTTTTTAGTCACTCCTAGCATCCAAATCCAATCTTTCCTCCTTAAAACATGACAGTAGTGACTGCTGAATATGGCCGGTGACTTCAGCAGATGATAAAACTGGCGCAATTTTGAAGCGATAGAACTAAGAAGGGGATAAAAATGCAATGGCAGGCAAAACATTGAAGGAAAAAAAAAAGATGGTGTGACTCTCCCCTCTATCATGTCTTATATACAAGCAGACGTAATCTGCACTTCATGAGACCTTGTGAGCTTCAGAGGAATTAAGATTCTTTAGCCCTGATCTGTTAAATGCCGCCCACAAAGTAGACCTGTCCGTTGAGCAAGAAGTTCTTGGTATTAATAGGCAATAAAAATAGAAAAACAGTGGTTGAGAAAACACAGGCACAAGGAAGCAACATGTCTTGAGCCAGGTCATGCAGGAGGGCACATGTAGAGCTGAAGAGAGCCTCACTGTATTTCCTGTGCCATATGCTTCAAACCATATCGACACAACACTAATCACTGTGTTACTCATACACTGGGAATATGACATAATTTATTGTACCCATCTTTGCTTCGTTGTGATTATCTTCAAAGTACACAGCAAACTTCCCAAAAAGAAAAACCAACCACCCAACCCAGTGAAAATATTTAAGTATTAACAGCCAGGTTGTGATTGTCTCGCTTACATATGGCCACACTACCCACATAAGAACACACCAATGTGACCATTCAGCAGAATTTCTTGGCACCTTTGGAGAAAACATACAAAAGAAAAAATGCAAAGGTAACACTGAGATGCAACAAGGACAGTAAAAACTGCACGTTACTTACCTTGCACTAAGAATGGGTAACACTTGCAGTTCCAGAACAGAGCACGGCAATAAGTAGCTTTCAGTGAAACAGCAGATAATTGTCTATTCTCTGCATTGCTCACAAACCATTCATATACACAACTGTCATGTTTTCGTAGTCGTGTGGACTGTCCTGCTGATCTTTCATTCAAACCAGCAGTTACTGGTAACACACTTCAGGACAGGCATTACAAACTTGCCTACTAGAAAACATCAGCTTGCAAGTGGCTGAATTCCTGTAGCCTAATCCTGCCAATGTTGAAATGTGCAATATTGCAAGCTGAACTTGATGACTGTTTTCTTGATTGCCTTCCATAAAATAACCACTAGATGTCTTCAAATTTCTCTCCACTATCTTGACATAAATCAGACACAGAAATCATTTAAAGCATTCACAAAAACTCCAAAACTATTCAGTCTTAGCAAAGGAGTTTGAAACGCAATGCCACTTGGATATTTTACTTGTCTTCTCATTTTCTTTCTAGTACTTCCTATTTCACAATCACATTCTAAGTGGTTTTGTCTCTTTTCTACTAATGGAAAGATTTAAATAAAATGTATAAGGCCTCATTAGATGGGAAGAGTAAACTGTAAAATAAGTGCTTTCAAACTGACTGAAAGAGCAGATCGACAAAAACAATATATGTTTTTCCTTAAACCCTTCCCAGTTATAGTTAGTGGAGATGTCATTTTTCACAGTGGTAGGCAAACAATTCTGGAAAATGAAGTATGACAGTGCCAGTTTTTTAGCACGATTAGGTTTAACATATTAGCATACATTTAGCTTTAAACATGTCAATTGGCACAAATGATTTCGGTTTGAATGCAGTTCTTAATTTAGAACATTAATTCTTGATTCAAACCATCTCATGAGAGACTGAAATAACTTGAATCTTATTTGAACACTTTTTTAAATAGAAGGCCAAGATGGCTTTATTATTTGTAGCAAAAGTATTCAAATTGGAAAACTAACACTGACAGGCTGTTCTTGGCTATTCTCAAGTTTTCTTTAATAACCTAACTTCAAGTTTCGCTTTTTACAAGGAAGCTTTCTTCCACGGAAGAGACTTTCTGCTTCTACTATAAGGAAAGACAGACTAAATCCTCAGGGATTAAAGTTCAAATTCTAAAACCTGACCTTTATTTCTCCTCTGTATGTTTGCTTCTTGCTCCAAGATCAAAAAGAGAAAAAAATTAAAAACAACTAGGTACTGAATGTTTTTGTTGAGAAAGTAGTACAACAATACCAGCAATTTCATTAAAAATTGAGGAAGAATTAAATTCACACCTTCTTGGAGACCACATGTAAATCTTCAGCACTTCTTCATTTCCACCTGAACTCCTAAACCTAATACCTGAATAGGGGTTAGGTATCACTGAAGTGGTGCAGAGGTTCTGGGCCAGATCTCTTGGCTGGGGTGAGTTATCCCTAATGCACAAATAAGTGGGAAGACATACTTCACTAAGCAGATATATTTTTGTGGCAATATTTTCAGTGCCAGACCCAATGTGAAATTGCAACCATTGTGTCATCCACAAAGGCTGTTTGAGTAGGGCTTCTTTTCTGGCACTTTGCAAATAGCTCCTTTTGTATTTAATGCCCTTTTAAAAATATTGTTTTCTTCAAGTCAACCATATAAATACGAAAGCATTCCATGTAAATTCATGTATGTTTCTTTTCCAGTAAGGAAAAGAAATACCTCTATACTGTGCTTTTATTAAATATATATATATTTGTAAGACAAAACCAAAACACTTAAACGGTAGAAATTAAAATAGTTACATTAGTTGCAGTCAAGAACGTATTGCCTAAAGCCTCCTCACAGGAGGATTCCTCAGCAGATACAGAGGATCATGGAGGTTCTCTACTGGGCAAGTCAGAAATGGAAGAAAGGTGTCAAACTTGGTTGAGTTTCCTGCAGAGGCAATGTATGCCTCAGCTCCACTTTTCTCCCCAGCAGTTTGACCCTGTTCTCTAAAGTCTCCCCAGTTACAGCTAAAAGAACCCCACCCAACAATGGAAATGAGATTTCAATGCCTATTAGCATTATCAAAAATACTGTAATGTGGTAATAGTTAGCCTGAAACAGGGGGCAAATAGGGATGTTAACTGCACTAGAGGTTCACCCCATCTTATTTTCTACCCATCCTGAAAGGTTTACCAGGGCATTTTAATTAATGTATTCTGTACACCCAGTTGTTTATTGAATATGGCAAGCAGATCTGAGTGAAAGCATGTTCTCCTTGTAGCTACTCACAGTTTCTGCTGAGTAGTTCATCTCCATACTAAAGATTCTGTGTAGGAGGTCGGTTTAGAGCTTTAAGATGTAAATTGCTACCAAGTGGTTTCTTATCATTTCTCAAATGACAATTTCTTCAATCTACAGTAATTGCTGTTTCAGAAATTGTTTCCAAAATACTCCAGCATTCACCTCACTTTATTTCCAAAAACAAATGCCAGTAGTAGTCAACCACATTTGGAGCTTGATGAATCCAGGTAACATTGCTCATCTTCCGGAAGGCTTTTGAATCAGTAATTAAAAATATTTTGGGATCATGTTACATTCTGCTGTTATCATGAAAGGCACAAGGAAGGATATGGATACATTATTGATAAGTGGGATAACTACGAACATCATTACACCAACAAAAAAATCTTTGCAAGATTTCACAGAAATTGATTTTCTTTCCCTGTACTTAGTTCTCAGAAAAGCTCGGTAAACATTCTACAAAACCAAATAAGGGGGAGAAAAATATTCTGATCCCTTGCATTAATACCAGTGCTTCCTGTGGGTTTCAAGCCATGGTCCCAAGAATCAGCAGGTATGCAGCCAGCCCTCCTGTAAATGCTTTACACCGGGAACTTAGAAAAGCCAGTCCCCTTTCAGCATATCCCAAATACCTGCACAACCTTCCATACCTGCACTGGAAAGCTACTGGGATCCTTCACAAAAGTTCAGAACTCACTGTCTACTTACCAAGCTCGTGCTAGAAGCACAAAGTTCATACCTGTGCATTTTTAGGATTATTACTTTTTTTGGGTATGCAACACCTTTTTAAGAAAAACAGGCCACAGCACCTTTCAGTGCAGAAAACCTCCAATAGCTTTATCTTTGAAAATCAGAACTTTCATTTAATTACAACAAATGAAACACATATGCATTGCCAATGCACAGAATGCCTATGACACATAATAATTAGGAGATTGAAAGTAAGCCAGCTTCAGGTAGCTGGCTTAAACTTAAAATCCATCTAGACAAACTAGAAGGCAAATGTCCTGACTAATGTAGTACACAGGCAGGACATTACAAATTGATTGTCCACCAGCCATCAAGAAGTAAAAAAAAACCCAAACAACTGCACTGGAGTTTTCTCAAAGCAATAAACGTTATTGATATATTCAAGTAATGCAATACCTGAATTTTAGCACCATTTCCCAGCAAACTCCAGTTCTGGAATCCTCAGTGAAGCACTATGAAGTACCAGACAGTTAAGAACCTTTATTTTTCCAAATACAATCTCACCTTAATTCACTTGTAAATATTTCCTCAAACCTGCTAATAAGCCATGATGCATTTATAACAAAATAATCTTATTTCCACTGAAGGGCATGTAAGATTTGGGTCAATAATTTGTTTCCATTATACCATACATTTAGGGAACCAGATAAAAGCCGCCTGTAACAATACAGTTACCTCTTATTGAGAATTTTCAGTTTGGCTGTTTTGGCAGGCTGCTGCTTCTGAGTACAACGAGTGCTAAGAGAGAATCCCTCCCATATTTTTAAAACAGGGACAAACAGGAAGTGAGAAGTACAGGGTTGAAATAAGTGTGATGTTTGAACACGGCAATCAATCTTAAAGGAACATAAAAAGATAGGACTTCAGTAAGACAAAAAGGGTAATGAATTTAGCCATAAGTGTGGCCAAAGCACACGCTCCCCCAGAACCCAGCAGATTACACCTTCATAGCATCTAGTTAGAACAACCATAATTGCAGCAACCAAGCAGAATTGCCTTACTTGAAAATGTTTCTGCTTCTGGGAAGCCAGAATACGATTGGCAACTCTACAGCTTCGGGAAGGGAAAAATAAGAAGAGCTGGGAAAAAAAAAAGTTTAAACTTCATAGGAGTGAGCCATTTAGAAACTCTTGACCCTTAGGTGTACAGTACCAAACTCTCCAGCTAGAAACTTTGTCAGCCAGCACAGTCTCGCTGAGTGAGCCAAATTCATCTCGTCCCCAAGTGTGCCGGTGACACACTTCCCCTTTGTTGTGCTGCACTTTGATCATCCTGGAACAGCACCTTACAGATAAATATTTATATTGCCTCCACATGTCACTCACCTCCCAAGTATGAAATCAAGTAATAAAAGACTGATTGCATATCTTCCTACTCATAGCATCCCAGTTTAGTCACCTAGTCCGAGGAGGGAGGACTCAAAGCCATTCACCTGGATTACACGCGTGTAGGATTGCAGCCTCACATTGCTCAGGTGGAATTCAATCAATGCAGTTTTAACAGAAACCATTCATAAAGCCAGCCCAGCCTGGAAGGAGGCCGGGATGTAGCCTTCCAGCAGACAGAGGACACTGCCAGCCTTGAGGCATTGCAGATCAAAACACAAGGTGTAAGTGCCTGCAATGTGCTCATCATCTGCAGCACGTCCAAGGGGAGAGTGGAATGCGGGTTCCCTCTTGTTAAGCTACAACCTGTAGCCCTTCCCTCCCAGAATCCAGAACACAGGCTGGGGAGCACAGCGACTCCAACAGTTGTCACCTTATGAGCAAATTGTGAATAGAAAGAAACATCTTTTAAAGCACCACCTTGGCAGAAAATACAATTTTTATTTCAAACCACAACAACAGAAAATAATACCAAACTACCCTATGCAATCTGGATCAGGAGACAACTACTCAATTATAACGCCATACTTAAAAAAAAAAAATAAAATCACAAAGCATACATCTTCTATGCATTATTTAGACATGGAATTAACACTTCTTTGTGTCTGGAAATTACGAACAAAACTACTGTATAAAACACTGTGGGAATTAATTAATTCCAGAAAAATATATTAACTACTCAACACTCCTTATAAAATTGCTAAATTAGATTCTAATTCAAAGCTCATTAGAAGGAGTGGAAATTGCTTGTGTTACCTGGTCATAAGCGATGGAGCTGCTGATCTTTTCCTATTCCTGTGTAGAAATATTTGAGAAACAGATACAGAAACTATCTTTATCCATTACCAATTGTGCCTCACAACTGGCAGCTGAATATGCCTCTGTGCTCCACAAGATCCCAGCTAAAACTAACTTCTTGGTCTATTGCTTTCAGGACCTGTGGGAGCTTTGGCATATTATGGGAAAAAAGCCCCAAACAAACAAAAAAGAAGCAGTAAATCACAAATAGAAGAGAGTTGAAACTAGCTCAGGGAACACTGCTTTACTTGAGAGAGCAAATATAATGCTAAGTAGCAAAACATTAACAACAGTCTCTGTTCAATGTTTGCTGCTCTGCAAAGATTCAGCTGAAACAAAGCATGGTATTAGATGCTAGGATTTTCTCTTTTCAAGCCCTAAATAACACTACCAAGTGGAACACTAAACCTCTTTACAAAATACAGCTATTCTTTCAAACCACTCAGCTCCACATTTTTATCATCTTTGAACCAACATGCAAAGGAATCGGTCATTTGTCTTTTCAAATACAAACTTACATTTAACAGGGATGTTCCTTATTATACAGTTTTCTATTTAAATAATAAGGACAAAAAACCCCAAAACATTCCACGCAAGACAGCAGAGAAGAGAGTTTTGAGACGATTGCAATGTTGCCGACACTTCAAAAACATCATAGAATTGTTGCCAAGCGAGGACTCAAAAGTCAACAGTCTTCCTGCAAACCCCTCTCTAGCTGCAGAGGCACTGCCATCACAGACACTCGACTGAATTGTATTTTCTGAAGTACTGCCTCTTTCAGAACGGCACAAATGCAAAACTGTGCCTCAGAGTGAAGGGAAAAAAAAATACTAACCAAACCTGCCTATGGGAAAACAAATCTGACGCAGCAGTTACTATTAATTAGCATTCCTATTTGTTCAATACTACATCCAGTTTCCAAAGGACTGGATTGCAGGCTGAACTAGGAAAACGCTACTTTCTCAACGCACCACACCAAGTTCTGGAAAGCATCAAGGTCAACGACTTCCACCTATGTACAGCCCTAAACAAATATAAAACCAACATTTAAAAGACACTTTAGAGGCTTTTTTCCTGTTAAATGAACCTAAGGAAGCAGCAGCAGAAGAAAGGGGACTGCCTGACAGATGGTCACAAGCCAGCAAGTGACCCCTGAAGCTTTCTAGCTCACTGCGAGTCAATTATTAATGGGGATTTCTCCTCTTACCACCCCATCCCATGCAGAGAGGAGCAGCGGCAACAAAACCTCCTTCAGAATGCATCCATCCCCGCCAAGTGACTCGGGGAAGAAGCAAACCGGCAGCGGTGAGCAGATGGTGCGAGCGGGAGCGCAGCCGAGAGGAGCGCAGCGAGCCCGCGGAGACGGCGTGTCCGAGGAGCCGACCGCAGCACTTACTAACCCGAGCTCTGCTAGGACATACCGTGGGAGCTGCAGATCGCCCGGGCTCTGCATCCCTACGGCTTTGTTTATCGGAAAATATTCAAAATGGAAACCTGACTCCACTTCTAAAAATAGCCGAATTTACTCCGATTCAACTTGAAGTCCCGCTGTTGAAGTGTGTGACAACAGTGAGCAAATACCTCGTCTTATCTCCAAAAGGCAGCATGTCAAGCCAAGGAGGGGGGGAGGAATGCCCAGACGAGCTCTTCAGGTCCTCAGTATTGGGTTCTCCCCTAGAACCGGCAACGAGAAGGGGCGAGCGGGGAGCGGCCGCCCCCGAGCCGCCCCCTGCCGGCAGCACCCCGCTCCCGGGGCAGAGATCCCTCCCTGCCCCGGGCTGCACCCCGCTCCCCCGGGCAGCGGAGCCCTCCCTGCCCCGGGCTGCACCCCCGCCTACTTCCCGGGGGAAGGCGCAGCGTCCCAGAGGCGCTCTCCCTACTGGACGGGCTCATCAGCTCTCTCGGCGCTTAACCCGTGGCCCTCGCCGCTCCTGGGTCCGCCCTCGTGTCAACAACAAAAACAACAACAACAAAAAAAAAAAAAAAAAGTGACGAACCCACACGGTGACGGAGCTCTCGAAAAGCATCGCTTTGTTTTGAGATGACTAAGTACTGACATAACCCGCCCTCCCCAAGGCAGCAGATGCTCCTTGAGGCTTCTGCCTACCTCGCAGGGCGGGGGAAATACATAGAAGCCCGCTACTCACGAGAAGCTGACCATGTCTGTTTTGAGCGGAGGAGAACACTAAATACATGACTAAAAGCCCTGGGCCGGGTCAGCTTCCCTGAGCGGCTCGCAGTGCCGGGGGGTGAAGGCGACAGCCCGCGGGGAAGCGCCGCATGTACCCCTCGGTGGCAGCCGGACGGAGCTGCTGCGTGGTGGTTTCAGTTCTTGCTCTTTCGCGAGTGGGGCGGCGGGGGTGCGAGTAGCTCCTTTCTATTTTCTTTGGAAATCAGCGAAGTATAAACGGCAAAGAAAGGAACTGCCTCTATCCACTGCCCGCTCACGATCTTACCTCGTAGCTTTTCTAACAAAGTAAGAGCGGGCGAAGTCGCCGTGATCATCCAGCCACGCTTCCAGCGCTTCCTGCTCCGGCAGAGGAGGAGAGCAGCGCTCCATGCTCCGCCGCGGCTGCCGGCGCTGCCTTGCCCGGCCCGGCCCGCTTTACAGCTGCGGTGCCCTGCGCTCCCACCCCCCGCCTACGCCCCGCTCCCAGGTGTGCGGGCAGCAGGAAGCCCGGCCCGCGGCACCTCCGCGCATCTCCGGCCCGGCCGCCGGTCCCGCGGCGGGCAGAGCCGGCTCCACCTCCGCCGCGGCCCCGCCTGCTTCGAAAAAGTGGTAAAATCGAGTGTCACTTTGGAGGGCTCCGCTGTCGGGTGCCTATGAGCCCTGACAGACCTCAGCCTGGATGCGAGTACTGAGCCCCTGGCTTTACAGTCGTTCATGCCTATGCTGCGGCTGTTAGATCCGTTTTAGACTCTGAATAAGCACAGCCTAGCTTTGAGGATGCTCAACACACAGCTCCTACTTTCTCAAAATTAGACAGCTGGGACTGCAATTTTGGTTAACACCGGGCACCGCTTTCATGTGTTGTAGTTCCATTCTGTGATGTGCACGTGCACACGTTTGCAATAATTTATACTCTGCATTCACAATGCACCTTTCTCAAAGTCTGATGCGTGTCTATGGCTTCCTGTGTTGCCACACGTGCAGTGTCTTTGAAGGTAAGATAACAAATAGCAGAATGTTTCAGGGGAAGGGAATGTACAGAATCTTGCAAATTAGTCTCCTGTGTAGTCAATTGAGAGCTATTGTATGAAATGTTTTCTGCTGCTCTTAACCCCCTTTGAGGTGTGCATAGACTCCTGATGCAGAGATAGATCTCCTGTATTTAGAGGGGTGGGGTTCTGCAGCTTGAGAAGCGGCTGCAACAGGAACTTCACGGCAAAGGGGTTCAGAGCCTGACCATGAGCTCGAGGGAAAATCTTCTGTTGTCTTTGTGTCACATCTGTGTGGAGCACTCACTTGGACACGTGTGTCTTTTGGCTGTGAGACTTTGTGTGTAATACGAGGCACACAGAAAGGGAGGTCTTACATGAACATTACTCTGTAGTATAAAGGGAGTCTCAGGGGAAATGTTGTGCATGGTGACCAGAGAGCAAATGTGAAGATAAAGCATAAGCCAGTTACACACAGCACGAGTCAAGCTGCTGTTCAAGGCAAAGACAAATCTTTCAGCAGAGAAATGAAGAATTACCAAGCAAACTGCATAAACAGACAACATGGCAATAAATGAAGCAGGTGTTCAGTGCCAAAACCTGGAAAGAGTGGTATGTTAGGAAAAAAAAAAACAAACGTTGTGCAGATTTCTGCATTAACCATTTCATTTTCAGAAAAAGAGTTCTGAGGTTACAGTAGACATGGCAGTTAAAGCTCCTAAGCTAGGCAGAGGTTTTGGAAAAAGACACTATGTTAAAATGCTTAAGTATAATAGCAGTGTAAAACATACAATTATAGAATGCAGATTTTATAAGTAACTGAAATGCCATCCCCTGAATGGTCTCATATGGAATATTGATCGTGGTACTGCTCATCCACGCTCAAAAAACAATTGCAGTATCATCAGAGGTGATCTAGACAGAAAAAACAAGGACCAAACACATGGAAATATCTTTTTTTGTAAAGAAGCAGAAAGAGTTTGTTTACATAAGGAGAAATACAAATCTATAATTTAATTACGGGTATTTAAAAAGTAAGTTAGTATTTTCTCTCTGTCTCATGGGAGAATAACAAGGTAATGGTCAATGCAATTATGTCAGCTGCAATAGATAGCATCTCATTTCATGTAATTAGGAGTAGCACTAATAGAAATAAGCATTTATCCTGTGGTAACATCCAGTATGCCCCAGTCAGGAACAGAGGTTGCACCAAGGAGCGCTGTAAACATGTAACATTAAATACCAGGCCAGCTGAGGTGCATCCAGCATCCCTGTACTCAGTGTCACAAGGAACTGGGACCCGTGGCTGCAGCTGCTGCTGCTGGGGCCTTTATTTAACCCGCAGATAAGAATCAGTGAAGCCAATGCAAATTTTTATCTTCCTGTGAATTCAGTGGCAAAGCACCCGTTCAAAGGATTGCTACCCAAGCAAAGAATAGCATAGTCTTTCCCAAAAGAAATAAAAATGAAACAGTTGGGGGGAAAAAGGGATGCCTTCTCCGTATCCAATGAATTTCCATGAATAATAATGAACATGTTGTTTTCGTTTTTAAGGTGACAGGAGGGGATGAAGGCCAAGCATAACAAAGAATGAATGGTCAAAGTGGAAAAAGTCTTCCATAACTTTGGCTTCCAAAGTGCTTTGAAAAAGCTCCGTGTATCTTAGCTCTCACCCAGCTTTCCAGTTTGTTTCCAGAGCTCAGAGGATAGAATTGATGTGGAGTAACTCTAAACCTGAGAAGGGCTTGTAGTAATGGCACACAAATAAAAATGTCCAGTTCAAGTTTAGAAGCTGCTTGAGAGCTCAGTGTTAAAGCCAGGTAGCTTTTCCATTAGTAGGCCGTGCTAGTGGATGGAAAAATTATTTAGCCGAAATGTTTCCTCGGATGTTTTGCAAATATTGTCATGTTAGGAGATAAAACAGTGGGGTTGTCTTCTGTATGCTCAAAGCATGTAAATTAGAAATTTTGCCAACTCAGGATAATTAGTAAGAATAAATAAGGAAGTATGTAACCAGAGGAGAAGTATTTATGTGATAATTTATGCTCAAAGAACTCAATATTTATTTAAAGTTATTTGAAAGTAATATAATTCTATTTAATTTCCTTTTAAAAGAGAAAAAGAAATTGAGATGTCAACATTGTTAACTCATCTGACTTATTCATTAGATGAATTGGAGTAGCAATTAGCTTTGCTATGAAGTAGGAATTGGCTGTCTCTCTACCATCTCTTAAATCTGGAAAACAGTTGGTCCGTTTTGGCTCCTAAATCAAGTTTAGGACTGTACTATATGGCCAATGAGGCTAGAATATGATAAGGCAGAGGAAACTATTACACTTCTTTATTAGCCAGCACTTTCACACACATGCAGTGGAAGAATCATAATACTAGTGAGGCAAGTTTCCGTTTCCCTTCCATTGCATAAGGAGAGTGAAATAGTAACCAAAATCCAATTAATTTAAAATCTAATTGTTATTTAGTGATGAAAACGCTAAATGCTGAGAATGTCTTATAAGTTTATATTCTCAGTCCTTTCCAAATAATTGCTGGAAATGTTTCCCCAGAGCTGCTCAGCAATTGCATAACCTGCCCTCTCCTCTGGGATAACAGTGCATATGTCCTACAGGAAGCCATGGAAAATGGTAGCTTCCTCCTATTTTGATTTAAATGTGACTGAGCACTTGCGTCAATCAAAGTACCAGGCGAAATTATTGTTCACGTCAGGAAAGCAGCAGCTTCTCAAAGCTGCTTGTAATGCATAGAGATCTGTCTGAAAAACTCTGTCAAACTTTTATCTCCTGAAAAATACAAGTTAGGATTTCAGTTTAACATATTAGCATTTGATGTGTAAATCTACCAGTATGGTCAAATTTTAACATTTTCTGATTTCTGTTGGAAATCTCAGGTTAAATTGGAAAGCTGTTAGCACGTCTCTTTTTCTCAGCCTTCTCTCCTTTAACCTAAGTAATGCCACATCTTTCAGTTCTTCCTTGTACATCATGTTTTCCAGCCCTCTGATCATTCACTTTCACTTTGGGCATTCCCTGGATTGTCTCTCCCATTCCTGCAGTGTCTCACCAAGCTAGGATTAAGTAATCCATCTGAACAGAGATCAAGTCTCAATGAAGTGGGAGGATTATTTTGGATTCCTTGCAAACTCTGTTCCTGCTAATACAGTCACCCTTGCTCATGCCTTCTTGGCAACAGCCTGATATTGTTGACTTCTGTACTCTGTTCCCTTTTTTAATACGCTTGCCATGTACTCAGGTGCTGCCTGTATGTTTACCTCTGCCTAACTGCATTTTCTTGCCCTTGAGCATTTTTAATTTCATCCTTTGCTTGTAATACATCTCCAAGTTATCAAGCTGAGTTCTGTGCCTGTCCTGCAGTGTGTACTTGGCCAAGCTTAGTGTAGGTTTGCTGAAGGGCACCGGTCTGGGCAGTGATGGGGTTTGGTGCAGGTAAGTGTAGGTGGATAATGTATGCATAGGGTTTGGTGGATTTTGCTTGGGAAGTGGTGGGTAGGTAGGAAATATGTAGCACACATTCATTCCAGGCCCTTGTCAATGGCATTTCAAACCCTTTGTTAATTTACAATTATACTTAGCTTATTTTTGAAGAGCTTCTTAGCAATTTCTTTGTGTTTTTCAATTAGCAGTTGTTCTTATTAGTACTTTCACTAGTAATTGTGATTTTGAAATGAAGTGTTTGGTTTATACCTAGTCTTACACATAATATTGAATCAAATTATAAGGGGCTTGCTTTCCTAGTCGTGGTTGTTTGGAGGTGGAGACTCGGTGGCAAACAGTATAAATGAAAACTTAGATTTTTTTCAAGTACGTACCATTGCAATTTAGGCATTCACTCTCCTGTTTCTGTACTCCTATACCACAATTCTCTGTTGAACTTCTCACATGATAACCTAACAACTGGAGTTTCTGGAGGCCCCCTATCATCACAAATCAGTATAATTTGTAAACCCTCAGTAACAAAAAAACCTCAGCAAAACCCTTGGTTTTCTGGAGCTGTTTTTTTCAGGACATTTTCCCAGTAATGATCTTTTTGAAACCGCAGAGAGGTGTAGTAGCAACCGCTCTGGCGTCATGGTTTAACCCACTTTGGGCAATAAGAATAACTTTGCCTACACTTTACTCTGGGAATGTGTCTGCTTGGCCTATTAGTAGCATTTCTTTCTTTTCACAGCAACTCCTTTTCAAAAATCTTGTAAATGAGATTTTCTTTGTTCCTTTAATGAGAAACTTAGATTTCTCTGTGGTATAATATAGGCCAGACCTCACTAAGTATTCTTAGCTGGTCTATATTAAGGGCCTGCCCTTCATGTTATTTATATCTCTATAACTTTTTTGTAATTTGCAGCTTTTTCCATCAATAATTTTCTATTTTTGTTCAGATCATTCTGTATGATTTGGGTCCATTTAGTATGGACCAGACTGATAGGATGCATTGCTGGGGCTTTTATCAAAAAACCTGTAGACTTGTGAGCCAAAGCCCTAATGAAATCTTACAGGAGTTTATCAAGCTAATTCATGGTCTCATGGGAAAATAGGAAGGTTTTTTTATTCCTGACAAAACTAATTTTCTGTGTTGACTGGCGTTAATTGTACTATCATCCTTTCATTGTACACTGATTTCTTCCTGTACCAGCCTTTCCATCAGTTTCCCTGACGTTGATGTCAGGCAAAATGGTCTGCAATTTCCTTATTAAATAATGGAACAATGCTTGCTTATTCTCTGTCTTGGGGACCTTATGTGGAATTTCAAGACACGTTTTGCTTAGTTTGGTTCTTTTTAATTTCATCTTTAAGGGTTTAGGGTTCATACCTGTTAAACTGGTATTGTTTTAGTTCTTGATGTTTTGGAATCTTAGTAGTGAACATACAGATTTCTTCTTTAACAGATCACATGAGGAATGTTTTAGTGGCACAGAGCTGGTGAAATATTATGCAGTGGACGTAGAAACTGTTTTCAGGGCATTTCAGGAATGCACAGACATACTCTGGTACTGAAGTAAAATGTTAATCTCTGATTGTGAAAGAGCAACAAAATAAATTAAACCATAAATATAGTGAATAAAGAGGTTATTTATGTGTAACATTGATATTATAACCTAAAGCTATAACCACAATATTTTCACTGTTCTGAGCAACGTGAATGGAAAATGTATAAGAGATTAGTGTGTAACTAGGGCTCAATAAAGCAGTGCTAGATGAATATAAAGGGTTTGCATAGCATTTTAATTATGTTCAAGAAGAAAATATATGAGAACAGTCAAGACTGAAAAGAGGTTGTAAAACAGGAGTATGTATCCATTTCTGACTATCCCATTTGATTTTTTTTTTTTTTTTGGAGGGGTGTGATGTACTTGGGATCCTTCCATGTTCTCCTTCACTTTTCATACCCTGAAGACATCTGTGGTGTTGATATTTGTGTGTCCCAGGGAATCTGAATGAGCGTATTCCCAGTGTACCATTGCTGATCCCAAATCATCAGCAGTCTCACAGAGAGGTTTTCCTCACAGTGCCTATTCATTCCTCCTCATCTCTTTTTTTTTTTTTTCCTTTCAAGCTTTGGCTGATGTGAGCACCTGGAGCTTTCAAAACCTTTTGATACTTGGTAACTAGTTTCTCTCTGGTAAATAAAAGAAAACTATTAGAGCAAATCAGTGTAATGGATTTTTAGATTCTCCCATCAAATAACTTGGGGTCAGCATCACCCTGCCTTCCTGAAGAAGTGAATCTCTGTTCTCAGGAAATAGTGAGCATTACAAGAGCTGCTGGGTCCAAATTGTGATAAATATGTAGCTTTTCACATTTGTTACCACAATTCTGAAATTGTTACTTACATTTCATCACAGGCAGGTTGCACACCATTAGGTTTCTGAGGCAGGGGCTTTCCATGACCGTGTGTTTCTGCAGCCTTTAGCATAGTTGGTACTTCATGTGCAGCTCTAAAACCAATGCAAGGGACAAATTAAATCTGTTTTTGTTGAAATCCAAATATCATTTGCATCACTTATGAGCTTTCTTATTAATCATTGTCCCTCCATTAGATCAGTGAGGACAGCAATAGTTGTAACTGGTAGTGTGCTGTAGGTAGCTATAGCAAAATAGAAAGTTTATGGGATTTCACTGTAGTTTATAGAAAATGTTTTTATCACCACTAAAATGAGTGACTTATTTTAGTATTACATTATTTTTTAAATCACCAGGGAGCTGATTTTGAATCTATCTTTCTATCCTTTGTAAGCCACAGGGGTTACACACTCTCTTCTAGCAGCTTATACCAGGTCCTAGTAGAGGCAGGAGGAGTTGTCACAGCAATGTGGCAGATCTCATTCGGCACCTTTGCTCCCAAAGGGATAATGTGAGCATCTGAAAACAGCGTGTGCCTCACTGGTGGCTGTGTACCTCACTGGCCTGGACTCATGGTGAAGGAGAACCTCGGCCACTCAGCCCCAAAAAGAAGTAGCTGGCTCAGCCCTGTTGGTTCACTGCTGGGGCACCCCACTTTTGAGGCTTCACTGTAGGTTTTAGAGCAGGGGAGAATCAAATGTGTGTCAGAGGAAAGCTGGAAGAAAGAGTGAGGGATGTGGGGACAGCAGGATGGAAATAAGCACAAAATTTTGCTAAACTGTTCCAATATGGAACAATATTAGGGAGGCTCTTGATGAGCCTAGAACTCCTTCCAGCTGCTTGTGAGCTATCAGCTGCGCCTGAGGTTCCTAATTTCTGGCTTGTAAGTCCGGTCTCTTTTTAGAACCTTGAAAAAACCCAGTTTTTATTTGAGCTTATTGAATTTATTTTAATTTTATTTTTTTCCAGAGTAAAATGTTTATGTGGTTACAAATTTGTGTGGTGTTCTCATGGCTCAAATAGTAATATTAGCACCCCATAGGGAATGAAAAGTGATGCAGCACGGGCCAGCCTGTGAGGACAGCTGAATGCTTGCAGGCTGCAGCCTGGCTCCTCAGTTCACCCTGCACTAAGCACATACACATTCCCTGCTGTTTTCCTCCTTTCCATGTGAGACTGGGTGGAAGAGGTGCAGAATGGACTGAAAAGCAGGATGTTGTGTGTGTAGGACATAGTATCTCTCTGCCGTTTTGCTTTCCTTTGTTAGTGATGTAGAAGAGTTTCTGTGTTTTATGAGAATTTTATGTTACCTACGCATTGCCAGTGTAGTGACATTACCAGGTAAAAGCATGGACAGAGAAGTATTGCAGTACTGGACTTCAGTACATTTTATAGAGACTTCAGATCCATTTATACTATGTTATCTGAATTTGCAGTGTGTGCCTTTTGATTAGAACTGCCAACATCTATTTTTTTCTCTGACAGCTGAATTACAGGTTTTCTGAGGAAAACCTCTCAGCTGATTAAATTTGTATTGACAGGATTGCATTCTGTATTAACAGGAAAACAGCTACTTCAGGCCCCCTAAATCACATCTTCTCTCTTGCTCTTACTTTAAGGCCCTGAAAACCCAGGGTGAATTAGGAAACTTTTGCCACCACAGATTCTTTCATTGTAAAGGAAACCAAATATGTTGCTGTGATTTGACCAGAGTAGCTCTTTTGATAAATTTACATCTTCTTTTAATCTGCTCTTTGTCTTTCAGATGTGGATTGATTTATCCTTCCAGCATTCCTGTCTTAGGCAAAATATTTTTTGTTAGTTTATAGGAGGTAAATCACAGCTCTTCCCTCTCAATACTTAGCGGCTGACTTTTCAGTTCTTGATCTCTGTGTGTGAATAAAGTCTGACCTCGTTTTGCTACTTCAAAATACTCAGGGGAGGTAAGAGAACACAGAGTTGCACATAATGAGAACATCAAAAGGAAAAAAATAACACAAAAACAAATGCATCTTCTCGGTTTTGAATTTTAGTGAGGTTGAAAGATGTTGATTTTCTATGGGCTAATACTCGTTTTAACTGATGCGTGGAGTTTAATGTTACGGCCAGGTAAAACAAATTTTGGCATTCCCATAATCTTGCAATTCTATTGCTTGATAGAGGTTGAATTATTTAGAATGGAAAGTTTATAACAAAGAAAGGATATAAATATATCTATGGAAACAAAAGGAGCAGGAACTGGAATTCTATAATGTTTATAGTTACTAATAAGGAAACAAAATAAATATAAGTTGTTCTTAAACCAGCTGGTAAAATTGAAAGTGAATGCTGCAAGTTTTCCCAAGTGCTTTCCAGCCATGAAAACTTGCAGAAAGTCGATTTTACCACAGATACAGCCCAGCTTAGCTGAAACATGCACACAGCTATTGTTTCCATTTGCTAACAGGCCTTAATTGCTTCAGGGGTTCCTGCATGTTCTGGCTGTTTTTCATTGCAAGTGGCTCAAAGCTTTAGGACAGTTTGGTCCCTTCACATCTCAGTAGGAAAGCTTTGCACTGAAACAGGCTCCCTCTTTGAAAAACAGAGCTTCTTCCTTGCTTTCTTTGTTTTTCTTGCTTTCCTTTCTTTTTTCCTTTCTTCCTCCCTTCCTTCCTTTCTTCCTCCCTCCTTTCCTCCCTTCCTTTTTGTTTTCTTAAATTCCCCCAGGATTCTTATTCTTGCTGTTTCTGAAGAATTATGCTCATAAATATTAATATAAAATAATTTCTGAAGCTCTTACTACAAGGTAATTAAAAGAGATGGGGGTGAAATATCTTTCAGTTTGTGTGTTTATAAGTGTCTTTGGATACCTATTCATTCCTGCAACTCCCAGACCCTTAAAATTCACTAGCTAGCATCAAGCATATCCAGAGGAAAGATAAATATAACAAAATACTGTGAACACCTTAAAAAAAAAAAAAGTGTCCTGTTGAAAAGAGATGCTGTTTTCATGCCTTCATCAAGAGTCAGGGTGTCAGTGACCATCTCAGGGGGGACAGCATGCAGCCAGCAGAAAACCAGCAGCTTTCTGGTGCTGGAATTCCAACTGGAGCTCTGCACAGTCCAAGGAAGGTGTTAATATGATTCACTTAAAACCTGGAAGCCACAAAATACAAATAGAAAAAAATGCAGCTGGATTTATTCTGATGCTCCCAGAGCAAACAGCTCTCTTGCTTCAGTCTGGACTCTGTCTGCTCTCTTGTTCCTTTTCCTCTGCTAACATCAAGCTTCTCACTCACTACTTGCAAGAAGAGTGTGGAGACAGCATAACGTTCTTACCTTGTCCAACTTTGCCCTCCTAGGTTTAGTTTCTTTTGGAAGGAATTGGAGAAAAGTCTTCTGCACATCGACCCTCCAGCTTCCAGCCCAAGAGTAAAATTCTTTCTGGTGTGTCTGGTGTCCTCACCACATTTCACCATATTCTGTTACCTTCTTGCTCTTATCATCACCAGTGCTTGAAAATACTTTACACTCTAGCCTAAGAGCAAAATACCCTCTCCTCTTCACACCTCCCTCAGGAAACTCTTCTTTGGCAGCACTCAGAGACACAAATCAGTAGCACAGGGAGCCATCATTATCTGACCATGCTGCTGCTTCTGCTTTGTTGCTCCCCTTTTGATCTCCTTGTGTTCTGCTCACAGATCTGTGGTGCTTAGCAAAGGTCCTTGGAACATGGACCAGGCCTTTGTGTTTTGTACAGGGTGTTTCTGTTCTCTGGCTGAATGTCTTGACCTTTAAAAGGCAGCTCTAAGACTGTCAAAATGGGGTTTATTTAATTAAGAATCTAATTTGGAGATAGCAACTCTCTGTTACAGGCCTGAGATTCTGTGTACTGTTCATGCCAACACAGCTTTGCCCGCACAAATGTTCATGGAGCTCAAATAAAAGGAGCTGTAAATAGAGAAGAAAAGGCCTTCAAAATTATGAGGAATGCTGTCCTAATATTTATGTTCTTACTTGTTGGCAAAATGGGTAATTTGAATTCAACTTAATATGGTTTTATTTCAAAAATGAGAAAAATACAAACTATGTATCTTTCCTCAGCAGGGCACATTAGTGACCTCCTGTGAGCTAAGCACAACACAATTAAATGAAACCATTTAAAGAAAACCATTCAAGGTAAAAACATTTGAGTAATCAACAACAATGTTCCCTTCAGAAGAGGACATTACAACAAAGCTGGTTGTGCTGCCAGTCTTGTTGATTTTCACTGACTACAAAGCAGAATAGAAACTTTCTCCATAAATCCCTGGGTGCTAATGCAGGAAGGTGGCTGTGTAATTTGAGCTGTCTGACCCTGGCAAAGGAGCAGACTGTAAGATCACTGCCTAAAGAAATGATTTAAAAATCCAGTGCTGGGAGGAGAACTTGCTGCTTTATTAATGTTTATCAGATTAAATAAGTTAAATAACGGAAGCAATATGAGCAGTGCATAAAAGCAGGGGCGTGAAAGGAAAAAAACTGGTTTTGGAGTGTGCCATGGCCTCTCTCACAGAACTTCTCATTGATCTGCCTTCCAATTCATCCTGTGGAACAGCTGCCATGGCCTGGGGTCCACAGTAGAGGAGCAGCACCATTCATACACCCTGCTATCCTGAGTACAGATGCTTTCCCTGATGCCTGGTAGCTCCTAGCCAGCTTCCAGAGCTTTGGCAGAATTCGTTCACAGATGTCTGGCACACGGGGATGACACAGAAATTCATACAAAAGGGATATGAAGTTAATGCATAGTTAATACTGTTGTCTTTATCTCTGTAAAGTGTATCTCTGTGAATCTGGTAGGAAATGATATATGCACATTGCATTAAAATTCCTTCTTGAAGGTATGTATCCCAGAAGTTAAGGAAAGAAGCTTTTTTATTTCATGTGAGTGTTTTAATGTGGTTTGAAAGGGATTGATCTGTCAGTGCTAGGGCCAAGATTCTTATCCCCAGAGCGCAGTGATCCTCACCCCCAGAGCGCGGTGCACAGATCGCTCTTCCAAGAGCCTTTTGATGTGCAATTCCAGGCAACTCCACAGCCCAGCAGAAAGGGGAGGCTGGAATGGCATCCTTCTCTTCTCAACATCACACTTGGGCTGTGGCTGACTATACCTCCCCAATAAAAGCTGTCACCCTCCGGCCAGTCCCACAGCACACAGCTATGTCCCTACTCCTCAGCATTGCTGTCAGGGTGGTGGGAAAGCTCAGGGTTAATGCCAGCTCATGAGAGGACAGAATTTAGACCAAAGATGTTTCTCAAAGTCTCTACAAGAGTCAGTAGAAACCAAAGTGGCGAGAAGTATACATTTATAGGAAAAGTGAAAAGCAAAGTAGTGACAGACGAGTATTTTAACAGGAGAATTTAATTTTGTCCCTTTTCACCTCATGTTATGCAAAGGATGATGGTGAGCACTGTATTTGCTGGCAGTGGAGGGAAGTCTGGGGAATCTATTCATTTTCCTCCTTATTTAAACAAACACTCTCAGAACCATGACCAAGAAAGGAAGCAAAAGTACTTAGTAAAGTTCTATTAAGTGTTCTAACTCAATGTTTGTATTTTGCTCCTGAAAAATATACTATCTGTATTGATAGCACAGTAGTGTCCAGCTCCTGCAATCTGCTGTGGGAGAGGGCTCAGGGAATAATTTTAACCTTGTATGGAAACCTAGTTTTATTTTCAAAATACCTGCAGCTCAGAACAGTCTGAGCTATTCTGCAGCAGAAATTGTGTCCTTCAAAGAAAGTTCATACAACTCCCACAGGGTAATCCTGCCTAGAAGAAAAAGCTACTGGTGCCCAGAGACGGGAATCCCTCCAAGGAAATCTGTCTCTTCCCCTAACTTTCTAGTGCTTTGGGAATGTGATTGTAAAACAGAGGTCTTGTGAACACCAAGAATATTCCTGTAGAAATACTAATTTCTTCCCACCAGGTAGCTGTCTCAGATAATAGCAAGCAGCTACATAATGCCATGGCTAGCTAAGATTTTATAGATTTTAATTTGATGGATAAACCTGTGACTTTGCTTACTAATCTGGAAGGTTTTGTGGATAAACAACAATATTTATGAAATTATACTGCGTTCCCAAAAGTCTGTATTTTTGGCTATTGAGCCAGAAGTTCTCATTTGGGAAATGTAAAGCAGATTTTAAATGTGATTGAAAGGGTAATTTGGTCTTGAGAAGCAAAAATATTTCAATTTTGTTTACTTTTTATTCTCATCTCATAATTTTGAATGTTTCATGCTAGATTCCCTTGTGTCTGTGTAAACTTTTATTAGCTAAGGATGAGCTGAAACTCACAAATACAATCTCCAAAGAAAAAGGAAAATCAATGTAGAACTGATGGGGTTTTTTTAAGGATACATCTGAAAGGTTTGGGTAAAAGATTTTAATTTCTTTCCATAATTTATCATCCCCACTATCAAAATAATGTCCCTCCTGCCACAGAAGGGCTAAGTCATAAACTGCATTGGATGGTAGATGTGTTTTTAATCAACAGTGTTGTCACTATGTGGCTTGGTTTTCCTCAAGAAAATCCTGCATCTTTTGCAGCGTTGAAAAAAAACCTTTGTACTTTTTAGCTGCCTTGAAATAAATTAATCATAATGAGGAAAAAGAGGTGGAATTGTGAAAGGCAGGTATTTTATGGCAAGGAGTGGCTCATTATTTCATCTTTCTGAGATAAGGACAGGACATGATGCACAGATTTGTGCCTGTCAGTGACCTCACTCAGTGCAGAATGCACAGTGAGAAACGTCACAGGCTCAGGAGCAGGGATGGCTTCAGAGGTACCTGGATACTTCTTTGCTGTCCCCTTCACCATCATATTCTCGTCACAGCTGCAAAAGTAATTAAATCTGAGAAGCAGATTTGTGGGTCAAATTCTCCTCTCTACCCTTTACTGTATGTTAAGAGTGACTCATTTCACCAGGGTTTATCTGTATTTATGCACATGTAGTATAAAGGAGCTTGTTGATGATGACATTTTCCCCTTGTTGGGAGATTTGCACCTGAAGTGGTATTTCAAAATATCAAAACTCTGAGGAAGCACAGAATCTGAATGATGGTAATGTGCTATTTCACTTTGGCAATTTTGCTTTAAAAGCTGTTACTGTTCTTCCTGAATCACCAGATTCAGCTTTTTCTAAAATAACATATTTGCCGCTTCTGTCCCACAGTAGTTTAGAGAAATGGTCTTGTCTCTGTCTCCAGTCTTGGGAATACTTAGAAGTGTCCATCAGTCTGAATATCTCTGAGTGACTAATGCAGTGTATGAGCCCTAAGAACAGCCCTGAGAACTTTGCTACCACACAGGAAATACACTGAGAGCTGAGTGTAGATATGGGTTATCTCTGTGATCTAATGAAGTAAATAGATACCCTCTGGAATCAAGAATGTTTGTTCTGAAGTTTCAAGAACCTCGTTCTCTATAATTCTGTGAGCTTAAATCAGATTTGGGTTGGTGAGGTTGCTCAGAAATAATAGGTACGAAAAGGGAAAAACAACAAAGGGTCTTGACGATTATTTCTTGGCAATTCCCACTTCCCGTGAGAAGCAAACACACAAACGCTTTTTTCGAAGTGACGCAGATGTCGCTGCACGTCCATCGCTTGGGAAGGCGCAGATGGACTCGTGTTTGGAGAAAAAACAACAGGCAGGGAGTTTGGAGAGGAAAAACAGTCTTTGGTATTTTGTGGCTGTCACCTTCTGATAGAGGCGTGCGCAGGCAGAGGGGCAGCAGGGCTGCCTCAAGCAAGCGCTTTTCCCTCCATGCCCACAGCTGCCAGGGCTGCTCTCAGACATGGGGTGCTCTGCCAGGCACTTTTGGGAGGAGGGAGAGTGCAAGGGGCACGGGCTGGCTGTGGTGGGACCTGGCCATCAGCTCTGTCCTGCTGCTGGGATAGCAGGAGGGATGCAGGGTGAGGGGCTTAGCATGGGCCGGAGCTCCAGTCTCACCCAGCCTGCCCTTGTTCAAAGATTTGGTCTTTGGGTTGGCTTTGTCATGGGAAAGCACGGTTTCCATCTCAACAATTAGTTAACACGGCTGCAGTGCGCAGACCAGAAATAAAAGAGCTGTGGAAAGGGGAGAAAAGCCGGAGCTGTGAACCCAAGAGAGACGCTGAGTTCTGGAGTGGCTCAAGCTCTCAGTTCCATGAGCAGGGCTTCCAGCAGTGCAATTCCTTCCTGGATACAAGTAGGGATTTAGTTCCTTCTGGTTTCCTGCCATTTTTTTTTTTTTTGTCTAATTGGCTAATTTTACTGACTTGACAGACAAAGAGCCAGAATTCTTTACCTCTGTTTCTACCCCTGTCACAAATAAGGATTATTTTTGTTATAACTGGTTATTTATTTATTACTGATAAAGATGTTAATTCATAATAAATACTCAGAATCCCATATGGATGAAGTAAATTAATCACACATGTACTGAACATGGATTTGAAACACCCGCCTGTCAGTGTCATCCAGTGGAATTTGGCCAGAAGTTGCACTATAAGTATGTGGGATCCACTTTGTCTTAGGTTATATTTTACTTGCCTTCTGTGGTAGAACACTGATCTCTGATTTTGAATCATTATTTTTCCATGTATTCTCATTTGATATATGCAAATATGTCAGTGACTGGAAGTAGAGAAATTTGGCAAATTATCTTTTCCAAGAGATTATCTGGGAATCAGCAAACTATCAAACAAGAGTTTATTGCTGTTGCTGAAGCAAGAAGGATTGCACTGCCTGCTTTCACATCCCCAGCAAGAACAATTAAAAGTGTATCATCCATCTATGGCTTGTACTGGAAAGAATTTTGTTTCCTTTTGTAATTTAGGTGTAAAAGAATATCCTAACCCCCAACACCATCAGAGAAAGAAGGAAAGGGGTCTAGTCTGTATCAGTTGCAAACAGCAGGAGAAAAGAGGCTGTTGTTTTCATCACCAGAGAGTAGATATCTAATGCATATGGTCTCTGAAAGACTCCTTAAGTCTTTTGAAAAGTCTGGAAGAACTTTTATCTATATTATCTATATCTGTATCTCAAAAGTTTTTGTACACTGCCCTAAAGTACTCAGTTATTAGGGCAAGTACAAATTCATTTTACCCATTGTAAGAATGAAATTGTCACTTGGGAACTTGTCTCCTATGAAAAGGGAAAAAACCCAAAAACCCTCCCTATAATTCTTTCCAGAAACTTAACCAAAAAATGTTTTTAGAGAAATTTTTCTGTTTAGGGAAAACACTGAAAAGCCCCACGTGGCACAGCCTCAGCACACATTACATATAGAACATGCAGTGGTGGCTGTGCAGCAGTGGAGAGTGCTCACAGGCTCTGAAGGTTTCAGTACTAATAAAATGGCAAATGATGGGAAATTATCCAAGGGAATAGCCTTGTAAAGGATGTTTTCCTGACTTATTTCACATCCCATATGCAGGACTTGTTTTTGTCAGACAGTCCTTAGTGAGGCTGCTGAGCTGGGCCCTGCTCAGGCTCCAGCAAACCACAGCAATGAGGTTAATGCTCCTCAGTGCACATTCATTAAAGTTCTTCATCAAGACTTGCTTTTCCTTCAGCAGAGGTTACTGATCCCTATAATTTGATGACAAAGGTATTAATGAAATTTGTGCTAAGGAGCATTCATTTAGACAAGAAAACCCCACAAAAATAACAAATAAAAATGCTTTTAGGAATATTTAAAGTAAACTGAAGTATTTTGAAGTACCTGTTCTAAGGGTCTAACAACCTCTGATTTATGTTAAAAATATTAGGAGATGGTAATCTAGAAGTGTGATCCTGACAGAAACCTTTTCATCCAGTTAATTTTCAGCCAAAAGGAGACCAATGGCTTCTTCCCATGTCTTTTTTTCCAAGGCCTTATGGTACTGTTTGTTTGGGAAGTACTTCTTCAAACCAAAGATAGCCAGGAAAAAAGAACAATTTAATTAACATTATAATTTGCAATTTAATTTGAGGCTGAGAAGACATTCTGAGAAGCAGAGTAGTAATCCAGCAGAGGGAGAGTGAGATAAATAAGCTTGCACTAATGTCAGCACTAATAAGGATCCTGTTTTCAGCAGCCAAGGCAGAGTGGTCAGGAACAGCTCAATTATGTCTGTGCTGTACCACAGCTCGTGGTGCAGATAAAACCAGAGAAACCTCACCGTGTCTGCCTCTGAAAGTTGGCAGCAAAATACTGGGGGCTGTTCCAGATGTGCTCGCTGGGAATTTGAACAAATTCTTACCTTCTTCTGACTTTCAAGGAGATGCAAAGCTTTCTTTCAGTCTCCAGACTTAGAAGATAGTTTTAAACAATGACACACAAGTATGTGAGTCTCACTTCAGAGGCTGCTCCAGTTTCCATGATAATTTAGGAGTTAATGTGTTCTACTGTGCCATTTCCTGGATTGGAATTCAAAAGACCTGTAACATTTCATCTCTCAGAGCTTGTTTCTCCTCCTACCCCCAGTCTTCTGGGAGCTAATAACCTAAACCTATAAGATAGCCTTGTATTACAGATATTGCACAGTTCCTAAATACAGTGGGAACAGGTTCTCAAGTGGTGTTGTGAGACACAAATAATATTAAACACTACCTTGAGACATCACTTTTCATTTTTATGCTGAGAACAGATGCATGTGTGGAACTCCAATGAAGACTTTGGGGCTTTAGAAATTCTGTTCGCTTTAAAGCTGGAACTTCATCTGTGAGCTTAAAGACATTTCAAATAAAATGGTTTATTCTTTCAGGGGGGTTTTGTATGGATGTCTCTGGTCAAATATGTGCAAAACCTGTCTACAAGCCTTGCCTCTGTACTTATTTAGGGAAACAGAAAGACTGTTTCTATAAATTATAATAGAATGTACAAACCGTATAACAAATTACAAACATTGTAAAATGTTGTCTGAAAACTTCAACCAAGCACTACATACAAATTGAATTTGAATTCCAAGATTCCAGATACAGATATTTTTTTGTCTCTCTAGATTTATGAGCCATTCTAGTTCTCCACTAATTTCCTCTTAGTTCTTGGAGCTGTGTTTATATTTTGTTCATTTGGCCTACTCGAGCATCCTTTTCTACCCCAGTCCCTAAATTTGATTTTCCAGTCAAGTACTCTTCTGGGGACACTCAGCACATCAATCCCTCGAGGGCTAAATTTGGAAAGCACAGCATCAGCTGTTATCATTAACTGCCTTAGAGTACACTGGAGTAGTGAGAGAAGTGATAGATTTCCCCAAGCTTCCTGAAGAACCATTTCCTACTTCAGACCAGGACACATGCTCTGCTATCTGCTTAATCAAGTAACAGAAGGAACAGTCATAGTCAAAAAGCCAGAAGAGGAACAATTATCTAGTCATATAATTTGAACATCTTTAAAATTTGACTCCACAATGCAGTAGAGTATAATTTCATTTTCCTCCAGACATTAAAATTATTAATAAGAAGTCACTATAAATTATGAACAGTACAAAGTGTTCAAAGCTACTCAGCTGTAAATTTCTTTTGGCAAAATTCCAGAGGTCTACTTTAGTCTTCCACAGAAGATATTTTTGCCTGATACTGTGCCCTTTGCATTTCTTTTCCTTTAGTACCAGCAAAGAGAAGCAGGAGGCTGGAACCAGCCATTCTTCTGGGCAGGAGCTGAAAACATCAAGAAAGGCTCCTGATATTATCTTGAAAAAGGATGTAGGCTACTGGCTAAGATCAGGAGTAATGGGAGGTGAGTTATTTCATAACTAGTTTGGATAGTTTCCATGAGCTGGTTAGAGAAAAATGGTATAATTCTGAAACTATAGCAGAGAAAGCATAAATAGCAAATTACTCTAACGAAAGCTTTTGTGAGCAAAGCCTTTCATTATAGCTATTCCAAATGTGCAAAGGGCAAAGTAACAAGTCTAAATACATTTTGTTTTTTCTTAAGCAGTGCCCAGTGTCCCTTGAGCTCCATTTGTTCAAGTGAGAAGGAATATGGTGATACAAAAGCAGATGGTGTTTGCTGCTATTGGATGACAGATGTTCCCTTATCCCTGAGATTATGCAGTTAAGTGTAATGCATTTATAGCTGGGTTATGCAAAATACTGAGCACCCTCAGCTCACATTAATGGCTGGGGCAGCTGGAGGGGGCTGGTGCCTCCCAGGAGATGCACAGCTCTTGGGAGTAAGGGGCCTTCTTAGCTGAACTCTCCACCTCAGCTCTTGATTTGGAGATGTCCTGATCATCAGTGTTCAGTACCTTTGGGAACAGCCTGCAGTCCCCCTCGCTAGGCCCGAAGTCAAAGACCTTCCCTCTTTGCAGGGAATGGATCCAGTGCTGAGGAACTGGGTTGATGCAATTGTGTGAATATAGCAATCCCACTAACAATAGCCGTGTTGAAACACACGTCTCTGTGTTGCACTGAGGTAGAAAGGAGATAAGATAATCTCAGTGCTCGGTAGAAAATGCTCACTAAAAGCTAAACAGTTCCAGGTGCTGAGCAGCCTCCCTTTTAACTTATCACTGCTGCAGTGTAGCAGCACTGGGCGAGCCCGCCAGCCAGCCCTGATCCTTGAACATAGCCCTCCCAGGATTACCAAAGGAAGGGCTCCTTCTCCTTCCAATGTGGTTTCTTTTGAAATGGCAAGAAGGATTCTTAAGTTTATCTGTATGGACCCTGAGATGAGGCTGGCAAATGTCAGAAAGTCAGTCAGATTTAAAGAGCCACCAGAGGAGTACAAAAGGGGATTTCCCACTATTGGTAAAATTCATTTGGAGGAATTTCTCCACAGTCATTATTTATCAGTTTAAAGTCAGTGAGACCAAGCTCTTTCTTATTTCAGGGCTGATTGTGTAGTCAAAAGTGCAATCACCTTTCCTTAACTTCTGGATGTTGCTGCATACTCTAGATGGATATAGTTACAAAGCAATTATTTAGGACAGCGTGCCACATGAGTAAATTCATCCTTGCCTTAAAAGTTCCTGGATTCCTGCTGAACCTTAGCTTTGACCTTCTCTGAATAGAAACAGGAGATAGGGACTTCAAAGCTGATACATTTCCTGGGTAACGGAGTGCACAACCAAGTTTCTGTTAGCACATATTAAAATAAATTTTCATGAGTTAATTCCAATAGTATTTAATTTTATATTTTAGTGTTACAAATGGCAGGGTTCTTTTGTATAAAATTGTAACTTCAATTTCACTTGATGGTTTTCTGTGTTTTGAATGGTGGATTTTTCTTTTTAGCCTATGAAATTTGAAAAAAAAATTGATCTCCAAGGAATTGGTGGTTAAAAAAATGGATATCTTATACCAGCTCCCTCCAAATTCTTCTATTTCTTAAACAATGCTGTCTTTTTATGTAAGCAATAGGCATGCCACACATTTACATGAAAAATATGATGTGTATAGTGCACTTCGTTTATTTCTTGACATGACAGCATAAGTTGAAAAAACACAGCAGTTTGTAGGAATTAAGTTAGGACATAAAACAGACTATTTATGTCAAGAGAAGGAGACAATTTGCACTAAAAACAGGGAGGCAATGACTCGCTATGCAGTTCATGCAAATCTTATGTGAACTTTGTAACAACACGAGAGGGACTCAGCCATGTGACAAAGCACAGAGCATTGTCACCCCAGGACAGTCACACAAACAGTACAGAGTTTCATTGTGGAGAAACCCAAATTGTGAATCTGAGTCTAGTAAGTGCACAAACACCATTGCTTATGGAAACTCTGGATTTGAAAGTGCCTCCCCACCTCCTGTGACCCAGGAAGGGTCCAGGGCAGCACTCCCTGGCAGCACAGTTTCTTCCCCACTTTCTGCAAAAGGAGGAATTCAGTTACTGCAAGACTTCAGCAGGCACTGCTAGGAGTTATAGCACCATACTGAACAAAACATATTGTCTGCCTGAAATCACAACAGAATTTCAGGATGAGCAGGCTGGCATGAAATAAATATTAGAGGTTCAGTCCACTTCAGGCAATTTGCCCAAAATAATAGATGATGGTTAAAAATTATATTTGGTTTCCAAATACCCATCCAAATGCATTTTACTTGGCAGCTTGACAGAACAGTAATTTTTAGAATTTTAAGCCATTAAAATCAGAGGTCAGATAAAGTGTAACTATCCAAACATTAGACTAATTATTGCTACCCAGTGTCTGTCAAGGGCTTTGTTCCTTGTTAAGATGCCTGCACACTTCAGCATAAATACTGTAACTCTCCTTCCCTAGGATCCCTCTTTTCCTTCACCCAAGCCCACACACAGGGTGGCATTTAAATAAGATTCTTCACACTGTGTCATAAATATTAATGACATGAAACTCAGAGCTTGGCATTTTTCACTAATGGCCCTCTTCATCACAGTTTCACCCCTGGACTGCACCCAGGCCCTTTGTAACTGGTTGACATTTTTTAAAAACCTATTACTATCAAAGTGAAACAAAATACTGAGACAATTTCTCACCAATTAAAATTGCTGGGAGATCCTCTCTTCACATTGTGTGCTTGGGATGTCATTTGGCATGGTTTCCTGAACAATGCCCATGTTGGCTTGGCATGATTTGTCTTGTAATTACAGTTTGTCTTTCACCTAATCCCTATAACAGCTCATTTGCTGTTGGATGGACATTTGATATAAAACTCAGCCTGGTTTAAAAAAAAAAAAAGTACATATTTCCCTACAATCCAACTTTTCTGTGAAGCTTCCAGAAAATTTCCATAGAAAGATTGATACCATTGTTGGCATTTCTTAGTTCCTGTGGTTATTTGCATCATTTCTGTACTTTCAGTCTGAGCTGTACCAGTCATCTGAAACTGTAAATTAAACAGCAAGGCAATGTTTTGGAGCTATTTATGGCAGTGTTCAAGATTTAATTTTCTGTTGTCTTTCTGCCTGAATGAAACACGTACGGCTCAGTCTCTCCATACAAGATAAGGAGCCTTCTGAACAAGCTGCCAGACACTGACACAGTTCCTGAAACAGCAAGTATGTATTTGCTTCTTCTTAACCTTCATTTTGTATCTGAGTTAGGACCACAATGTTCACATCCCACAGGCTTGAGCCTTTCAGTTTCTAGATCATCACTGAGAAACTGAGGTTTCATTTAAACAATTGGGTGAAGGAGAACAATAATAATTTGTCTTTTGCCTTCAGCAGTAAGTAAAAGTAAAAGGTGGATAAGCAGAAACATATTCTGGGCTCACTGAAATCAAATCTGTTTCACAGTATGGTGTGTGTCAGAAAATTTAGTGCTTTGAATTAAACAGGATAAAGAGCAAACAGAACCGTGGGATTGTAGGGTAGAAGGAATAATAAATCACCTGATACAAGGCAAAAGCAGCAACCTTTGGGTGCTTCCTGGCAGACATTTGTCAGCCTTCCTTGAAATCTTCAGTAGGGATGCACAAAACCTCAGTCAAATTTTCCTGCTGTTCATGGCCCTTTCATTACAAAATGTTTCTGATGATGTAACCTGAATATTTCTTTATCTTGTTACTTCTGCAAACACATAAAATAGCCTTCTACATATTTGAGAGACTGTTATCAAGGCTTTCCTCAGTCTGTTTGGCTAGATATCCCACTTTTCCAATATTTTACCCTAATTCATAATTTATAGATCACTTCATCATTTTTATTGCTGTGTTTAGAGCTGTCTCTGAGCAGTACATAGAAGTGTGGTCCACGACACAGCCACAGCAATCCAGCTAAAGCCTTATCAGTGCTGCTGTAGCAAAAGTGTTCCTCTGCAAACTTGTCTGCTATCCACATTCCACAATGACACTCTGTGTTGGTAGCAGCATGACATTGTTAACTCCCATCCTGTCTGCTCTCAGCTGTCATTTCTGTGCTTTTCTCTACCTGAATTTCTGTCTTCTCAGCCATTCCACATTTTCTGTCTGTGCAGGTCATTATTCCCGGGCGTGGTACTTACACTTGTAGAAATTGAAAAAGATAAAAAGTTTTCCATTTGTATCTCCAGTTTGTCCCAGCTATGTGGAATCCTATTCTTGACCTCTAAAGTACTGGCAGTGTACCAGACTTCATTTGTCTCTGAGTCAAACGAGCCTCTTCTGTGATGTGACCTTTGGGTAAGGAGTGTAAGCACTGAATAACACTGGGACAGACCCCAGTGGAACATCCACTGGATACAGCCTCCCATGATAAGGAACATAACTGGTCAGCTCTGCACTCACATTGGACATCCTTTTTCCCTAGCTTGCTGTGACATGAGACAGTATTACAGACATAACATTAATGAATGATGAATCTCTAAGGTTCATGGTTTTACTTTCCACTTTATTTCTCAATAATGCAATTTTGAAAAAATACGGCTTAACGTGCAGTTAACAGGGGAACCTTTGAAAGCACACATTTAAAATAACATATTTTATCTTGATTTGTTTCTTCTTCAACATACAGAATTAAAATACCAAGAAATGCTCTTCTGTTCTGAATGCTCTGAAAGTACTTTTTATAAGCTTGTGCATTTTAAAAGTCTGCATAATGTTATGGATGGGTACCAAATGCAACTTAAATTGTCTCTGCTATATGAAGACAAACTCATTATATACTTAAAATTCAGGTAAGTATTTGAGTTTTAGAAACTTGGAGAGTTTGCTGGCTGGATTTCATCTATCTGAAGTTTCCAGCCATCCAGTAAATTCAGGGTCAAGATGATAATGCTTGGATCCAGAATGAAAGTTTTTTTAAGATCTCAAAGTTCTGAAAATTTACGAGTGTTTGCACTTGGTGTTTTAGTTTTCCCCCTGCTACTTACATCTTTATTTTAACATGTGAAGTGTTGTTTTTTGTTTTTTGTTTTTCTTTTTAAGTTCAGTTATGTAGGGGTGTTCATCAGATATATGCCCAACTGTATATAAAATGGTAATGGACCAGTCCAAAACTTTGGTGTGGGCTGTGGTGTCCTCCTGTTGTTCAAGGGCTTGAAGTATTTTATAAACTCCTACTTTTAATTTATACATGTACTCAGAGATATGGAATGCTTTGATTCTTAATTTAGAACATTCATACCATGCTTTGACTCTGGAAAACAAAGGCAGCTCACCTAGGAGTTCACAGCTACTCGGAAGGGCTGTTTCCTTTCATTGCTGTCACCGTTAGGATTTCCTATACAACAGGAGCTCGAGTGTGAAGTGCAAAACTCCAAGTGCTCTGTAGGGTGGAAGCAGAGCCATTACTGTACTCAGTTCTTTTTGAAGCAGAAGGAGTGGAGGATTGTCTGGCTGAAGTAAGAAATGCAAGGAAAAACCTATGGTGTCTGTTTTTAAGGATATCGTGGAATAACAGTGGAACAAAGTTTGACTTGTAAGGAAATTGCCGCTTCTGGATGATAAAATATTCCATTATGAAGGGATCACAGCACTCTGCATTTCCATAGTACTTAGTTTCCTGAAACCCTAAACCCTTTCTAAATGTTAACTAATTCACTTTTTAATTCTCCCTTTAGGGAAAAAATAGTACTTTCAGGCCCTTTTTGACAGATGTTGAAACTTTGTCTCTGGAGGATGGAATTGTATACCCCAGTTCAAAGCAGAAACAGAGATCTCAGCTCCAGGTTGTCTGCTATATGAATATCAGGTTTAATCCTACAAATTGGCAAGCACTTGGAACAGCCAAGAGGTGAAGGAGTCCCAGACTTTGTACAAATACTCATGGCCCTTTTACAAGTAATACTTGTGTTTCTGTCCTGCAGAGAGATTTGGGAGTGATATTGAGTGACCTAAACTAAATTTGTGTAGAACTTGATCTATTGCCTTCACAGTAGATGTTTTCCTGGTGCTCACCCAGGAAAATCCTTGTGCCAGTGGGTAAATTAGCAGCACTGTTCCCATTACATAGGTGTCACAAGCTGAGCTGCTGAGCTCTGCACTTCCAGCATGAGTGAATTTGGTCTGTTACCATTCTTCTTGTGGTACCCTAGCAAGGAAGAGCTCTTTTAATAGGATTTTTTTTTCCCAAGTTATTTGTTCAAACCACTTGAAAACTACTCCTGTGTGGAAGGCTAGGCTGTCAGCATGGAGCCCTGATACCCGATGAGTGTCTTGAGGGCCAAAGTATGCCAGTGAAACACAAACTTGAAGCCAGTCAGATGTATTTCTGTCAGCCTGCAGCTCACTGCAGTTTGTTTGAGCTGAGATCTGTGTGCTTCCAGTAAGGCTGGAGCAAACAGAGGTCTAGGTAAGCACAAGGTGGAGTTTTGGTGTTTGGGGTTTGGTTCTAGTTACAGGTGCTTGCTGTTACAGCCCTACAAGATCCCTGTAAGCCCAAACCCGGTGCTGTGAGCTCCACACAGACCTGGTTTGAGAGAACAGCGTGTGTGCAAGGAGCTATGGCTTGGCATTGCTCCCAATTTACTTCCACAAGTAGGAACTAAAGATGAGATCTTCTTGTGTGGCTGGATAAAATGCATATCCTGCCTTACAGCTGAGGACACGTGCACAGCCTTAATCGCAAATCTTCACCGAGAAACTGTTTCTAAATAAGATGATAAGTGTTGACCAATTGTTTATCACTTTTTTGACTGCTGGTATATTTTACGGGAGACTGGATGATGGGAGCAGTGCAGCAGCATTACAGGAAAATATTCACCCTTTTCCCAGCAAATGCTTGCACTCATTTTTATTTGCTTGTTGTGACAATATGTTTGCAGAAAGTGACTGTTGGACTTGAAATTGAGATTAATTTAATCATGAGATGTAGTATATTTGAAACAAATTTAGTCTGGAAGTCTATCCGGTCAGGAAGAGGAAACGATATCAAGGAAGTTGAGCAAACAACTGAGATACTGAATTATGAATATTGAGCACTCAGAAAAATGTCAGATGGGCTCACACTGATTATCTTTTTGCAACAAAGAGAAACTTTCTGAAGTATAAAGACTGGGTGGTATATTGACCAACAATTCCTCAATATAAAATTCAGCTGACTTCACTGCACCTCTGTTCTTTGTCATGCACACTTCATAGAGTATTCCGGTCTGTAAAAGAAATGACTACATTGCTAAGTAAAGAATAAAGAACATTTTTTTGACACAGCTTTCATTTTCACTCTAACCATAGAAGTATCCAATTTTCTCATTTTTATGTAAATGAAACTCAAATAAGCAATCTTCATGTTGCATATTCCCTCTATCTTGCGAAAACCATTAGGGGCCAATTTTTCCACAAAAAAGAATGCAAAATGCTGTCTGCTTGAAAGTTTGTGATTCATGTCTCCTGTCAAGACTACTAAACCAGTAAAAACACTGGAATGTAAAAAAATAAGCATGATTCTGTATTTCAGGAAAACAATTTTCTCAAGAATGTTTCTGGAACAAATTTTCAGTGTTTAGCTATTTCTAGTTGATATTTCAGTGATGGAATGCCTACTGGCACCAATTTGTACTATGGAATTGTCCCACAGGACAATACTTTGCTGTAGTGTGTTTAAGGTGTCTTTTTTTCAGATTCTTGTAGCAGCAAATCCTTTAGCAGCTCATTACTTAATGGAAACTAAACAAAGCTTCTTCCAGGAAAAAAAAATGTTGATCTCTATCACCCCACAGTGAACTTCTCTTCTTAAATACATAACACATGCTTTTGGAAAATATTCTCAGTTTAATCAGAACAGTGTAAACTCCAAAGACAAGACCACGTCCTCATTCATCCATCTTGCATAGCTCAAAACTCCAAACTTTCTGGGAAAAAGAAAAGGAAGCACAGAAAGTAATCTTCATGTATACAAATCTCCTTGTGTGATATGACTAGACTTTTGTCTGTCATTCCTATTAAAAATTGCCACCTACACAAATGAGAGCTCAGGGGCAGGCTCTTATAAATAGGGATCCTAGAGATCCTGGCTGACCTTCTGTGCTCTCTGCTAACAGATATTTCTTTGGGTGTTTTTCCATTTCCTATGGAAACTCTTTCTGCTTTTTATTGTGCAGAAAGCGCAGTGCTGGCTGCTCTCTCCGTATATTGTGACCTTATTGCTGTGTCTGTTTCTGCCAGAGTTGCCGTTCCACAACTTTTCTGTTCCACTGGAACCACATGACCACTAGTATTAATTGTGCCAAAAGAAGTAAAGAGTGTCATTTAGGTGCAGAAGCCATTAATTTAGCAGCTGATAAGTTATTCATAGGTTTTGAAAAATATACAATAACGATTCTAAGCTTTCACCATGAATATCATATACCTCATGTACAATCTCAATTCACTTGGAGCAATGCTGGATCAGGAGGAAAGGTGTTTATGATATTTCACTGCTGCTGTCACTTGCAGAGATGCAGTGCACTGTTATAGTGGATCCATGCTGGAGATCCATTCCACACTACCTTTGGCTTATGCTTTTTGCCAAAAAAAAAAAAAAAAATTCCAGTCTTTCAGCAGGAATATGTTGCTGCCTGGAGTTGAGCAACCATAAAACATAATGCCATGAGTCTCATGGAACAATGAGTAAAAGAAAAAGGACAAGTTATTTTGCAGATGTATTTTGGAAACATGCTTTCAAAATGTTTGTCCTTTCAAAGCATTACATTCTAAAATTTTATATCTAGTCATTACTGTTCTGACTTTACAGTATAGGAAGACATCATGCTCCTGTTGTCCTTACTGTAGCAGTGAGCTATTCCCTTAGGAGAAGTCTCAGAATGTGGAAAAGAAACTATTCCTGAAATCAGTGAACTCTATTTTAAACTGGCTAAGCAAGTTGCTCCTGTTTCTCCTCCAACTTAACCCGTAATTCCTGGAAGTATACAGTTCCCAGATATAAATGTAGAAAAGTTAAAATTAAAAACAGGTCGCTTGCCTTTTCTTTTGAGGCTTGTGGAATTGCATACTCTGTGTTTATAATATAGCTGCCATGTAAATATAGAATATAGAGCAAAATACTGCTTAGGCCTTATGCCACGTTTGTGTTTGTGACTTATTTTCTTTGAAGTAATCACTTGTGATTTATGGCAATATTATAATAAACTAGGACAAAATATTGTCTTCTCTAAGGAATATATGCTTTGAAATAGGTGAATGAACCAAGCAGTTAGATAATGCACAAGGTCCACTATCCAAAGTTCTGTGCTGGTTCTTGGAATTATGTTCAGATAAGTGGAGGGCCATTTTCTCAGTACCTCTAGCAATTACTTGTTTTTTCAGAGGAGACAGTGTTCTTTCTTAATCGTTTAGGGGAAAGTCTTCCACAGGGCATATTTGTACTGAATAGCAAAGCTCTCTCAGAGAATCTGGAAGCAGCAAATAAAAAAAAAGAATATTATCCAGAACATGGTGGCTTGTCTGGCAATGCTTTAGCCATCTGCTGAGAGTGTGAGTACTGAGCATCCAGTTTTCATATTTAATCTGCCAGAACATAACTTAATTGTAACTTACTGCTTTCTTCATAGCTTTCAATAATAGAAGGTGCTGAAAACTCTACTAAATTGGGTGCATTTCACATAGATTTCCTGTCTGGTCCTGTCACTGACATGACCTAGATTCATTATTTCATACTCACTCTTATGGCCTTGGGCACAGATTTAAAGCCATAGTCATGGGGACTAATGAGGCATGAAAACATGGGAAAATACCTTTGAAAAATTAACCAAATGGTCCACAAGGTCAATTCTGCTTTATAATTTTTGTAGCTGTTTTGTATTCTATTCTATTCGTTTGGCAGAAATCTTCCATAATCAGGATCATTCCATAATTTTTTAATTGAGGATTATCAGGTATAGGTTATAGAGTTTTTTGTATTAAGTTGAACTATTTTGGCTTTGTATAAAAAGGAACTTTGAATGCTGATCACGCTCAATAGATATTCCCAACAGAATAATAACTGCTCAAAACATCCTAAAGGAAAGACATTTTGCCATGAATATTTCAATAATTTTTTTCAGACCTCCATGAAAATAATACATCTTAATGAAATAAGGGCATAGACTGCTTTTAATATCCTGTGACTGAAACCATGACATATCCCAAATAGGTTTCTGTAATTGTGAAGTTAGGTTGTGCTGAATGTTCCCTGATAGTTGGTCATGAGGGACAAACTCGTAGGTATACGTGCTAGAAGATCCCTTATCAAATCTAGGGCTAATTAGTTAGTTACTGGCCTAAAATGTAAAGAAAAATTATTAAACCAAAAAAAAAATAGAAATAGCTGATATTTCAAGCCTAGTAACAAAGGGGTTTTAGTACAGAATTGAGTCTTTGACTCAAATCCATTCTTAAGAAAGGACATCAAGCTGCTCATATTCCAGTGTTTCGTCATCCCTGTAAAAATTCCAGCTGCTGTTGTTGCTGAAAGTGCAATAAACAATTTGTTGTGTAGCATGTGCAGTGTCCTGCAGCACTCAGAGTTGTGCTGGTCACACTTCCAGTGCATCTTTACCTCATCCCTAAGCTTTGGGAAGTCTGTTGCTAATTCTACAAGAGATCACCCATTGGGCAGGCAATAATTACACAGCACACAGAGACTGAGAGAGATTAACAAATACATATCTACAGAATTATCCCTTTCCTGTTGATGGTGAATGCTTTTTGTTTCTCCCACCACCATCCTTCCACAATGTATTTTTTCAGAGTACACTGAAGGTGGATATGGAAGCAGTGCCATTTAGAGACCATTACAGAGAAAAGCAGGAGCTGTAAGGCTGATTAGAGCTGTTATCTAAATGCCTCCATTACCCAACAGGCATCACATTGGAAAAAAGGCCAGACTAATCCAAGGAAAATAATGTGAGGACAGTACTGTAGGTGTTCAGTACTGTGGGGGTGAGGTTGCACTACACTGTTCCTTGTATCCTCTGGCTCTCTACAGGGCTTTCCAGCACATTCTCAGGTCAGGCAAAACTCCACTGATCCCTCTCTGTTCCGTCACACTTCCCATCAGTGGCCAAAACTGGGGAAATTTAATTAAACCTCTGTAATGTCAGGTGGAAGCTAAGAAAAACCACATGGCATCTTAATATTCTATTAATCTGTTTATCTTTTTCAGGTCTTGTTAAAACTTGTGATCACTCAGACCCATCAACAGCAAAGCCAGACAAACCCCATTAAGGGTGGGGAGGATGAAGTTTGCTTAGGAAAGGCAGGACAATAGGGAGCCAACCATGCTGCTCTTCTCCATCCTCTTCAGTCACTGAGGGGGCACCAGTCACCTGCTCTCAGGACTAGTCCCACTTTTTGGAAACAGAAACAAACACAGAAGAAAAGTCATCATTTGAGCCCCATCTTATCCTTTCCCCCTTCTTACAGCCTAACGAAAAGAAGGAAGGAAGCAGGAAGGAGAAGTAAAAGCAGCAGAGCTGGAGGAGTTAGAGAGGAAAAGGGACTGATGCAAAAGCTATTTCTCTTTAAGAACTTGCTAAGCTCAAGCCTTGGTCCCAAAAGTATCTTCAGCAGCCCTTGATTCATAAAAATCCTGGTATGGTGAATAGTTCTGTTCTTACCTTCCCTGATCTTCAGGGTTTATGACTTCTGTCAATGTTCATCTTTCTGTAAACAGTTCATGTATGTGGCTGTGGCTGTGTGCAGCTTTTGTATGAAAGCAGGGAGGAAACCTGAGGTGCTGGGTCACTTTGTCACCATGTTTAGCCATGTCACTCACCCACTTCAGAGCTAAATACCTTCAGGGTGTAATGACATTGACACTGCATTAGCAGCAAAAATATCGATTCTAATTATTTGTGATTTCTGTCTGCTGTAAAAATAAGCCTCCTTTGGTAGATAATGAAAGTAGTAACAAATCCTTTACCCAAATTTAATTTTATTGCAGAGCTCTGTAGGTTTGTGCTAGTTTAAATATTAAATTTCCACCTCAACAGCTTCTTTACACAGGCCAGGCCAGATGTGCATCTGGTATAAATTAGCATTGCTCTGTGGATGCTGGGAGAGACAGGAAGATTTCTATCAAGCAGTGCTCAGTTCCTGTATGATTAAACATATATTATGTCAATCATTTGGGTATAAAATGCTTTTGAATCAGGATTGCTTTCCTGCCACTCTGCTTGGAAATATTTTCAAATAAATGCAGCAAGATAATGTCAGGGCAGTGAAAGGATGAAATAACTTCAGGCTGTTTATTCAAATAATTTTGACCCAAGCAAGTAGATTTCTCTGAGACTGGTCAAAATGTTTTGTTCCAAACCTTAGATCATGTAATTTTGAATACCAAACTATGCTTGAGATTAGGTTTAGCTATATTCATTTAATACTTCAGTGTTACTAGGTGAAATCACTTGGCCAAAAATTCAATTATTCACACAGTTCTACTTAAGCTACACAAAAACTTGTTTCCTTGACATTAATTTCTCCATCTTTTAAGGATTATCTACTCAGTGGGTATAAATGGACATTTCTCATCTGAGCCCCTGACCCCATAACTATTGCTTCTGATCTGGAGCAGTGGTTTCAATCCACAGCAAATGGAGGAAGTCTTTGTTTAGGCTCAGCTTCAAAAGGATTTTTGTATTGCCCGGGGAGATTACTGTACAAAATGGTACAACCATCCATACAAGATTGAGAGATTTCTTGAGATCTGATTTATAGCAAATTCTGAAGTTTAAAAACTTCTGGTTTCTTAACTTCTGAGAAAAATGTTTTCTTAGAAAACATTTTCTGGATTTCTGAGAAAATGCTGTGGAACATCCCAGTCCACACCTTTCCACTGATTGAACATCAGATGTCTGAGACCCTTCAGAGCACCATTAGCCCTTTTATTTAAGCAATCTCTGGCAATAGTTCAGGTCTAAACTTTTCCCCTGAAATAACTAAATGTAACTTTTCTAAATAAGTATTTTAAACAGACATTATACCACTCTTCTAAAATACTCTTTAAAATGCTGCCTCTCCCTCTTTTGGAGTTCTAGACCTTGATTTAATCTTCTCTTGTTTTTCATTACCGAATACTTACTTCTGCTTCATTTCTTGTTTTTCCAAACGTTCCCGGTGCCATAGCACATTAAGGGTTCCCCTAGCAACACAAAAACACACTTTTCCTCAGAGCTGCATCTTCGTGGTCTACAGCACTTACATTATGACCTTTTAGCTACAGCTTGTTCTGAGTTTAATTAAGGGCATTTTAAAATAATAATGACAAAGTTTAGGGCATTCTTTGATCTGCAGAAGACTGAACAAAGGGGTCAGATCTTGAGCTTTTTGTGCCCGGGTTAGCAATGAAATATTTGCATCCAGAGTTTATGTATACATTAAAATGTAATTGGATCCTAGATTTGAACTTTACATTCAGTTTTGTTAAATGCTGTCTTTATTGGGGCTGGCACTATGCGAATACACAAAAGCTTTAGCTGAGGACTACCAAGTGCAATGAAATCTGTTTATACCATTCTGTATTTATTCTCTGTCACAATATTTCAGCTCTCCTGGAGGTTTACGTTCCATAAGCAGAAGGATGTGTGTATGCACACACTTCACTTTGCTCAGGTTTACCCAAGCCTGACTGCAATGAAACATAAAGAGAATGAGTTGACATTCGAGATCTGTTTCACTTGCTACTAACCCTTTCCAGCAGCACAGCTTGGATGCCTGCACTAAATCCTTCTCAGAACAGTCATCTCTTTCCCCCTAAATGGAAAAAAAAATCCTAAGAAAAATATCTATTTGGAATAATTTGCCTTAATTTATTAAAACCGTGAGACATTTCAAGACATAGTTCTTCTTCGTTATGATAAATTCCTGAACAGTACCTTCTCAAAACATTTTCAGTACATGAAAAAGCTCACAGCTTTGCTCCTTACAGCTTTGCTCGAGTTTGTGATGGGAGAACTTCACTGTATTGGTGCCAGTCTGAGATGGGCCTCACTAAATCCCAGTAGAACACTTGTCTTTCATTACTTCTCTTCCTCATTTTTCCTGGCACATCATACTATTTATTTAAAATCATCTATGCATATCCTGCCCTTTCATTAGTCTTGCACCATTAAAGCTTAAGTACCAGATTTGGGAAGTGTCTTCAAGCCAAATTTCAAATCACTGATTTCAGAATGAGGTCTCAAACCCATAAAGTAGTAAGCAACAGTTGTTTGCAAAACTTTCCAGGATGGGGAAAAGGCACCAACTATCAGATAGCTATGAACTACTTTCTCCTTTTTTATCTCCTTAGTCTTGTCCTGTGTTACTAGGCAGTAAAATTTCAAAGCTCTAGATATAAATAGTGTCTGATTTACTCCCAATGCAAGGCAGATACATTTGTGATGATCTCATTGTTTGAGGTGGGTAAATGTAGCTGAAAGATAAGTTTTCTTACACAAAAAAAGTAAAACCTCCCAGTATGGTTAACTTCTATCTTTGGTCTCTGTCTATGGGCAAGCCCAGTTCATTCAAGGCCACCTGGCAAAAAAAGTTCCTAATTTTACACATTTGGGTGCTCTTTCAAATTTGGAAGAGTTATGTACATGTGAGTGCCTATCCACACAGCTCTGGTTCTAGAAAAACACTATTTGTGACATTTTGACTATCAAGCTTTTTTTATTCCAAGCCTGTATGCTAAAAGCAAAAGAACTCTGGATTTAGTCTGGACAGATGTGCAGAGGAAATCTGCAAAAGCAAACTCTCAACTTTACTTGAAATGCTGTTTCAGTTAAACTGTAGAGTAATTGAACAGACATGGAGCTGCTGCTGCAGGATTTGTGAGCTATGGAAACCTCTGGAAGTACTTTATATAAGAAAGCTCAGTTCCCTCAGCTAGGAGACAGATGAGAGCTATAGCTAAGAAACATAAAATATGAAATTAAAAAATTAATTTCTATGAGTTAATGCTAAATGACTGTAATTAACAAAGTAAAGGCCATATACAGACCACTGAAAGTTAACACTGATACTTAGATTTTATCTTTCTGGTTGCATTTACCTTGTAAATACCCCTCATGTTTCTGCTGTATATAATCTGATTTTTAGAATAGTCAATTATAATCAGAGCAACCTTTTTCTTTAAAGTATTAGGTAAAATTTGGTTCTGTTTTACCTTTCTATAACAGGTTTTTCTATATGAAGTTTTTAAACATGACTGAGTGAATTTTGAGAAAATTCATTTCTTTTAGTAAAAACATCTTTGAGGACTCTGTCTGGAACATAGGTTTAGGATTAGAGGAGTCAGTAGAAATAACTGAATGTACCTACTCATCTATGACAAATATGACAAATATTGCTATTAAATCCTAAGTCTCTTTCTGTTTACCATTCTTCAGCCTCCTCAGTAAATGTTTTTGTGATGTTCTGTTGCAATTTTGTTAAAAAAGGATGAATGACTCCATTAGAATAACTTCAGAGAAGAATAAACTGAACTTTTTATTGTACTTAAAAATACACAGCAAGTTACCATGGCATGGAGACAGATAAAATAAATGAAGGTTTCTAGCATTAATTCTCCAAGTCTGTTCTGAGGCAAACAGCATTTCCAGTTTGATTCAATTTGTTGTGTATATTTCCCCAAGCTCTCTTTCATTACGATTCAGAGTGCTTCAAACTTCAGAAGAACAGTGAGGAATGCTCATCATTCTCACCCCTGTTGGTATTGGCTTTGTAGATGGAGAACTGATTATACAGCCAGGATTCTTTCCTTCAGCCTGTGCTCATCCACACAGCAACGGGTTGTCAGCTCTGACAATCAGTTCTGCTCTTGCTCTTGAACATTTGAGTCTTTAATGACTCCCGAATCTGAGGATGCTTTGAACTGCTACACAAATGCCAAAGCAGGCCATTCCATCTCTGAGAGGATAAACTGAGATAGAACAAAAGTCAAGGAAGTTTCCAGCAGAGGAAGCAAAAAGCTAGCTGTTTATTCCCAGCCAGATGTACTTGTCTCTTTCTCTGTATGTTTGACTTAGGCCTGGCTCAGCTCTCTCCTTGTTTGGGGTTTGCAAGTATGAATTAATATTATGACACACTGTCTCCTGATGGTTCCACGTAAATAATTATGAGGAGAGGAGAGGTGGATGGAGTTACTCAACCATTTTGGGTTTTAGCAGATATCCTGAAATTTCATATCCAGACAAAACATGGCACACAGCTTAATATTGTCACTGCTTTTGCTGCAAAAAGAAGGAACGAAAGACTGTAAAATAAATATTTCAATGAATTAGTACAGAACTTCAAGCTTTCAGTTAGGAGCTCTGCAAGGTACTTGAGAGATAAATGGAGAAGCAGCACCGAACTTTAAACGCCAACAGGTTCCTTCTTTACCTTCCTATGATATTCTGAAATAGAAGCAGCTTCGGTCAAAAGCAAAGTCTTGGCATAAAATTGTGGTCACTTCACATGCCAGGAACTTCTAGTGGGGGCATAAGGGATGAGAACACCTGCACACACCAGGTGAATTTGCACAGCCCCTACATACATCTTTTTTCAAAAGCCCTCCCTACCTGGGAAGTATTTTATTTCATGCTTCTCACGCCTCTGTGATATAAAGAAAACCATTTTGCAGATGAGAAATCTGAGTACTGCATATTCCCAGCCTGGTCTCCAGAGTTAGTGCAAGAGTTCAGCCAAATCTGAAGAGAATTAGGCCCGTGAATATTCATATTCATGGCATTCAATAAGGCCCATGAATTTTGCAAACCAATAGAAAGAAACGATCCTTGTGGGCTGACCTGGGAACAGGATGTTGCTTTTGTGATGTTCAGTGCTTTAGTCACAATGCATTTCCACTAACCCAAGATGAACCTCAGGCCATGATCAGTTTAAAAAAAGGCTCCTTTATTCAACAAATTTCAAAATGTATTATGTTTATGTTTGACTGAATTATTTATCCATCTCTGGAAACTCAGGGGTGACTGAAAAATAGCTCAGTGAACTGAATTTGGTGTACTTTCCATTAAACTCCGAAACATTTGGGTCGTGTTCTCACCATCCAGTTTCCCCCAAAACTGCTTCTTGTCCCTGAAACTGAAATTGTCGAATGACAGGAAGATGAGCTAAAAGCTCTTAGCAGATCTCAAAATTTTCCTTGACAGTGTAGGCAAGCAACAAGACCAGCTGTAAACGAAGGATGAATTGAAGTCAGGGGAACAAAAAATTTTTGCCTTTGTCTCTGGATGGCCCTGCCTCCCTTGGGTGCCATCCCTTCAGCCAATATAAATGAGTGAAGTAATGAAATCAGAAAAGTCTTGGCTGATTTCACAAGGAAAGGATATTGTCCACAATGGCTTCAAGTCTTACTGTTTGACACAAAAGTGTGTTTTCTATACAGGAGTACTTCACACCTGATAAGCTGTAGAATGGTTTTCCTGAGGAGAGTCAGGGCTCAGTTTTACACATTTGAAATTATAATAATTAAAAATAGCACACACCAATTGCATCGCAGCAGCATGTTCTGTTCTGTTACAGAGAGCAGCTGTGCATATCGCTGTGAGTATTTTGCACTTTCAGTACAGGTTAGCTGGATAATGTTAAATAGAAGTTATTTTGAGGCAAACCTGTGCTGATTTTACCTTGTAACTGATTCATCAGCTAAAATAACTTTTTAAATGTGCTAATTTTTAAAGTTCACGTGTACAGCTTGAGTATATTTGAATAACTCTGAAATAAAACATCTCTGTGCACAAAAGGGAGCAAAAATATGCCTAGAGCATACCCAGACTTCATTTACTATGCCTGCAACCCAAACTTTTCCTCTGAGCAGAGCTATGTAGCTCCACAGAGTCATGTTAATAGTGTCATTAATCTTCCCTGCAGTAATCTCTACCTCTCAGCTTTTACACATTCAGCACCTGGGGCAGATTTGACCTGACAAGTTTGTCCTTGAATCCTATCATTTACAAAGTCCATGTTAAAAAAAGCCTCGTGTATTATCAGCACTGCTGCTTTTTATCAAATAACTGCCACCAGCTCCTGCCTGAAATAGTTCATTTGCAAAGCTGTTGCCACCAAACTGTGGAAACCAACCATCAGTCAAGGGCTTGTTTTGGTCCCTTTTTTACAGCAAGAGCAAATGAACTGCAGGTGGAGCACTGTTTATATTTTCCCATCATCCCTGAGTGCCAGGAGCTGCCACTGTGATGTCATTGCAGTTGGGCAGGACACAGAGAAGGCAGCAAGACTGGAAATATTTATTTATTGGGTTAAGACTGGTTTGACTTGTACTATAGAAAGAACACCAAGGGGCTGGAAATGCAAGGTCCATGACCTCACTTTTTTGTGTAGACCTATAAGGGTGACACCACACAGGGGAAAAAGTTTGATGTATCTGCTGATCAAATTGAAAATAGAAAGAACTTGTTCTTAGATTTTATGTAGCTCCATGTCAGGAGGAATCTTTGGTTGTTTGGGGTGGGGTGTATTTCTGAAAGCTCTGTCACAGAAATACTGGCTTTTCTGGCTGACACAGATGAGTTCTGTCTGATTAAGATAAATAGTATAGTCCATTCCCACCCTCAGATGTCTACCCGTCTTTGGAAGCAGCTGTTTACTGACTGGCTGGTGTTGTGCATGAAGCAAAGCAACACTGAGAAAACTACTCATAGACTTTTTCACTTCCTGTAGCAGGTTTCATCCATGAAACTGTGCTTGCAGCAGGAACTCTAAGTCACACCAGTGGCTGAGACAGTGACTGACAGCCATTGGAAAAGTCTGGTAACACAGAGCTGCAGAGCACACAAGCAGTGATAAAGCAAACAAATCAAGTTTATGGTATCACAAAAGGGACTTTGTCTACCTGGCCAGAAAACAATGTTCTTTACAGCATTACTTTCTCATTGTCTAGCTGGTGTGTTGTGTTGCTCATTGTAAAAGCTGCAAACAAAGCATGTGAGTCTGCTGCAATATTCTCTGTTAGGCAAAGATCTCTCCAGCAACTCCTAAGAAGCTTTATATTTAACTCTGCTCTCCTAAGCACAGAGTTAATTTCAGCTAAACCAGTGTCTAGTAGAAGTGTGGGAATGATTTCTTCATATGGCACCCCATGTAGGGAGAACAAATACCCTTTGTTTTTTATTTTTATATTAAACTTTCAAGGCATCTATGCTAAATGATTTTGTTCTGCCTGTAGTGTTTAGTGCTCAGTTTCATTGCTGTCTGTAGGAAAGTGCATTATTATGTGCTTAATGGTCACTTAAGGCTCACTTAAAGTTTTTATTACAGTATGCTTATTAATAGTGCACAGCTTATTTCTGGAGAGGTTCCGTTCCTCTATTTGTGTTTAACTAATGTTTTAAAAAATATGTGAAATTTTAAAGATGTTGGTAATATCTCTGAATATTTATGTTGGAAGGGATTTCAGGAAGTGATTTAGTTCCATTCCTCTGCTCCAGGCAGAGCTAATGTCGACATTAGAACAGGATGCTCGTGGCCTTTTGCAGTCATATTCTTGGTGTCTGACTCGAGGTTTCCCAGCCCATCCAGTGCCTCTCTGATGAGCCCCAGGGAAATGTGCTCAGTGAAGCCACTCAGTTCAGCTCCCAGGCAGCCTTCACAAGGCTTTGGGATCAGACCTGGGTCCCAGGTGCTGTGACCAGCGACTGTGCATCTGCCAGTGTGTGCCTGAAAGCCTTTTCCAACACACTCGGCTTTCCTGCACCGAGCCAGTGCTTTAAGACAAAGGAAAGTAAATGTTCTGAGTGGTTCCATAGGGAGAAAAAACACTGTGGGATGTAGTTTATTAAATTATCAAGAGGGGTGTGTATAGGAAGATATTTTGGCAGTCAAAAACAATAATGAACTTGCTTTCTATTCACTTGATCTAGGGGGTTTTTCTGCTCCTACTTCATCACCCCTTCTGTCACTAATATATTCCTTCCCTGAATAGTTAGGCTTGCATTAATCCCTCTGGCTGGCAGGAGAGAATCCTGATTTTCAAGATCACCAAAGTAAATACGACCTGTATCTTCATCTCTCATATTTTTTTAACTTCAGAACTACTAGCTGACTTTCCAGACTTGGAGAAAATGTAGGTTATCCCACCCAGTGGGTTTCCCTGGTTCTGCTCAGCTGGAGATGTAAAAAAATTAGAAGAGAATGCAGGAAAATGGGGTCATACAAGAAGTCTGTAAGAAAAGTTCCCTTCACTGAGCAATGTCCCATGATAACTGTGACCCTGAGAATCTCTCCTGCACTGTGGCCAGGAGGAAACAATGAAATACTCCAAGTCAGGAAAAGGAGAACAGCCACTGTGGTGCAACTACAAACCTGCATAAGGGAGGACTAGCCTGGATAATTTAAAAAATATGTTTTTACCCTTAGGCTAGATTCTAACATTGGCTAGGCTGGGGTAAATCAGGCATAACTTCACTGACATTGAAGGTCCTGCTCCAAATGATCTAGTTTCATCTCTTGAAACTGAGGTCAAGCCCATTAACTTTTCTAGGCAAGTTCTGCCCAAAATGAATGGGTGGAGCAAGCTCAAGCCTATGATTTTATTATTTACACTTGGGCACTTGCACAATTTGGTATTCACATCTGGCTTTGTCTTTTAAAGGGCATTTTTTTTTGGCATCTGAACTGGCAATTGTCTGTCCACAAGTATTCAGCTTCCCAGTTTCGGACGGGGTGGGTTAGGGGTAGGTCAGCTTGAGAATACAGATGCAAAAGAGTATGTAGTAATTTTTAGGATGCTGTAAGAAAGCTGTGTTGGATTCTAGGGGTCAAGATTCAGGCTGTTATAAAAATGGAGCTCATTTTTTGCCTGTAGCAATTTTCTTCTTTCACTTTAATTTAAAGTTAGTGAGCCATATGCAGAGCAGAGATGAAAATCTTGTAGTAAATGCCTGTGACCTTATTTTGAATAATCTAGAATATTTTTCATTGTGATAAAATGTAAGCATCGGGCAGCTGCTGAGATGCAGATCCCAGCTGAGGTGGTTGTACTTAGCTGCATGTCATTCTTAGCTGGAAACCTACACTGTGATTTCACATTGCTTTAGAGGCAGGGAATCGCTTTAGCAACATTCTGCCTTAGACATCTCTAGTAAACAGAAATTCAGCTGCGGTTGCAGTTGCTGGTGTGGATGTTTGATGCGTTCCCATGCAAAAACACGGGAAAGAGCTGATCTGTAAGAGGGAGTAAACTTAGAAAATAGCCTCCTGAAACTCTGCAAAGGCCAGGAGTCAAGGTGGGCTGTATGAAAAATTCTCAGCCACCAGGTGGCAATGAGCGGTGGCGCTGCGGCTGGGGACGCGGGAGGACCATGCACTGCAGTATCTGGAATTGCATGGGAGAAGCCATATCCCACACGGCTGAGGATCCATCCTCTGATGGATCTCAGCGCACTGGCAGCGACTGCAGTTTTTTCATTCCAGTTGGTGTGAATCAGTTTCCATTCCCTTGGTTGTCTTTTGTCGTTTGCCACTGTACAATGTCATGTTTTAACACTCTCGGTGTCCTTTGGGAAGCAACCACATTCTGTTATTTCAGCTGTGAGCCTGATCATCTACTGAACTGGTGATGGATGTTTTAAAGAAAATGGCAGTTATCATGTGCAGTTAAACTGAGCTTGAAATCTCCTGGAGCCAGTGTATCCTATTACCAGCAGTAAGAAATAAGAGCATGTGGAGCACTGTGCCCACCTAGAAAAGACATAGTGATAATTTAAAAATTATTCTGAGAGATATATTTGGTTCTGGCCTATCCTGAGGTTGTAAATTTTCCAGAGAAAAGCGGTGAAGTTTTTCACTAGGATTCTTTTTTCTACTGAGGCAAGAAAATAACCTTCAAGGACACCAACAGAGCTCAGCAGCACTTCTCCCAAGTTGCAGTAAGGTCAGCATTAGGAATTCCTCATTTTGTGGGATACTCTGGGAACCCTTTATCCATTTGCAGGAAGGCGTTCTTCTGTAGGTGTCACACTTCAACGGAGCACTTTCATTAGTAGTGGAATACAACTTCAGCAGCACTCAGGGCTTCACAGGCATGTCCTTAACATCTGAGAAGAAACTGCTTCTGAAGGAGCCCCATGTCATGTTCTTCACTTTGAAATCCCAGCAGAGCAGTGTGAGCCAGCGCAACTGACAAGTGTGTTCTGCAGGAAGTCTAGTGTTTGGTGGTATGTACTGCAAATGCCTCCTACAACAATGATACTGGAAAGGAAGTTGCTGTAGCAAAGCTGAACACCACACACACAAAACAGTGGTGTTGCAGACACTCATACAAGTTTTATTTCTTCTGTGTCTGTGATGGCATCAGTCTTTAGTTCTTTAGTTACATGGCAGTCCTACAGTTCTGGTTTTTTGGGTTTTTTCTTTTTTTTTTTTTTCCAGCTAAAGTATATCCAGCTAAAGCTCTGACTAAAACATCTTGAGTTAATGACACTTGGGAAGAATTTCTTGTATGCCCAGGTTCAGCTCCAATCACCATTTTTTAAGTACCTACAATAACAATATACTGCCTTTAGTAAGACGGTGTGATTTAAACAGGTGAAGATGAGAAAACCCCATAGAAAGTTCAGAAAGGGCAAGGAATTAAAAAGCCAGGAAAAGACATGGCAACAGTGGGAAGATTGAATTCCATGTAACACAGAGCAGTCTCAGCATGCACTTTGCCTGGCCAAGGTAAACCACACAATAAGTTACTGTACAAACAGAGAATCATGAAGTGTATGATCCTTTAATCTTGAGGTGACATCAGCGTAGTTCTGTTCTAATTAGTTTGTTATGGATAGAAGGAGCTAATGTGGTTCCAGCTCCTGAAGAGGCATGGTAACTTCTAACTGTTGGAAAACAGATAAAGGCTGTTCTATGGTTTCACAGGCATGCCTAAAATCCAGCTGTCAGGCGTATTTCTATTTAGCTATGGTTTGGAAGGTGTTTAAGGGAAACGGCAGTTTAATGGAGCATCTGGATCTCATTGCAGGGCTGCTTTTTGTTTTTGTGTTTCTTAATTTATTATTACACTTTCCAGCTGGGTGCATAGAGGCACAAACACACAAAGGAGACGAGAACATGGCCCCAAGTCACAAAGCAAATTTGTATTCCAGTTTAAACTTGAAAGTTGCCTTTTGCCATTTACTTAAAATATTAAATGTTAGAGCTTCCAATACTACTTGATAGTGTTTTTACTTGTTTCTTGAAGCTTAACTTAGGATTAATGTATCAATATTCCTTGTTTCAAAAACAATTTTTAAAAAATATTATAGAAGGCTTTGGTTATTTTTTAGCTTTGTTTTGCTCCACTGCTGCTGTTTTGTAGGAATAGTTGCTATCTATTTTTTTTTTTCAGGAGAACGTCAGGGGTGTCTCTGTGATTTGAGGACTCCTGGAGCTACTCTGTAAAATGTGCTTTATGTTATGGGTAATTGATACTCAACTCTTAATATGGATAAAGAAATAGCAGAACATGCCAGCTATTGACTGCATTATGTTGTTTATCCTGGTTATGAGCCTTCCTGCAGGCTCTTCATCTTCTCACTACCCATTTTCCAGTGATTTCTGACAAACTTTTGCTTTAAAAAAAAAAAAAAGGCAAGGGGCTGCAGTCACATCCACGTTCTGATCATTGCCTGCTGTATTCCTCCCTCACAGGACCCCAGTTTGTTGTCCTCCCACTCTATTAAACTGTGCCAAAATACAGAATGTAATTGAGAAATAATGTATTAATGCTCTTGTCGGGAAATAAGGAAATCCAAAAGGAAATTCCACTTGTAAGTCTCTTCAATTCTGTTAAGGCAAACTGTATATTTGGTTGTCTGCTTGGAGGGGAAAACTGAAGCCCAGCCACTTCAGTTAAAGGTGTGTGTGACCTTGGCTGTGCTGGCTGTTTACTACTTAGTTAAGTTCTTGCCATTTCTGATATCTGTGGATCATGTCCTTGGGCCTGCTGTGCAGTGCAGCCAAATCATTTCCATGGGAGTGAAGTGGAAAGACAAGAAATTTATCCCAGGGTTTAATCTGAATGAGATACACAGTTTTACAAGAGATTAAAGAAGACTCTTGAGAAAATAAATAGAAATATGCCCAGAAGCAGCCATTTGGGTGTCAGGTCTTTAGATTTATATTCATGCTCACAGATCTAATTACTGCTGGTGAACAGGAAATATCTATACCAGCTCCACTCTTCCCTAACATGCTGCTGATCACAGCTGTATAAAGCCAGTGAGTGAAAAATCAGCAAGTGCTTGTCAAACCTCAAACACTGGCCTAGTTTCTTTTTGTTCATGGTCCATGCAGAAGAAGGCAGGGGTGATTCCAGTTACTTTTTATCACATCAATGAAATGGGTTAATTTCTCTGAGTTTTGTGGAACAAGATGTTACCTAATGCAAATTACAGCAGCCACATGGATGTTTTATCAGAGGAGCTGCTCTTCCAGCTGGAACCATTGGAGTAGTTTTTGCACCCTTTCTTCCTGCCTCACCCTTGAACTGCTGCTGGGGTCAAGTAATGTGGAGGTAAAGCCAAAAACCTACAGGAGCACAAAGGAGACTCACGAGAGCTGTGGGTTTTATCCACGGAATTGGTGACAAACCCTGAAAGGTGGATGGAACCTAATTGTAACAGTGATCCATAACCTGTGGCTCTCATACATGCAGCTGCAAGTATGATGGTTCTTTGTCAGATTACTGCATTTATTCCTGCAGCTGTGAGTATTGCAGTACAATGCCTTATCACTGAGCATCTTTGCTCTGTTCACTAAAATTCTCGTGCCATCACCGCAGATTCACACGTTTCTCTCTCACCTGGCAATACTTAGAGCATTGTCAGGATCTGAAACTCTCCGTGTCTTTGGGCAACCATCAGTAAATGCACAAGCTCTCACTTTGGAGAGCTCCTTGGATGCTGTTGGGATGGATGTGAGCAATTCTGGCTGTGTCAGCCAAAAAGGCAGCAGACAAATGCAGAGAGAAGAGCATGCTAACAAGTGCTGGAAGGTAGCAGGCTGCCAAATGAGAGCATGCAGAGCATGGTGCTTGAAAAAGTGCTAGAATTTGTTACTTTATGCTAATTTCCTGTGTTTTGAAGGTCTTTTTTGAAGCTGTGATGGCACTGGAGACATTAGTGATGATGAGCTGGGGACAAACATAGCTTGCGTGCTGTCCTCAATCTCAGAAAATGTTGAAACCTGAATCATTTTCTTCTGGGAAAACTTTCAGTGCCAATTATGCTCCAAAAGAATTTCTGAGGCAGCCTGCCCATCCAATTTATCTATTTTCCAGCTTCTAAAATAGCAAGCTGATAGGATGCATCTATCCTTTTGACCCTGTGGAGCATAAGGCAGCTGAGAAATCACTGGGCTGCCCCTGGAAGCTGGGTTATGGATTCTGGCCAAAAGCATGGAAGCTGTAATTGGTGTGGAAGATTTTTCTTCTCTTAATCACGCCTTCATTTTTGAACTCTTTCCAGTCTTCCCAAAGAACAAGTCATTAGCAACTCCTTTGGAAGCAGAAAGGCTTGAAGCAGCATAGCTTGAGATCTGTTTGACCTCTCAGGTCTGCTTTCCTCAGAGCACAGGATTACTTCTGCTCTGTGCAATTTGGATTATGTAGGGATTCAAACATCTGAGAATGAGGGAAATGATAATTTTTGGGTCAATGAATGAGACTTTTGGGGAACCTCTCTCTGTTGGCTGGTAGGTTTTTTAGGAAGTGTGGTGTTATCAGAGTAGTTGCTGAAGCTACTAGCATGAAAATCTGAGGGGCTTGAATAGGATGTGAAAGTCTGAAAATTCCTTCTGTTAAGGATGGGTCTTATCCCGCGGTGAGTATTGAGGGCAGAAAATATTTCACAGCCCATTCACAGCAGAAAACATTTGCTGACCCAATATATATGGAAACAAGAGATTTCTGGAGGAGCTGTCTCTGCCAGAAGAGCTGCTGCAGAGATGTTCCTTTTAAATGGAATAACGCCACTCCTATAGGAATTAAAATCTGACTAAAATCACTAATGTTATGGAAAATACTCCAAAACCTACACTATGCTGTTCTACATGCAGTTGCTCCAAAATACCCTGAAGAACCAAATGCTGCACCTTAAAGACAGCAATACCAATTCAGTAGGTGTATAACATCCTCCAGTGTATGGAAACAAAGTGAGGACAGCTGATTTAATTCACAGAAAATACAGAATTTGATTAGTATCCTTCAGTGATTGGTTGTCTTACTGATGGTAGGATTTGTTTGATAGTAGCCAACTGTAAATACCATTGGTACCATGTAACCCCGGGTTACTGTGATTCCCACTCTCCCCCTGGCTGGGGAAATTCAGGTTTGATCTTGAGTAACTGAGACAGAAGTACCAAAGTACAGTAAATCCAACATAATACTTTCTTACCCCAAAATACACATTCCAAAACGCTGGAAGAACACAGCAATTTTTTTTTGTGTATTATTTACTGAAAAAACACATGAAAAATAATACAGTTCAGAAAGCTCATGTGTGATTAAAGGACTGTACTGTGCATACATGTTAATATGCAACATAGTTCCAATTATATTAGTGCATGGAGTCAGAGAAGAGACTTCTAAAGGCAGAGGAGGAGTTGCTCCCAGAAATGGAGAGGGAGACAGTCTAAAAAGAAACTTGGCTGGGGTCTTATTTCTACTTTGCATACAAGGCTGTAGCATGTTGGAACCTCATATGCTTTCATGCAATATTTGTCTTTTAAGCATGACTAACATCCTGAGAAAAAGGTTGAATATGCAGTTGGAGCCTAAAAGGGCCATTTGGAACTTAGGGATCCAAGTCCATGGTGTGTAGTCTGTCCTGGAGCCAGGATAACTTTTTTCCTACGTGTAGGTGAGGAGGCTTGAGCAGATCTGACTGTTAGGTGACCAAGTGACACTGTTCTTCCTGGAGCTGCCAGGCTGTGCTGATGTAACCTGCTCTGAATGTGCTGCTCTTCTCTACTTTCTTATCAATTTGAAGGGGTCACTGGCCATGCCAGGCATCTGTGTAGCTCTTGGGGTGCACGAGCTCTTTTGAATTGTCTGTCTCCAGTTTGCATTATCAGGTTACTTGTCTTTCAGGGGCCTGCATAAGAGAACAGGCCTCTGCCCAGTGCCAATTATAAGTGCAAAGAAAAGCCTTTTTGTTTGTGTTTGCCTTTGATGTGTGTCGAGAGGAAACGTGCAAACCACACTGCTGGGTTAGCTGACCTCTCTGCGGTGAGTTCCTGCTGCATTTATGTTTCAAATAGCTATAAAAAGTGAAGGGTTTTCAAAGCCATAATTCCAAATTGTTCCCTGCACAAACCCCAGACAGCTGCACTTTGTGCTAGGAAACGCCTTGAAGGCTGAAGGAGGGAGCCTTCCCTCCGGGCCATGTGGATGTTTTACGGCTGTACGTGTGGCCTTGAGGTTGAAGTGACTTCTTGGAGATCCCATCCATAGATGGGCTGGCCAGGCAGCTTTGTGGTTATGAAGGATGATCTTGGTCTGTTGTGCTGACAGCTGCTGTGGGGAGAGAACTGTGATGCACATCCTCACCTTCCAGGGACGCCTTTCAGCATCCTCACCTTTCTTTGCACACACTCCCTGCATTTGGGGCCCTCCTAATCCATAGGGACAGGTCTGGCCAGCCCAGAGGGAATGTCCCCGGTGCTGATGAGCAGGACATCCCTGCCAGCCCGAGGTGTTGAGCCCTCCCATTAACTCTGTGGGGAAGCACAGGAGTCCTGGGCTGAGACTGTGCTGACACCAGGTCTTGTTCCTGGTCACTCAAGTAGTGGCTTTTTTATATACCCTGAACTTTCCGAAGCAGCTCTGGAAGCCCCAACTCTGACATCTGCTTTACAATTATCTGACAGCTAATTTAATAAAAGCTGTGCAATTAACGGGCTGAATTAGTGTAGCTCATCTTCAGGGCCTCATCTGAAGGCTTTACAGGTCTTAATGGGCAGAACTTTGCAGATGCTGCACTGATCCACTAAGGTCTGCTGTAATATTGTTTAAAAGTAATTACCCTCACCATGTTGTTTCTGCTTTGCTATTTCTAACCTATGCAAATTCAGGAAGCTGCCTCGTGCACATGATTATAAATGGCTAGCTGGGGTGAGATACCTAACAGGCAGCTAAAATATAATAAAATATGAAATGCATTTTCATATTGTGCATGTTCTGTTTATGTATTATTCACGAGGGACTCTGAATTTGCTTCACAGAAATAACCATGAATGGAAAAAATTCTTTTCTCAGTAATGAGCAGATACAGCAGAAGGGTTTTGGCATATAGTTCTTCCCTTAAAGAATTTTGCCTCAAAAAGGTATGAAGAAAATCTCAATAAAATACTAAAATTTGACCTATTGCTGATTATGTTCGAAAAGCACAGGAGAAAGTCATGCCAGGGATGTAATAGGAGACAGAAGGAAAATAGGGTGCCAAGTGTATACCTTAAAAATTAAGTTTTTCTGACTTGTTATTAAGAAGAACAGCAGGTTTTATTAGTGGCATATAAACAACACTGAAACCTGGGAGTGACAATTAAGAGCAGCCCACAGCTTATTAAGTCCATGATAGAAGGTTATAATTCATATGCCATATGGACGTGGAAATTTTGTTGAAGGCTGCTCTCAACATGAGCTCATCACTTGGTGCAAAATATTCTCCTGCAGGAACATGTCTCAAAGAACAGCAAGAGAACTGAGGGGCAACAGTTTTCTGGATAAGAATTGATAAATTCTGTGAAGGAAGGAGATGACTGTATTTTCATCTTTGTCTTATTGATATTACTCTGAATTCAAAAGTTTCACTTAGATCCTGAAGTCTGAGTGGTCTCTTGTTTCTTCCTGACTGGGACTGTTGATCTGTTTAGATTGTGCCACGTGCCACAGACAAAAGTCCTGCCACAGACTTTATGTACAAAACTCATTCTGAATACCTGGCAGGAAACTGAAAATGGTAGAAAAACATGAAAATGAAATATTAAAGATAGCTTGATGGAATGCACCAGCTCATCTGCCACATAAGAAAAGATGGGATAACTTGTGTCGTACATATTACATAACAGAAGGTAAATGCTAGTGAGAGGTTTAATTTAAGTGATAACATTGGCACATGAAAAACTTCATGGGGACTAAAAGCCACTTTAGATTTTGAGTAGGAGAGACCATTAATTTTGAAAGCAGGGAAAGCCCAGAGCCTTGCGGAAATTTTGCCTCAGGAATTGTCTGAAACAAATCAGTTTCATTTAGCATTTAACAGAGAAAACACATGTACAAGTGGCAGCAGCAATTAAACTTTCAGGAGGGCTTCTAAACAAAACTGAAATCATGGATGATGAGCTCAGTTTGTTTAAAACAGCACATTAATTATAGAAATGTTAAGGTTAGTCATGGACCCAAAGTAATCTGATGTGGATGTCAATTATTTGAGCATTCTGTAATTAAACCCAGACTGTTCTGATAGCTGTGGTTGTCTGCACGTTGTTATGAAGTGTTTGACCTTGAATAATATTTGCTGAACCGGATGTCTACGGCCACACAACGCATTTTGGGGTTGTGAAAGATGAGCTCACAACCCACAGCCTGATCCATGGACAGTGACTGATGTCAGCCCAGACAAACAATCTGTTTTTCATATATCCTAAAAATGCTCTCTGCTTGCGTAGACATTCAGAGATGTTTTTGACAAAGTAAGTCATCAGTTTTTCTGCCCTCACCAGTCCTCTTTACAGTGGCATTTCCCAAAGATGTGCTCTCAGCTGAGATTCACCCATTAGTCATGTTGTTGATTCAGCCAGCTTCCCAAAGCCTGGCCTATGTCTCCTATCAGTTTCTTCCATGTGCATCCTTTTCTTTGAATTATTGCTGATCCAACTCTGAATTAAAGTAATTCTGTGTACACAGAGTTTATTTTATACTAACAAACACATTTACTTATTTTGCTGAAGACCCTCAGGAACAATCTTTAATTTTTAAAAAATGCTGCATTAAAATTGTTGTTCCCACTGAAAACTGGGGCTGTCCCAACAGACCATTAAATTACAGGAGATTTAGGTACTATAGGATCCTCCCCTTAGCAGGGGAAATATATGAAAGAAGCCTTAATTAGTTTCAGCCCAGCTCAAAATGAGACTCACTACTGCACCAGCTCCATGGTGTTGTTCTCAGAATAAAAACCTGTGGAAATCAGAGCTGGGGACTACAAAGTCAGTGAAGCCATTCTTGAAGATCTGATCACTGCATATATTTGGAACACTAGCCTTATGAGTATGGTGAGAATCATAACTTTAGTCGTGCCTAAATGCAAACATTATAGAAATATTCCTTACAAACTTGGAAGTCATGAAGCAGATAGATTTAGGGTTGGGAAGACATCATTCTGTTTAGGAATCTGTTTGGCTTTCTTTTTCAAAAACAGGGGCATCTCAGAAACAAGTTTTCCCCTTTAATTTATCAAGAAAATGGAAATATTTATTGAAAATACTGTGTCGGTAAAAATACTGTTCTAATATTTTAATCCTCCTTATTTTCTGTTATATTCTATTTTCTATGAAGGACAGTCTGCACAAAGAAATTCAGCTTCAGGAGCCATTGTTTGAAGTGGGAAGCTGAGACTTTCTGAGAAATTGCAAATAGCTAACTTGAAAAAGTGCTCCCTGGTATCTTCCTCTGAATGAAAAAGAACACATCTCTTCTGACATGTGTTCTTGCTATCTGCTCATCTCAGCGTTTAAGAATGTTTCGGAATAGGACAGGACTGTGTTCAGGGAACTTGGATGAGTGAATCCTCTTGTGGCTCTTTAGGAAGTTATAATCTGCAAAAGGACTTCACTTGAAGGAATCTCTTCTACTTAGAAGGCAAAAAGGGAAAAGTAAAACTCCCTATTGCACGCAGCTTGCTATCTGATTTTTCCCCTCATGTGTAGCCAGATTTTTCTGAGGGAAAAACTGTAATGATAATTGCTTTTTTCCATAGCAAAGCAAGGATTTTTTGAACAGATGCTGACTGATTCCGCTCTGTGCAGTTGGACTGGTGGCTCCCAGAGAACTTGTTCAGGGCTGCCAAGTTATGAAATGTCTGAGGTACAAGCAGAGTGTGAATAAAGCTTTTATTGCTTTGAACAAGACATCTCGGCTCAAAATTCCCTTGCTTACATTTGTGTGGATATTAATGACCTGTTAGTTAAATGTGGATATAAAAATGTCAGATGGACTAAAACAGAACAAATAATATTTCTTCTTAGTTTTGCCCTTTGCATGTTTTATGGTTACTATCCCTGGGCTTCCCTCCTCTTCTAATGTTTTGTGTTTACTGGCTGTTACATGGTCGCCTTTTTAAATACAAATACAGCCACAAATCAGCAGCTGCTTTTATTGTCATTTATATCCAAAGACTTGTTGTCTCTGCTTTCATAGATGAGGGAATAATTTCTAAATGGGATGAGTGAAGAACTCCTTATATCCTTCTTTCTATTTGAGATGATATCTCTGAAAAATAGCAGGTTTTCCAAGGTGTAAAATCTTTCAGATGTCCTAGGAGAAGCTTCAGTTAATCCCCTTAAAATCTGTCTGAAGTCTTTAAATACTATTGTTGTTGTTATTTTCAAATTCTAGATTATACTTTTATGTTTTCCAGTATTTTTTTTCCAAGAAAGTTTTATCATTTAATTTGATGATGATTAAAAAATTAGTGATATGACCAGTTTTTAAATTTTCCTCTATTTTTTTTTCTGTTCTCTCAATGTGTTTTTTAAGTGAAGGCAAGTAGGAAAGGTAAATTTGGAAGAATTTTTTGTTTCAGAAAGGAAATTGATGTGTTTAAATACATTGAAAGAAAAAAATGAAGTTTCACTATTTTATATAAAATGACTATATTTTTTTCAACCAGACCTAGCTACTAATACTTGTTCATGATATTTCTTAAGTAATTACACAGCATTTCAGGAATGATAGCTAATGCTAGAGGTTGCACAGTGAATTTAAAGGTTGCTCCCTTTGTGGTGCTGCAGCACAAGCCTGATCTGGACATGATCCTTGGCAGTAATGCTGAGCAAATTCATTGTTACAGCAGCATCGTGCTTTGCTCTTCTCTTGTCACTGCAGATTCCAAAGGCTGTAAAATTCTGCCATGTTTCTGATCCTTCTCATAATATTGTTGTGTGATACTCTAATGGTGCAAGAGTTGTGTCAGCACCCTGTGAGCCAACAGCTGGAAAGCATTAATGCTTCGTGGAGCCAGGATGGCACGGACACCACTGATGCATCTGAAAAGAGCAAAACCTCTCTGTTGTGCCCTGGTAGAGTGAGTGATTGCCAGGGGAAGGCTGGGAATCTCTCAGGATCCTTCAGACAGACTCCTGGCATGTATACAATGACTGAACCTATAGAATGACCAGGAACCTAAATGCTCCGTGTGAAAAGGATGTGAAATATTGCTCTCCTGCTTTTTTGTTTAATTACAATCTGTTAGTGACAGTCCAGTCTGTAAAAAGTGATAGCTACATCTGTGTGGATAAATTACCCATCTGAAATAGATCTGAAAAAAAAGGGAAAATGTTTTGAACTTAATTGCATGTCTTGCATCACGTTTGATTTATTCGTGTGCACGACGGCTCTGCAGCAATCACAGGTAGGATGTCTTGTTACATGTGACACAACTGATATAAGGGTATTTTTCCATGCTGACATGGTTCATCTGCTCAGACTTAAAGAGCTCATTTAACAAGCCACCCTTATATTTTCATCTTTCCTTTACTCTCTTGTAGTGGTAGCATCAATTAATAATTCAGCTCAATTTCAAACCCAAATATTTTAAATGCTCATCTTGTGGAACAGTTTATGCAAGACCAGTTGTGTCTGATTATTACCTATATTCCAAAGAATCTAGAAAAGCTCACTAAAAGTCAAGAAGAACTGTAGCTTTTCATTACTTCTTTTTTCTAGACACTTTGTTTATTAATATAAATATTAATATAAATATACTCTGTCAACCCATATCAAGCTCATTTGACTCTCCTGGTTCTGCTAAGAGCTGGGACTGTTCAGGCTGGATAAAAGTGAAGAAGACACAAGTAGAAGTGATGCTGGTTTTTTTGTTTGTTTGTTTGTTTTTTGTTTTGTTTTGGGTTTTTTTTGTGGTTTGCTTTTTGTTTTTTGTTTGTTTTTTTTTTTCCCAGAATGCCTGCAGCTATGATTTTCCACTCAAGTAAAGATTTTTGCCCCAAAGGAATGAAGAGTAGGCAGATGCTCAGAGAACAAGTGATACGGATCTAGGAAGATATTAAGACCTGCAGCTCATGACAAACTGAAATCTTTTGTGAACAGAATTACAATTAGCTGTGTTCTGATGGGATTTCTGAGGACTCAGAGAATTCTTGGTGGTTCAGAAAGAGAACTTTAACTTCTAATATGCCTCGTTTTTTGTCAGCTATGCAGAGGCAATGGAAAACATTTGTCAAAACAGATGTCAGGTTTAGCCCCCCGCCACTGAATGCAAATGGGAAGTTCAAGGTCCAGTTAATGGCTGCTGAGCCAAGAAACATTTGGAAACTTAGTTTAGCATTGAATAGACACCAAAGAATACACTGTTACAATTCCTGGACACCGAACTCGGAATGCTGTGTACGGTCATTTCACAGCTCGTGCTCCCAGCCAGAACGAAGAACTGCTGAGGTGCACAAAAACTGAGATGTAGCAGCTAACATGGTTTTCAGGATTTTTGAGAAGACATGTTTGACAGCTGCTTCAGCCCAGCAGAACATTTCTTTGCCCAGTGCTTCCTGATGTTTTACTGCCAATCAGTTGCTTTTCCTACACTAAAATAGACATTGTCTGAAAAGCAATCATGTGCATAAAATATATGAGGAGACAAAATGTGAAAATCTCTGTTTTTTCTATTAAGTCATACTGGCATGTTACAGTGAAGTAAGTTTCACAGAATCTCAAGGTAAATTTTGGAAACTGTGATCTGTGGAGCTGAAAGGTTTTAACAGTCGGTGCCGTAACTACTGAAAGCAAAACAAAGTCACAGAGATGTTTTACATGCATCCAGTGAAACAAATACTGGGATATTTTGTGCTGATTAATAATGAAAAAGGTTCTTGCTATGACAGAAACAATTCACTGTTAAATGAAGAGGTAACTTGCTGAGTTTGGAATAAGAAAATAGAGAAAGCTCATACAAAGTGTTTTTAATGTAATCTGTGCTTTATACAGACCCTAATCAAGATCCTAATAATTTAATCATATAATAGATTAGAAAGGTAGATTTTTCCTATGGAATGGGTACTCACTGCAGTGCAGTAAGTGCAAGGTTAAACTGCACCATGTCTGTCTTTACCTTTCCGTCCCTTATCCGTACATCAGGAATTAAACATTAAAGACCAGAAGTGTAGCACTGTTGAAAACACAACTGACCTCTCAGTCTTGCACACAAGTCCCTGTCACCAGGTTCAGAATGTTCCTTCGCAGTCGAATCCTGCTCAGCTCCCTTCTTTCTTCACACTGAGGGGAATGTACAGCAACAACTTAAAATCAAGAGCCAGGGCTAAAAGATAATTTTCATGACTGATAATTGTCAGACTAGCCATATTTGTTTTCCACAGTTTCACAGGAATGACTTCCTGAGGATTGGGTAAGGCTACCTGACTATTTTACTGTTCTTTTCCTTCTAAAATTTCATAAACCTAAGGGATAGATGTCATGAGTGAAAGCTAAGTTGCTGTTAACTATATCTTAAGGTAAGCTGTTAAACACCCAGTGTTATTACTTATTTTGTTTATTTGAGGATGTAAAGAATCATTGATGTGCATTATACCCTGAGTAAATTGCAAGTGAGTATGGAACAATGGCAGGTCCTTAATTTCTATACCAGTGCTTTCAGACTGGACCTAGAGACCATATTAAATAATTAAAATCCAGGTAATCTTATAAAGATGTGCAATTTTTCCTCTTCAGAACCCTTGTGATCTTTATGCAACAAATTTGGCCAGTATGTCACCATTGCTTCCCGCACAGCCGCACTGGGATATCCGTGAAGAAATCTGGTAAGTGTTCCCTTAGGATTCAGGCACTGATGATCAGTGCAGCAGCAGGCAGATGTTAACACACCTCACTTAGCAGGAAGATTCCATTTTTAGAAGACTCTGTCCTCCAAATACCTGTTGCAGATGTACAGTGAAGCCCACAGAGCTGTGGGAGATAATCACTAATATCTGAGGGTCTTGGATCTTCCTGACAGATAGCAGCTCGCTGTAGCGGCTGTCTCCGGAGGGCTGCTGTTATTTGGAAGCAACACATTTCAGTGCCTCTTCTCTTGACAGTACCTGGGATTAATTTAGTCTACTGTTGTCTAAAGATCCCTGTGGACAAGGATCTATCTTGAAGGAAATGGCTGCAGAGATCCGAATTGAGTGGCGAAGAATTGCGGTTGCCAGATTTGTTTACATAGGTGGGTTTTTTAGCTGAGACTTTCACTGAGTGGCTTGACACTAAAAAAAAGTCATTCCTGGATTGAAGCACTGGGAAACAGTATAAGGGAATAAAAATGGATGCACAGAACTAGAAAACAACTCCTTTAACTATATCCATCACTTAAAATAGAAAAAAAAAATCATTAAGTGAATTGCATTTCCCCAAGTCTGACTGAGGAACAAGGCATTTCTTGTTGGATTTGTGAATGTGTTCAGTACTGTGCAAACAAAAGAAATGCTCTTTCCCCTTAATACTTCTATAAACCTAGTTTCTGCCATTTTAATCTACCAGTGACAATAATGCAGCGTTTTATTTCCTGATTTGTTGTTACTATTAAACCTATGAGCTTAGATAATTTTGTTAAAACACAATTAAAATTTAACAACTTGCCTAGTTATCCTCCTAGTCAAATTTGTCCTTATTAGAAAGGGCTCTTTTCTAATTTTGACTTATTAAATTCTGTGAGAAGGATCAAAGGTGCCCTCCTGTTCCTTATTACAGAGGATCAATGGATCAGATAATTTAAGGTTTGATAAAGTATCTCAGTCAATTCAGCTGTATGCAGTAATTATGATGTTATTAGGTCATTTTATAGTAAGAGTTAAACTTCCAACCCTTTTGTAAACAACATCAATACACGCTAAACAAGTACCTCTTTCCTGAGGAACGTGGTTCTGTTTTTGTTTTCAATTTGAAAATGTACCATGTCCTTTTCAGTTGCTAGGCTGTGTGATTTACTAACTGTTCTCGATGGATTGTATTGGCATCCCATCAGACTGCATTCTAGCCTTTCTCCCTAAAATACAGGCAGTTCTAAGAAAGCAGCACTATTCTTGTGAAAACAGCATTTATATATTTCTCTTGCGTGTTTATCCCCAGCATCATCTTACTGGGAACATGCTTAACCTGCCAAAAGCTCTTCTGAACCCTGACTGCAAACCATTCCAAAGTCCAAATTTCTCATGCAAATGCCGTATGACCTCAGGTAGGTAGAGAACTCCAGGTTCTCTGTCTGCAACCAGCTTTTCAGTTTTCTGAGCCTTTTGGCTGCTGCGTATTCAAAGCACTGTTTACTTATTGCCCTTGTCATCTACTCAGACTGCATAGCTTTGATCCAGGCAGTTTGCTTTCAGTCTTACCTCGGATTCACAACCTCATCGTGCTGAGAAGGCTGACCCAGGCGCCTTATCCTGAAAACCTGGGGCTTTTTGTTTGTTTGATTAACTCCCATGGCTTGCAAGCGATCCAGCTTTTGTTCAGTTGCTGTTCTGAAGGCTGGTGCATGGCTCTGCACGGCTTGGGCTTTCCTTAATCAACATATGGACTATAATATATTGTTTGTTTTGAGTCTGATGTCATGGGAAAAAGTGTTGCCTCGGTCAGTATGGAAATTTGCCCAGATACGTTAGAGTTGTTTCTTCCTTGACTGTAGTATCTGCTTGAAACTTTTCACTTGCCTTCTAATGGTTATTCCTGCTCATCCCCAAGCTGTTTCCAGTCCAAATATAGTGCTACTTGATTGAAAAAATCCAAGAAGCAGTTCTCTTTTTGGCACATGTTTAGCAATCCCAGCTAAATCCCTTCTGAAATGCCATGGTCCAGTTTGTCATAGAAGGTCACAGGCTTGCTGAGGCTGTCCCTCCGGACATTTCAGCGACTTCTGTGTAAGCACAGCTACAAAAACTCGGCTGAAATCTGGAATGTTTTCCAAACCCTTTCTTCCCCTCCCTCCGAAGTGGCTGTGAGGAAGCAGTGACCGAGGGTATCCTTGTGAAACTCCTATTGACCCCCAGTATGGAATGTGCAGCCAGTTCAGGGCTGCATCGGGGTCCTGTGTTTGGGGCTTGTTTTTTGTACTGAGGGAGCCTTTCAGATAATGTTTGGGAATGACTTTAAAAGAACAGCTAAAGTGATTTCATTTGCTAGTCTGCATAACTAAAGGATGTTAGTCAGGGAAAACTAATGTAACTCCTGTGATATTAGTAGAGCTGAGTTAGAACAACTGGAGAATAAGCCCTTAAATTCTAGGGAAATTATTATTGTGCAGGCTGAGTTTCAAAGGCTCTAATGCTGTCTAATAATGTTAGGAGTCTCTAATACCCAAGTAATTCCTAATTAGCTTTTCCTTCCCTGTCAACTCCTCTGTTAGGCCTTTTTTTATTGCTGTCAGAGTTTCATTGTAAGAAAACAAGAACTCTGTTCAAGATAAACCTGCCCTGAGCTGTGCCTACAGGCATGTAGTACCTGCCCAGGACAAGAGGCTCAGCAGGCTCGGGGCTTGCCCAGCCCCATTGAAACACTCAGAAAATCAAAATGTGTTTCTTCTTTGTAAATACCAACTTGGATTTTTCTGTAACTTCTAGCATAGGTGATTAGGAATGGATTTTCCTGGGAACAAAGATACCATTCTAACTTGAGGGTTGTCTCACTGCCAGATTTCAAGCTCCTCTTATAAATCACTATAGCTCTTCAGAAAACAGATGAAAAATATGAATGTTGGCGAAACCGCCCGTTCACTATGTTTGTTCCAAAAATGGCTGAACTGTTTTCTACCAAACTTTAAAAAAAAAATTAAATAAAAATTACCAAGTCAAAGAAGAAGAAATTTCAATGTGGATACTTGAAGTTTGGAGTTACACGTTATGGAATTATGGAGTTATGCCATCTGACTTACCACTCCAATTTTGGTCTGCATTAGAAACTTCATACAATGATATGAGGAACTACATGTATGGAGATCTTTGGTTGGTTTTGGCTGCATTTATAGGATCTTCTGAATACCAGCTTTTCCCAGGCAGTACTCGTCAGAGAAGGCAAGTGTGTAACTCCACCAAAATAAAGAAATCCCTAAATTATTAAAATAATGCATATTCTGTTATTTAAGGCACTTTGGATTTGTGCTGTGTGGGGAACTGGGTTATAAAACAAATAGAGAGACCTTGTAGAGGTCGGTCTGTCCTGGATACCCTTATACTGCTATTCAGAAGACAGCAAAATGAATCCATCTGCAAACAGACTCGAAATAAACAACTACTTGAACGCAATTTTCATTTTATCCAGAAGCTAGGACAGTACTTTTTGTTACCTTGTCTAACCTATTGCATTTCCAGGCTATCTATCAACAGAGTTTCAGTTCTCCCCTTGCATAATATGATGAGAGAGAACCCAGGAGCCAGGCAGAGAATGCATAGACCATTGGGACACCTTTGCAGCTTTAAATGGCTTTAGTTCAGGGAAAAGTACCTGGCCCTTGGAAAGACCTCTTGGCAGTGACAAATGTGCAGGTATTCTGATACTTTATGTCCTGAGACTTCTTCTTAGTTACTGTTCTCTATGAAAACAATGTCTTTAAAATAGTGGAGATGATATGCAGGATATTTTTGCTATTTATAATTCCCATTGTTGCAGCTCTCTGGGGATGATTAGGTCGGATGACTTCAGTGGTGTGATAGCTATTGATATAAATAACTTTCCAGAAGATTTCCTTGTGACTTCAGAACAAATTAACCAGCAAGAAAAACATTTCTGAAGGAGTTTAGTTACCAGACATTTTCTGAAAACCACACTAGGCACTGATCTGCACACAGAAGAGAGAAAACCCTTTAAAAACTGATTTTTGTGTACTTAGGATTTTCATTAAAAAAATTATCAAACACCCAGGTCCCATTTTCAGGAATCTTGGGCTCCTCAGTCTCTCAAGTATTTCTGACTCTTGTGTTTTCTGAGAAATTTAGAGAAAAGGAAGAAAAGCTCACCTAGCTTAAAGCAAAAATAATCTGTATTAGTCATTGATCAGAAACAGGGTATAGTTCAATGAGTTGCTAGGGAAATCTGGCCAAGGGACAGGTAACTATCCAAAAGTCTCTGCTTACTTGAAACTTACCTAAAGGTTTGCTGTTGGAAAAGGTCTTTCCTTTGAGATTTGCAGTGTTTCCTGGCTTCAGCCAGGAAAAGAATAGTGGCAGAAGTGCTTCTCACTCTATTTTGGTACTTCTGATCCCTGAAGAAGGGAGGTAGAGACATGGTGCGTGTTGAAAATAAACTAACAAAGTTCTAGTTGCTCTTTCATGTGAGTCCCATTTCATTCCATGTTTAGGTTGCAATTTTAAATCATGTTTTTGTGGACTAATGATGGCAAAGATTTCAGGTCTAAATAGCCAAAGGTGAGCCTGCTTATCATTCTTTCCCTTTCCAAGTCTGAGTTCATGCCAACAGATGCTCTAACTTTTTGTGCCAGTGCATGTGTGTGTGTACAAATACAATTGGATAACCTCCTTAGCTTACCTGTGAAAAATGGAATACTGTTAGATCTATTTGGTAATTGATTGAGAGACTTTGGATGAAGAATCTGCCCCTACAATTCAATTATTTAATCATGAGTGAGTTCTTTAAGTTAGCAGCAGAAAATGCTGAAATCTTTGAGGGGCTCTCACTCTCTACAATTTTCACTTACTTAATTTAAGACAGAAGCTGCTTCTGTCCCTAACAGGTCTGCAGAGGGAACCCTATAAAAATATGCTTGATTTACTGAAAAGGCAGATACTATATGGAAGCAAAGCACTCAAAGTTTTCTTTGAGGTAACTGCAGCTCTTTCCTTTAGCAGGATAAAGCTAGCTCAATTTTATGCCCATGAAATGCTCCCTGTGCCATGTCATGTCATTTGTTCCATGGAATCATAAGTGTTCCTCAGCTCAGCAGTGCTCCACGTACCTCGAAACTTCCCTGTCTGAGTGACAGCCCTGTTTTGCTTGGAGAATATTTGAGAAGTGTTACAGAGCCATCTAAAATTGGAAACCTCCAGAGAAAGAGCAAATCCCTTGTTCGAGGAAATATGAATATATTTGAAATTTAGTGAAACCTCAGAGACTTGCTGAAGTCACCTAATCAGTCAGCAGGGCTTCAGAGTGGGAACAAGGCTGGCACCATGCACTCCCTGGTGCCAAGTGCCTACAGTCCTTCCCTGTCATGGTAAAATTAATGTGTTGCTTAAGGTAAATGAACTGCAGTGAACCTTTCTGGGAAAAAGAAAAAAAAAAGTAATTGTTCTTAACTCACTTGCATAATGAAAATGTAGAGTATTAATGTATTTTTACCATGAAGTAAGTGCATTGTCATGCTGAATTGCACCACACCACATTACTGCAGATGGTGGTGACCAGTAACAAATGCTCTGGAAAGTATAGGAAATGCAATAGTAGGATCACATGCAACAAACTGCCCATAGGGGAATGTTTCCCTTAATTAGAGACTTTATCATTTGGAATTATAGACTTGAATCTTTTCAACTCTCTTTCCTTATTTCCAGTTTAATCTAGATGACATTGCTAGCCTTGATAGAAACTCTGGGAGATCATATCTGGAGGAAAGGGGGAAGCTTCACTTTGTGAGACATTATACATGCTAAAAGATAATCCTTGGACAAATTGATTATCGTACAAACAGCTCCCAGAAGTAAAAGATATCCTGTGTAATATTCCAAAAGGAGCAATTTGATAAAATCTGTTCCTGCATCTACTGCAAACTGAAAAGCTACTTTAGTTCTGGCCTACTTTTCTAAGCAGAAGTTCCTCCCTGATGTTTCTTAGGACCCAGAAAAGGAAGCATGTGCCTACAAGAGGAGTTGATCAGTATTAATTTTCAGTTCTCCTCATTCCACCAGTAAATGTGCAAGTGCAGTGTTGTTTCCTCCGTTCTTCAGTCTTCACTTGCCTGCAGACTTTGAATGAGCTGGAGCATTCACTGTCCATATAAAACACAGGGCTGAGGTTGTTTCAGAATTTGTTTGGTGTAATGAGCTTGGAAGCTCTGCATTTCCACCCCTCTATAACATGTATTAATTAATATGGGTACCTTTACCAAGGGAGAGGGTTCTCATGGGAATATACAATAAACCAGCATGATTGTCCCTTTCTCTTTTGTCACAAAATCCTGTACTTACTCTACCCGCAGCTATTTTGACTGTTCCTTAAAATATTCTCTCATTGAAGTCACTGATTAATGCCGGTGATTATTATACATTGGGTTTTGTTTAATGAGTTTCTGCTTAGATTTCCATGAGATGACTAAGCTCTTAAACAGATCCTCTGCCAGGACTTGTTAAACAAAATCACTTTTGCCCATCAAGCCAGGCTTTGGATGAAGAGATAATACACTTGTTATTCCCCTGCGGCCATCAGGTGCTGCTGTGAGCTAAATATCTCCAGCAGATCCATAAAACCCAGAGGAGAGACTTGGCCAGTGGATTATGTTCCCTGACAAGCGTCATGCTTTGGCATATTTGACTAGGATTTCTCCACTGGAAGTAAAGGAGGTATTATTCAAAAGAGACCCTGTCTGAAAATACCAGGGAGGAATTTTGTTGCTCCCTCTGGTATTTTTTGAGCAAGCTGATGAGCTGACACTCCCAAGTCGGTTCTTTGCTGCGGAGACCTGGCCCTGAGGAAGCTGCCACCCGGCAGAGTGGGGTGTTCCTGCCTCCTTTCCCTGTGCTGCTGCTGCTCCCTGGTGTGTGGGAGAGGTCATGGTAGAAATCCTGAATTCATCAGCCACCTTAGATTCCATTTTGCTCATGTTTGCTCTAGGTGGGCTGTGATAATGACAGGGTAAATTCATGTTAATTTGCTCTCATCTCTGTCCTTGGAATGGAGAGAATTTTTTGGTTCTCTATGTGAAATTTGATACAGACTTAGAGACTGCTCCTGTGAAACCATCTCAGTTTCAAAAAAAATATATATATAATAATTCTACTTTTCAAAGATCAAATCAGAAGTTAACCAATCTGTGCTTCCCCACTTGATCTGAATTTAATGCTTCCAAAAGATAAACTCTTCTACTTACTGATATTCTCTGCAGCAGGAGGGCAATGGATTTGCTCAGATTAAGTTAATTTTCAGCACTAAAAGCTAATCAGAAGTAAATCTAGTAGAAGAAAGAATTTAATAAAACACATTCCACTCTAGCTCCAACAAAATTCCTCTCACTTCCATGTCGTGCCTTGTGACACAGGTTTTGATCAGAGATAACTGTCAAATAAAGTAAATTAAATAATAATTTTAAAGAAACAGCAAATAATTCAATCTCTAGGAAAAATAAAAAGCTCTGAAAAGTTGTTTGAATTGCAAACAGCCACCTTTGCTGATGCTTTGGAGGTGCTGCCAGGCTTGAATTGCAGATGGCCCCTGCTTGAAAGCCGATCCAGTTCCATCTTCATCCACCACCAGACACTGAGCAGGACAGGGCAGGTCTCATTTTCAGGGCTCTGTGCTCTGCACTGCCCTGGCCACCGGCTGGGAGAAGCAAGGACATGCTGAGGGAACGCAGCAGGCACTGGGAACTTTGTTGCCCAGCTGGAACCCTGTGTGGGCACTGGCACTTGGAGAGAAATCACAGCAGGGTGAGGGTGGAGAGGCCATGTGCTGCTCTTTGAGGGCCTGGGAAGGTTGCTTCAAAAATTACCCCCATACCAGAATGTTCTCTGGCTAAGAAAGAAAGGTATTTTCTGAAGGGTGAGCTGTCTTTTGCCACATGTGCCCCTCTAGAAAGGCTTAGTCCCTTCACTTCAAATGAAAGGATTTCACCACAGCACTTGTAACATACCTGTACTGATGTGTCCTCTCCTTGCTTCCAGTAAGCAATTTTGTTGTAAATTAGCATGCAAATTAATTGGTGACAAAGTCCCTTGCAGTGTCTTTTCTATGAGCCCTTTGTGTTGTGGGGTGTGAATTTGACTTTCAGGCTTTTTGAGGAGGCCTTATTAAAGATATCACAAAGATTTCACAAACAAGACAACAGCTTCCGTGCTTTGATATTTATATTGGCTCCTGACACACCTCAGATAATGACGTTTCTCTGCACCAGTTTACATCATAAATTGTCTTGTAATTTAATCTACAAAGAAAATGTGCAATGGAACATCTGAAAGCTCTTGGGCATTTGTGACAGACTAAAACAGCAATACAGCCACAGCAGAGGCTTTGTGCCACTCTAGGGGAGATGGATGAAGAGATGAAAGTAGGAGGGAGTTCCATTACTGAGGTTCCCACAGAGCATATGAGAGCCTCATCACCCTGTGGAGAAATGCAGGATCTGGGCATTTCTGCTGGTAGCTCTCCACACTGCTGGGATCAAAAGGTGTGGGCAGGGTAGGATTAGTGGCCTGCTGTCCAGTTGCCTTTGAGACTGTATTTACCTTCCAGCACAGGTGACTCTCTGTGGACATGAGGACATTAATTGCCCTCAGCATTTATATTCCCTTGGAATAGCTAGAAAAACAGTTTCTCTAAAATAATGCTCATTATAGACCTGAGTTTTCCTCTTCTCTTCTTTAATAGAGAACAGCTATGGCCTGTGGGCTTGTGTAAGAAACCAGCTGAATTCAGATGTGGGGGTTTTTTTCATGGCTTCCTCTCCTGCTCATGCTGCAGACTTCTCTTGCTCAAAGGAGCTGGCACATCATTGCAGTTTTGCAAAAGTAATGGGTTCCTTCGGAAGGCATAAATCAGAAAATCATAATAAAACACAACAACCCCAGCAGCTGACATGTTTTAGAAGCAGCTGAAGATGAAAAACCCTTCAAACTTGTTGTTCTCCTCTAACAGCTTGTGTTCAATCTGTTCCACACAAACGCAGTAGGAATTAACCTTTCCATGTGTTACTATAGGACAAACACCACTCTGTGCATGTGGATAGTTTACACTGTGGAATGCTCCACTAGTACATATTTGAAATATTGATCTTCAGACCCCAGTGCAAAACTGGCTTTTGCACTGCATTCCTTTCTACAGTTTGACACCTTTTCAAGCTCATTTGTGAATTATTTTTGTATTTTCTTAGATATTTTTTCCTTCTTTCCTTTTAAGAGTATATTAGTTCATAATACCTAAATTATGGAGTTTATAGAAGCTCTTCAAAAAATTAGAAAATGTTTGGAAAAGAAATTATCCAGCATTGAAATGTGTGCAAGTGATTTAGGCTCTAGTGATCATCTGCAGCTATTAATGAAAAGTTTTACTGTATGTCAAGCTTACAAACAGTGGCCTTGTAACATTATGTTACAACCTCAAGTTATCTGCTGCCCTACTTTGATTCCCATGGTGGTGTCTTTCAAGAGTTCTCTTGGTTGAAAAAGGAAAAAAGGCTTTGATATATGACTAATACCTTAAGGCACAGAAGTAGGGAGCTTCTGACACTGCAGGAATGACAGCAGCAGACTGGAGGAGAAAACTTTAGGATGAGTTGTGGGAAATCTCTAGATGCATCCTTATTTTCATGATTGGTTAATGAAGCAGTGGGACTGGGATTCAAGGTGGATCTCTGCTCAACCTAATTCTAAAAGTGAGCAACTGTGGTGTTGTCATGATCCACATAAAATGCTTTTGTTTAGGTGCTTCAGTGAAAGTTGAATGAGGTATGAGGCTCTTCTCACAATGTGGCCCTAAGTCACTGCAGTTCTGAAGAAAGCTTGACTCAGTTGGGTGGACACATACATCACTCACTCTGGTAAGAACCTGCCACTGCATATCTGGGAGCAATCTGAACATGGGGCACTTCATAAAAATGTCTCTTATGGATTAAATGGAATAACAAGTTGGTAGTTTTTGGCACAAGGCAGACATGTGATAACCTCTGTGACCTCTCTGGAAATTACAAAGCAGGTAGAGAGTGGTCCCTGGAAATGCTTTATCTTTTATGCCCAAGAACAAGCCCAGCATTCAGTTCCTTTATCTTAACGTTCCAAATACATAAATATGACAGAAAACACCTAGAGTTACTCTCTTGATAAATTACCACTGTGACCTTCACCATGCCCTGGAGTGTCAGCTTCATGTGGTATCAGCTAAGGCTTTGTGTCATGATTTGTCATTTGTGCAGCTGCCAGATGCTCACAAGTCTGTTGACTCTGAAATTTGATGATAAAAGCACTGTGGGAATTTAATAATGAGTCTTGCTTTGTTTGTTGATCTTGATCTTAACATCCATAATCTGAACTATCTTTAATATGCTGCTATTTAGCAGATACTAAGCAAAAGGTGAAGACACCCTGAAGTAATTATTGGAATGGCTAACCCATTCCTTAATGCCATGTGAAAACCTGAATGATCATGTTAAATTTCCACATATAAGCACAGTGTGCAAGGATTACTTATTATTTTTGTTAGGAAACCATAGTAAAATGATACTCACTTTTGTAGATGCCCTTTTAATAATTTCAGTGCACCAGTAACCTAATGCTTGGAAGAAAATACTACCTCAGCAATACCTTGGTAATTAAGATTTCACCTCCCGGAGTCAGGGTGCCTTCATGGAGTGTGCTGTCATGGTGCTGGACATGGCCTTGTGATACCTGATATTGTTGTTTCAATGCAATAGGCAACTTCACATTCAGCTGGAGCAGTGCAAATGATAATATTATGGCCTGACAATGTTATTCTTTTAGTGGATGGTTTGTACCTCTAACAAGGAAAGTTTTATGAAATTTGTATTGGCTTGATTTACAGAAAGTGTACCCATTTAGTGGTTCACTTTGACATAACTTTTCTATTTTTTATTACTGCTTGGTGCATAGGAACAGAACGGTTTTAAGTTTTTTTCTTTATTTTTCTTGCTTTTGTCTTTAAAATGCTCCAAAGGATCTCTGTGTACAATGTGGTTTCAAACAGAAAAATATATTAATTTTGAACAGGCATTTTATTTTAGTAAGTATCCCTTTCAGGATTCTTGTGTCTTTAATGGTATGAATGGCACAGCTTCAAAGGATAAAGATAAATACTTCATTCTTAGCATTGAAAACAACCTACTGTCAGCAGAAAAGCTTTTTGAACTGGTTGGAGCCTTGATCTGAGAAGTTATTAATTTCTGACATCTCTTAGGCTCTCTCTTTTCAGCGTCCTTTCCAGCCAAAATAAATGGCACCATCCTGTCCTGAGCGGGGTGTTGGGGGCAGGGGTGCCCTGGCAGTGGGTGTAGGTCTGTGCCAGGGCCCAGCCTTGTGCAGTCACCTAGGGCACCCAGATGTCTCTCAGTGGGGTCTGTGCCTCCTGCCTGGGGTTACTTGCAAGTTCCTAAAATCTGCTACAGGGGCCTGACTCCTCATTTATGAGCTTAGGCATTCATGTCTGGAAATTTTGACTTGGGCTTTTTCAGTAGCGGGGGTGCACACAAGAGATAAACAGCAGCCTCTTGTTCTGAAACTGAGATCTAGGTAGAAATTTGACCTGTAGAGATGCCTCCTATTTTATTAACATGCTTTTTATGTTGTTGGTCTTTTTTAAAACCTTCACATTTTACACAGCTTAGGCTAGGATGTCAAAATCAATCCCTGATCTATCTGCCTATCACAGAAGAAGAGAAGGAAGATTTTGCCAGGAATGTTGTGTGGGGCAGACAGATTTAAGCTTGTGGCAGTCGTACAGTCCCAACAGGAATATGTAGGAAGAAAGCAATGGATCTGGTTGAGTGACTGCTGTTCCCCTGTGGGAAAGGGACTCTTCCCAGTGCTCCTCTGATTCTAATGCAAAGCCCAGACTCTCTTTTCCACTTGGCTTATCTCACTGCGAGTCCAACAAGGGTGTCGTGAGTCCAGCACGACTGGCAGTGAAAACACTTTCTGCAAAGACTTCAGGAACAGGCTTGTGCTCCCGAGTTCTCCAGTATTCCAAAACCACAGATCATACCTTAGGGATGCTGGTTTGTGCTGTTTGCTGCTGTGACACTTCCCAGATGAAGCACTTGGAATAGTGTGTGTGTGGAGGTAACATTAAGAGGTATTTGTGTGGTGTCAGTTGGCCATGGAGAAGGGAAGAAGCAAAACTGGCATTTGATTTTCCTGCTGCTTTCCTCCCTCTTTTCCATCAGCTCTGTGCCTCTACATGAGGGCAAGGAGGAACTGCCCAACACTGTGTGAGCTCAGTTTGGCTGTGAAGCATCAGCAAATGCTGTATGGATAGGTGTTTTGAAATAGGCTGCAAAAATAATATTTACATATTGGGAAAGCTTTAAAACATTTTCTTTCTGTCCAGCTCAAATTCCAACTCCTTGAGCAGGTTCCACAAAAGACCATTCTTGAAATCACGTTCCTACATGAGATTTGACATCAAGAAGACACAATGACAGTTTGTCCAAATTAACGGACTTGAAATCTGTTTTCCTCTGGGGAATGTTTAATATTATTCCTTATGTTCAAATGACTTGACAGATCACAGAAGTGAGTAACGCTTTCTCTAAAATTATGTTCTCTACTTCTGAGGAAATAGCAAAGACAAAATGTTCACTGTGTTTGTCCTTAGAGTCCCTACTGGAGTCCAAAGACTTCCACAGATGAGGGGATAAGAAAAACAGCCATAGAAATTTAAAGTGCAGGCTCCTCAACATAAAAAGTGGAAGTCTTCAGTTCACTACCTTGCATATTCTTAATCCTTAGCAATAATTATTTTTAGTATTTCGAAATAACTTTCATCATAATGTATCAGCTTTCCATTTGGAGAGCTTACAAATCTTAAAAATAATAATTTTTAGATTTTATTTGAACTAAAACTAAAGTGGTAAAAATAAGTGGGTTCATATTGCTGGTTTTAACAGTGAATGTCTAAACAGACCCCTTGAAAAGAGGTTTTTACAAAGCTTCTATAGGGAAAACATAAGTGAAAAAAATAATTAGCATGAAGCATATTTTTGTACCCTCACTGCATCTCCATTTTCCGTATTTTTGATGCTGGCTGGAACCCCAATACCAAGTATTTCTTTCCTATGTGGAATGTTTTCAGCCGCTGAGAAGACAACATACTCAGGTCTTGCCCCAAAAGGCTGCATTTCCTGCAAGTTTGTTCTTTCTCTCCTAGCCCAGCTTTTCTTTGAATCTGAAATAATTTTTGGTTTCATAGCCAAGAATTAAATTAACCCTTGTGAAAAAGAGCTTGAAACATGTTTCATGTTTCCTTCCTTCCTCAAATAAAGAAATAGGAACTTGTGAAGTATCCTTTAATCATGCATCAGCCAAATTATTTTTCAAACAATAGTTTAATAAATGACATCTTTCATTATTGAGGGAGCGTAAGGTAGTTTATTTGTAGGCAAATCCATAGTAGAGACCAAGAGAAATTTCAATTACTTACTGGGTATTCTGTATGTATCATATCTGAGCAGTAGCCCAAGGAAAAGGTCAGTTAAAACAGCCATGGTCCTTCACAACAAAATATTTAATTGGAAGGATCTAGGACAGAGTCCTTGGTCATATCCAAACTAAGAGAGTAATGAAAAATATCTTCAGCTAGAAAACAGATGTTTCCACACATTTCTGTGTCATAGAAATGTTTGAAAGAGTTTGTTTTAATTCCTTCTGGAAACAAAAGCAGATTTTGAAGCCTTGAATGTAATCACAAGATGGATTTGTCCTTGGCCGGCTCTGCGCTTCAGCCAGACTCCAGGCATTGCTGCTATCCCCAGCTCAGCTCTCCCTGGTAAACTGGACTTATACTGGGAACCAGTGCTCCCCACACCCTAGGGAGGAGAGACAAGCTTGTGCTTCCAGTAGATATTGGGGAACTGATCTCCTATCATCTCTAAGTTTTCTGGGCTGCGCAAGAGGGATGGTAAGGAAAGGAAAGGTATCCCCTGAAGAAATGGAGAGATGAGTCCTGTGAGAAACAGAGAAACCAAAGGCAGAGCAGATCAGGGGTAGCAGTGCAAGTTAGCAGTTGTGCTGTCTGTGAAAGGGCAGGACTATTGTGCACAGTGGAAATAACCTGTAAAACACAGGTGCAAATGGCTGTGTGTCCCCTCCTGGCTGAGACCCTGCCCCAGCCCTGACACCTCTCCCTCTCCTTGTCTGGAGACCCTGACACGTGTGGGCAGCAGAACCTGAAGTCAGGCTTGGGTGGGTGGAAATGACTTCAGGCAGACCTTTGAGCTGACCAGATAAAGACTTGCTCCTGCAAGCAGCCCCTCTGGGCCCCAGACATGGTCACTTCCCAAATCTTTGATCCACTCCACTTCCAAAGTCTTTGATCTTTTTCTCCTTTCCTATTCCTTTTTCTTTTCTCCTATTAATTCTCTTTTAATTTGTCCACCTACTCTACTGCCCTTTTCTTGTTTTTTCTTCCATGTTTTCACGCTCTTTGTCCTCCAGTGTTTTCCATATGCTTTCTTTCCTGCTCCACTTTTTTCCTACATTCTTCCCTCAAGCCATGACAGCTTTTAGTTACAATGAAAAATGACATATTGTGAAGGTGCTCTATTTTCCAACCTCTTCCCATACTCACTCCGAGCTGGGAGCAAAATGTTCCTGGTGTGCTGCCAGCTGAACCTCTCGCAGTGCTGCAGAGCTGGCTCTCTCCCATGCATGTACTCCAGGGATGCACTCCCACAGCACGGGCTTTTTGTCGGCTACTTCCTACGTGGCTGGCCCTCTCTTCCTTTCCGGCACAGGACCCAGCAGCTATAAATCAAACTATTTACACAAAGTGTCCTTAAAGCCCAGAGGTAGAAATTTAATTTATCAAAACACGCCTCTTTCTGGAGAAAACGGCAAAACCCAAAACATGTGTGTTATTGCCTTATTTTGTATCGTAGAAGTTGGATGTGTTTGAGACAGCAGCATCGTTGCTGTGTTCGCTCTTCCTCATGGGTTGTGATGAGGTTTCCCTGTATTTGCATTTTCTTTCAGCTTGAGGATTATATGGGGGTCTAATATCATCTCCTCATGTTAACCAGGCAAAGCCAGACTGTCTTCCTTACAACATATTAAGAAAATAGTTTGTCCCACTGCAACTTTTGGCCTCTTTTTAGTTAGCAGCTGTTCGCATCTTTTAGGATCGTAGTCTTGCTACTTGACATTTATTTGCAAAGAAAAGCAGATGTCATCCATTACCTCAACCATCATAAAATTTACTTAAACCTTTTAGTGTAATTCTCCAATTAACACATTTGAAAAATACATTTTTTTTAAAATCTCCTAAGTGCATTCTGAAATTGTAGAACTACTCCTGCTTCCAACATTTGTCTGCAAACAGAAAAAAAAAATATTCTTCATGGGGGAAATGTAGGATAGAAACAGGAAATAGAACTCGATGCAAACTCTGCTCATGTATGCTAATTTATAGCTTTAAATCATAAGATACTGGCCCAGTTTCTGTTCTTAAAATTAGATTCCCTTTAATATAAAGAGGCAGAGAGATAAAACGTTTCATGGTGTTTGTCAGCACAGGGGAAGGCACAAAGCTTGAGGAGAAGTGTTATATAACAAGTCCCATAAACACTTCTGTATTTATAGTACTTTATTAATATGTCTTCCTCCTTTTGCTGAGATTGCAGGCCTGAGTTCTATTCCTTATCTAGTGGGTAAGCAGTGCTCTACCTCTGCTACACAGTCAGGGCTTGGGCTCTCCCAGTGCCCAATTCTTGGCTATGAGCTCAGACAAGAGAGTTCAGTATCCAGAAGAGTCAAGTCCCACATCTTCACTGAACTTGCTGTCACAAAATCAGCTTTGTCTTTGGTGTTTTGGGATATTTTGGGAAGAGTTTAACCATTTCTCTCTGAGTAAAAGGACATACTAACAGTAAATACCTCACCTCACCTCCGGCTTTTTAAAATTGAGTTTATTTCTTCAAGTGTGTTGTTTCCAAGATATATGGCAAGATAAAAGAACATGCAAGCCAGTGGGAAGGAGCATTAATCTTCCAGGCCAGGCTGTGAACAGCACTGGTGAGTCTGGGCAGGACCTGGAAGAAGATTGCTTTCCCATGAGGAATTGGCCTTAACAAGACCATCTTTTCAGCTCACATGGGACCTTAAAAGCTGAGCTGGCGGGGGCTCCTGGCAGTGTTTCCCACAGATAAATATTCCATCACTCCCTGTCACAGCATCAGAGCAAGATGCATGTCTTAATTTTCAATGTGCCAGTCAGGAGTCCTTGTTTTAGCACAAACCCCACAAAAGTGGAATGTTTTAGCTTAAAAACTGCACTGCAGACAGTGGTGGCTGAGGCAGAGGAACAATCCCTGATTTGTCCCCAGCTACTCACAGCTGGACTTGCAGAAATATCCTGCACAGATGCAGCAAAATCCTCTAGGACTCATCTGTGCAGATCCTTCATTGAGTGATGCCTGTGTCCTAGATACTCTTTCCTTAGGGGTTTGTTCTTTTGGTTCCTAGAGCTGTTGGCACCCGTAGCCCTTACTGGCCTGGCTACATGCTCCGTGCTGCCTGTGACCACATCCAGATTGTGAGCATATGGTACTCCCTGTTAGTCCTCTCAATTATTCCTTCACAAGCTTCTGGCAGCCACCTCACAGCCATGTGCTGGCTCTCACACAACTACTTGCAGGAATTCTGTGCAGTTTTAATTGTCCATTTTCTCTCAGGAAATTCAGACCAGAGGACACAAATGTATAAAGCAAGAAGATTTTAATTTGCTCACATTTCCAATGTGCTTTTAATTAATTTGCTCTCGAACAGAGACAACAGTCCACAGGAGTGTGCTCAGACTTGAAATTTGGTTGCTAGGAAGAGATGGAGAAGAAGTTGGATCTGGGTCTTACGGCCTTTATCTCCTGTGTGGAAAGCACAGGAGGTGAAGCAGATCTCCCTGCACCAGCCCCAAGGGATTTGAATTATATCACAGTGGGTGAATGATCATGGGCATCTTGTCTGTCAGGCACAGTCTTCCCAACTTTTGCCATGTGTGACATGAACGTCAGCACCATCCTGCCCTACCAAGAGGCACAGCTTCAGACTGGAGCATTGCCTTGGAGGCCCTGATCATAAAATATAAAAAAAAACTTGGGTAAGTGGAAGCAATTCCACTTCTGTTCTGTAAACTCCTTGGCCCAAAGACGCTGCAGAAATCTCTGTTATTATTTGGTATTATTCTTGGGAGGACATGTGGGCAAAATCCTGTCAATCAGGAACTTCTTTCATAGCTATCATCAGAACAACTTTAATCACATTACATTTGCTGTCTCTTCAAAGTTCCCAGAAGCCTCCCAGTTCATGTTTAATGTCTGGATGTGTTGGTTATGTTGATGGTAATTTACCTGCAGAGCAGTATTATGGGAAATTCCTAGAGCTGGTAATAATGTGCACAGAACTGGTCACCACAGGAGGTTTTTCCTCAGTTGCCGGTGAACCCTGGAGTCATTCAGAGAAGTGGAGACCTTGTCTGAGGAAACAGAGTTCTTTTGACAGTGCTTACTTTGTTGCAAAGATTTCTTAAGTTGGTGCAGTAAGATTTGGTAAGTGAAGTTGCATTTCTAGGACTGCTTCTTCCATGCTTCCTTGGTCCCTTCTTGAATTTTCAGTTCCACTGTGGAAGCCAAGGTTCTTTTTCATGTTTGCCATGCTTCTGTAGTCATCTATTCCTTCTCTGCCTCCACAAGAATTGAGGGTCATTTTCATTTACATCAGTGTGAAGGTGTTTCAAAATCTCAAGTACCACTCTTGCTGTGCTGCTGTGCAGGCAAAGTGCAGACAACAAAGCAATATCATTAAATTAATTAAGGAGATTGAGAACAAAAGAATAGAGGAGCACCTATGAAACTTGGTACAACAAATATTTACCTACTGTGTGCAATACATTTGTTCATTACAGGCTGGGATTTCACTGCCCACTCCCATTTCACCTGTGGAGATGGGATCTTTGTGTCCAACTGTCACGTTGATCATGGCATCACCTTTGTTGCATACACTTACTTTAACACAAACCACAGCACCTATTGCCTTGTAAATCTTCTCCCAAGAAACTACTTAACTCAGATTTCAGTGAAATCAAGAGACTAAGTTTCTCAAAAGTAGCATATTTAAAACAACCAAAATTAAAAAATGGAAGATCACAAAGAATTATGACTATCCGATAAGCTTTTTAAGAGTGAATAATTTCCTAGGCAAATAATATATCTGTGGGAATATTTTTGCTTAAAGACTTAAGCTTAAGCTTGCTGGGTTTTTTTTGTTTTTTGTTTTTTTTTTTGTCAGTCCTAATGAAAATGCTACTAATAAGTAAGTGTAACTTAAAAAGTTCATTTTTACAGAATTAGCATGGGCCTCCTGTTATGTTGGAAAGGACACGAGCTCAGCTGAAATTAAGTTTTGGGCTAAAGGGCACTTTTCTATTTTAGCTGTGCTTTAATTGCTCCATATTAAATTAGTGTTATATAAACTAAGATTTAGCATAGTTCTATTTTTTATCCCGTTTTACAGTCAGCATAATAAAGATCCAGTGCTTCAAGACAGAAAGTAACAAAATGCATACTGTCAGAACGTGTGGCGAAAGCTGATATTTTAGCTTAAAATGCACTTCTGGAAGGAAGGGGAGCTCTAGAGGGGTGGTGGAATTTCTGATTCAGTCCCTCCAGTCAATGCAGTGTGAAATCTCTATGAAGTGCTCTGACACAACAATACAAAAATATAAACTGGTAGTTTTTAGGTACAAAAGTGTGCTGGATTGCAATAGACTGATATTCTCATGCTTCATGAATAAACCTTCTGCTACAGATACCATGTTTCATTTCTGCCCAACACCAGCATCAGGACCGCAGGCATAGAACGATTGCTAACAAACAAAACTGTTATATTTGCACCACTGGTAATTATTTTTCTTCATATATTCTGGGCATGTGTCTTCCAAAGGGTATGCTAAAGCAAGGAAAGAGGTTTAGGAGATGGATGATAAATTTTAGAAGCCAAATAAGCATCTGAACCTTATTAAGACGGGTTAAGCTCAGGGGAACAGTAACTTAAGTGCTAGATTTTAATAGAATTTGGAAGGGATGAAAGTGAATATTTCACATCTTATGAGCAGCAGCCACAGAACCTATCAAACATACAAACAACAAAACAGGTATTTCTATTCAGAAACGAGTTTTTAAAAGAACAGGAAGAATGTTTCCTGCTGTATGTATTTATGTGAAACACTCTAAGTGACCACTTAAGGGGTAACATGAAGGAAAGTTTTACTGGCAGATAATGCAGTTTCTCAAAGGACTGTGAGGTGTGACAGGGGTTTTTAATGCGGCTGCTGCAGTAAGGGTGTGATATGTTTGGAGAAGTCTGTTAAAGATGCACAGTTCTTGGTCAGGCTTCTTTGTATATTAAAACTTGTGTCATTAAAAGAGGGCTACAAGAAAGAGCTGAGAGATTACAGTCGAGCTGAAGAGACTATGCCTAAGGTGAAAATAGACAATAGACAAGTATCTCATGGTCAGAAGTAGAGTGAAACTAAAACCAAGTTAATAACAGCAACAAGTGAAGCTGCAGCATGGCTGTCTGTGTTGCATGCTTGCTGTAACCCATCTGGGCTCTTCTCAGGAACAATCCATGATCACACGAACCATATGTGCAGCAGCGTCTCAGCTCAGCGAGCTGCTGCTTTGAACTACTCATTTCCATACAGTCACTGGGGTTAGTTGGAGCCAAAGTGATATTAATTTTAATTAGGGTGAATGAAGAAAAAAATATTTCCATTTGTTCCATTAAATCCCCCAAATTTCCATTTTAGCTCTGTATGGAAAACCTTACATTAATTTTCCAGTGAATTGCTATTTGTAGAAGGAGAAAGCGGTGGAAGTGGCCCGTGTGTGCTGGCAGAAGTGTGCACACCTCTAAGGTAGATGTGATGATTCAAAAAGCAGCTTGTAGATGTAGTGTCCTGTAAACTGGAGACAAGAATCAGCAACAAAAAACCCACGTGCCCAAGGGAGCACTTCCACAGTGCAAATTCAGAAAAGCAAACTTTTAAAGTGATGTCAGGAATTCGTGCGCTATTCGTCATCTGAAGAATTTTTATTGAAACCATCTTGTGGGTGATCCATAATAATAATAATAAAACACCACCCACTAAATCCAGGTGTCTTCAGATCATTACAAACAGATAACAGGGTTGAATTCCAGCAGTGCCTTCCAGGTTTTGAAGTATCCATGAAGAGGTGACCTCCTTGAATTAAATCCTTATCTGGATCAAAATGAAATACTGGGGCTACAGCACATCCCAGGCAATACAGGTCAGTGCTGCAATGTAGTCTGCAGCTCTTAGGCCTCACTAGGATGTGGCAGGAATGCTTCCTGGGTTTTTCCTGCCCTGCATGTCAACTTTTTTTCACATAGAAATCAGGGTACAAAGTGCTAGAGAGGAGGGTGCCCGGGCTTGCCCTGTCAGGAGCTGGAAATGGCTGTGGTAAATCCCTGGAGCTGAGCTCAGAATGGGCACCTCTGACACCAGAAGTAGGATCACATTGCAGCAGTGCATTTTGTCAATCCATTAGGCTGCACCTTGTTATCTCTGCGCTGAATCCTGCACATAACATGTTTTCCTTGCACCTTATCTCCCAGAAAGGGAGCCAGCCTGGAGCTGAAATGAACGAGAGATGGAGAAGCCATCATTTCTCATTCTTTCTTCATATTAAAGTGTTTCTGAATAGAGATTCCAAGATTTGGGAATGTAGTGAGTTTGAAGGTATTAATTTCCATCTCCTGTCTAAAAGGCTGTGAGGAATGATTTTTCTTTAACAGGGAAATACTGAAACCTGAGTTAAAGCAATTAAATTAAGCACTATGAAAATACATAAAGCCTTTGTACATTGCCTATATGGGGAATTCAGGAAGACTGAAAACACCTGAAATGAAAGCACCAGGATATACACAAAGTAGGTCAGGTTCTTCCCTCTGCTGCAGATTTAAAAGCCTTCTCTTTGATAAAACCTACCTGCCTAATTAGCTCTGCCTCATCACATAGCACCAACTGTTACGTAAGGCAATGCTTTGACAAAATTGGTTTAAAGAAAGAAAAATAGCATGTGTTTGTCAGCATTTTTCAGCTACAACTACGGTGTGTCATATGCCAAGGTGGGAGATACTGTTTTGAGAATTAACATTTTGACAATTTTTTGATAATTTTGATAATTAACATTTGTTTGAAGCACACCTGCACTCGACTGCTGTCTTTCACTATTAGGTTTGTGTACTGACAGGAAGAAGCTTATTCTTACTATAAAAAAATTAGGGGGGAAAATATTATTAATCTTTTACTTTTTCTATACAATATATAAAAATAATTTATGGTATAATTATTATAATATATAATTATAATTATATAATGTTATAATTATAATTATAATTATGTGTATAGAAAATTGGAACTAGCAAGACAGGCTTGTTATCCTGCTGACTGGTTTAGCAACAGGACCTGTTTTTTCATGAGGAGCTCTTCCTAGGGTAGTCTCTTGAGTCAGAAACTGTCTCAGATGTGAGACCACAGCATCTGATGTAGAAAGGCCTTGAAGAATCAAGTCTTGCTGAGAACAGCACAGAGGAGCAGCACAGCTGATTTGGATTTTTGTGGTTTATTCCTGTTGAGGCATTCCCCTTATGCCATACCCCTTTTTTTCCAGGTGGTGGAGTGCCCCGATGCTCCAAGCTGCTGGAACCAAGCAACTGGGCTTTGCTTGCTGCAGGTGCTCTCCACAGCTGTGGTCTGCTCAGTGCTACCTGGAGCTACACAGCCCTGGATTCCCTTCTCACTCATTCCACCTCGCCTCAGGTTTTTGGCAAATTTTCCTCATCCTTCTAGCTTTCAGACAGTACTGATAATAAATCACTGCAGGAACAGGATTCATTTATCCAAAGCTCTTTAAAGACTGGAATGGATGGACTTCAAAGGCAGGAAAATGGGACACAGTGCAGGTGAACAAGGGAGAAGGGCATGCATTAAGAGTAAATGAGCCCTTCTGTATCCAGGCAAAGAAATTGACTTCTGTCTGCCTTTTCTAATGTTGTGCTATAATAACAAGGACAAATATAAAACTGGATAGGTCTCAGTTGAATGGAGGGTTTAGAGCTGAGCTAGCAGAAAGGCCAGGGAGGGAGATGCATGGCTGGAATGTGTAATTCCTCCAGTGGCTGAGAGATCTGGGTCTTCAACACAAGTTCATGTGCTGAAAAAAACCCCACATTATTTGCTGCCTTCTGCTGCCTTTATCTGAGGGTCCCTTCCTCTTGTGCTGAAAGAAAGAGGGAGCAATTATCCCAGCATTTCTCGTTTTACTGACTATTTTATCTTGCCTCAGACACCTTTGTACCAGCTGGCAGGTCCAGTCTATGTAACTGCTCCACAGATGGAAACTATTGCCTGTGTCTGATCTTCTTTCTCTGAACCTTTTCCAAGTCTGTCTTGGGGGAAGGTGGGTGGAGGTATGGGATGGACAGATGGAAGAAAGATGACTGACCAAAGCGTCCGAAATGTGGGTGTGAGAAGCTACGCTGTGGAATCAGTTTCTCCTTTGTTCTTTACCCTTTCTCTAATAATTTTCAATTACTATTCTGTTGTCCTAAGCATTAAGCTGGTATTTTTTATCGATCTTTAATAATTCCAAAATCCTACTCCCAATCATTATTAAGCCTTAAGCCCACCATTTCATATAAAAATTTGTGAATCATTGCTGCACTTTTATTTACTGATTTTTATCTGCTGTCTCGCTGCCTTAGCACTCAGCCTTGTAACATCGTCTGATTCTCCATGAGGAGAATCCTGCAACTACCTCCTCCCTTCCTTTGTTTCTGCTGTGTGTAGGGACACAGCCCCGTTCTTGGGATAAAGCTACAGGTGACCATTTACATCCCTTGGGCTCTGTTTCCCTGCCTGGTATTTCCTGGCCAAATACTGATTCTCTGTAGCTTTATCTTGACTAGGCAGTTGTCACTAATAATTGCAGGCAAAATCAAATATCCCAATCAGGATTTTCCCTGCATAAATTAACAGGGGAAAAAAGGGAAAGGACCTTTATAGCCCTATTGCACTGTCACAGAACTCAGGGCCACAGCTTCCTTCAGAGCTCAACCTTGTTACAAACCAGTGAAACTACTCTGATGTGATTTTGTATTAATTTACTGCAGGTCACTTCTCACTTAGGATGTTTTAATCCTTTTCTCATTCCTGTTTCTGCTGAAACAACTGCTGAACTTGCAAAAGGATTTTATGTAGTTGTGTTAGTAACCAGAGCCATAAGATAAAAATAACTATATGCTTTCTTTTTTTACAAAAAGAGTAGAATTTATCACGCAGCACCCACCACCATTGTATCAGAATCACTGACATTTAGGACAGAGACCATTGTCTGTCTATACAAAGCATCCCCTATTGAGTTGTCTACACTGACACGATAAACTTCCTAATTAGGTTATTCCATTCCATCTCTTTTTATGGCTCCCCAGTCTGTAGTATTTTAATGAATAGTTTATGCTGTGATGTACTTATTAATATGCTTCCACAAACGAAATGGCATAATTATCTCAAAGGTTCAATTAAAAAGTAATCTAGTAGGAGGTAGGATTCCCAATGACTGAGTGTGGGAAAGACTCCTATTCTGTTCTCACTGTCTTTCATCTCAGACATAATTGAGTTGGTCTTTCTCCCAAATAAAATGCAGCTTTTCATCCCTGTGGAAGGAGAGAGGTCATGGAGACCTGTGGAAACCACATACAGTGATGTCTATTTTTACCTCCACTTCTCTTTAAAGATACAATTAAATTTGTTGTACACTCAAATTCCAGCCACTATGAGCACTCTCTTAGAGACAAGACAGAAAAATAAATTATTTTCATTGCTGTTTATTGTAATTGAAAAACAGTTTGAAGCGCTATTTTGGGCTCATTAGCCAGGCCTTTACAAGTGCATTAGAAGTAAAACAAAATCAATTTACATTTTAATTCTAACAAATGTTTCAGTTTGGAAACTTGTAAATAGGTACCACCATTCATTTAGAAAGTGTCAGAACATTCTGACAGATATAAATCTGTAATTTAATATTCATAACTTAAAATTCCAGATATAATTTTCAGGGACAAAATTGCAAATAGTGCCAGGGCTTTATTAGAAGTCTGCTTTTCTTCCAGGGAATTATTCACAACAGTTATTGTCAAACCAGGCTTTTGAAATCAGAATATTTTCCATTAATGCTGACAAATTAGCAGCACTAAAGAATGAATTGTTTTGCTCCACTCAGTCTTTTTTTTCCAGGGAGAGAGAGACACAAAGACAAGTTGTATGTTTTAGCCTTTTTAATTTGACATATTAGGTGCCACTAACTGAGGGTACACACCTGGATTACTCTGATCCACGTGTCTTCATTATACCCAGATTGCTCCTTTTGCAGGGAATCTGCAGGATTTCTGACAAAAATGCCCCTCTTAAGGAAGCTTATTTTGAAAATAACAAATCCATGCATCCATCCACAGTGTTTTTCAAAAATATTTTTATGCAATATAAGTCTATCTCCATATGACTGCTATTTTCATGAAAGAAACTCTTGGATCACCCAGCTTTTCTCTCAATTATTGGTTTGAGTGTGTGCATGGAGTAGTTCCTGGGCATCTTTCCAAATTGTATAAACTTTTTCCTTAAAAGATCTGAAAATAGGCATAATTTGGGATCACACTGTACTTTCCTCATTAAAAGATTGCCAAGATTAGATCACTGGTGAAATAAACAAAATTTAATTTCTTTGGCTCTTTTTATAAAGAATTTATTGCAGAGGGGTTTCAGACTGGGGCATAGTTCAATGATGAGAGCGATGAACTTGAAGCCCTTTTGCTGTTTTGAGACTGCATGCAGCATCAATAAAGATTTTGTGGGATTTTAAATTAATTTAATGGGGTTTAATACTCACAGAATGAGAAAAGGCAAGAAGTTTAATAGACTTGTGACATCCCACCTCATTTCCTGACTTGGCTTTTGGAATTGGAACCTTAAAATTTTGCATGCCGGAGCTCGGAGTGCCAAACAGGTTGCTGTCCAGGAAAGTGGGAACACTTTTCTTGGGTATCCCTGCAAACAGGGACATTGGAATATCCATTCCTTAAAACAATATGACTACTGGTTAAAGTTTAACTAGAGTCAGCCTAGGAATGTTGCTGTACTGGGAGACATATCATAGCAGCAGCGCCTCGAATACTGACTTACTTATTGTTTCCTTGCTGTTAATAATGGAATAGCCAAGAGTTTGTTTGCATTTCCCTCCTGTTAAACAAAGCACGCCCATTTGTAGATTTAAAAGGGCCTCTTTCTCTGTTGTGAGCTACCAGGGATCCCAGCTATTTTTATAAGTCAGGGTGAAATTCATGTAGTTATGGAAAAAGTCTAAGATTATTTATTTTGTAAGTTTGTTGCTTTGTGTCTCATATCCAAAAAATGGGGAGTTGGGTTTGCTCACCGAGGGCTGCATTCTTCCTGGCATTTGGGATGGAGTTCCTAACTACAGATTTTCACGTTTTAGGTGTCTAAACAGCAGTGGGCTCATTTAGAGCATTGAAAAGGTTTGCAGCAGCACCGAGGCGAGCAGCAAGGCCCTGGGACCACTGAACCTCCCAGCCAGGCGGGAGTATCCATCCATCCATCCATCCATCCATCCATCCATCCATCCATCCATCCATCCATCCATCCATCCATCCATCCATCCATCCATCCATCCATCCATCCATCCATCCATCCATCCATCCATCCATCCATCCGTCCGTCCGTCCGTCCCCGTGTCCGCTCGTCTCCCGGGCTAGTCCCGTGTGGATGCCCCTGGGTAAACTCGCCCCCGCTCTCCGGGACAGGCGCTTCCCGGGGCTCTACGATCCCTGGGAAGGCGTGCGGCGCCAGAGGGGGAGCGGCCATGGCCCCGCCTCATTCCCGCGCATGCGCGGGGCCGGCCCGGCAAGATGGCGGAGCTGGAGGAGTGAGTGTGGCTTGGAGGGGAGGGAGGGAAGGAATGCGGGATCCGCCGCCATCCGCTGGCTGGGGGCGGCCCGGGAGGGTCGGGATGTGACCGGGATGTGACCGGCTTGTCCCACCCGCAGGCCGAGGCGGCGGATCCCGCTGGTGCCGGAGAACTTGCTGAAGAAGAGGAAGGCGTACCTGGCCATCAAGGCCACCCAGGCCAAGCAGGCGCTGCTCAACAAGCGCAAGGTACGGCGGGCTCCGGCAGAGCCTGCTCCTGCGGCCCCAGCTCGTCCTCCTCCGGAGGGAATCGCAATTCCTTGATATTCCTAGGAAATGATCCGAGTGGTCGGCCCTCTCAGTGAGGAGGTGCCCGAGCGCCGCGGGTGGGCAGGGATCATTTTCGGGGTGCGAGGAGAGCTTGAGTCCCTCAGCGTCATCTCGGCGTGTCTCTGAGCGCTGTAAAGAGGACGCAGCTGTACAGGTTATTACAGCGGAACAGAAGTATGTGGAAGACTGAGTTGTTCCCGTTGGATCAGTGGTGGCCAGGTGTTTGCAGCGCGGCTGAATTGTCTCTGCTGCCCTGGGATTTCACTGTCTGAAAGCATCTTTGTGATGTAACCCTGCAGTGGGAACCGTGTTTTCCTGAGGGTGCATTTAGAGTTTATTTATCTGTTAGAACAGGTCATGGTGAAGCCTTTTTCTGCGTGTGGGGTGGCACATGTCCTATTGCCGACACAGTTGGCCAATTCCAGATTGGCAGAGCACAGCAAACCTTTCTGATTCCATATCTGAGACCTGTTCTGCTGTACCCCAGTAGCCTTAAAGCTTTCTCGGTGAATTTTGTGGGATCACATGCAAAACTCCTGCCACTTTTGATACCATGTTTACATTTTTAAAAGCATCAGTGGCTTGCTGTATTTCCAAGGCAGAAGCATAAGCAGTAATGTTAAATAGCCACTCTTTATTCTCGTTAGAAAACCGAGATAAATGTCTTAAAGATGAGACTTTGATTAGGTCTGCCTGCTTTGAAAGTTCAAACCAATTTCATGGGTGATTTACATGGGTGAAATAGAACAGAAGACACACAACATTAGGTTCTTTAATTTAAAATGGCCTGCTAATTTAACCAGTAGAATATATTAAATATAATTGTGTAATGCTGTGCATTTTCAAGTCCTGTTTGTATTAGAAGACACTATGGCTTGGTGGGTGGCATTCCTAAGATTAGCAGAGACATTTAAACATCTGTTTAATTTCAAAAAGGAGCTTTACATTTTCTAGTATTAATGAAATTACTTTTTATCAGGTGAGCCAGGTATTCTCTGTTTAAATTAGCAATACTTAATAGTTACTTGAATGTTTGAATTTTTTCTTTTTACATGTATGCCTGTATAGAAAATGACTTTAAATGCAGTTATTTTCTGTTGGAGGGTAGTTTTGAGTTGCACTAGAGTATTGCTGTAGCATCTGTTTTGCCCACATGTTGTTTGTGGCTTTCCCAGCCATTGCTGAGTTGCATGTGTAGCTATGCCTAAAAGTATTGTGGGTCTTGCTCCATCTTCCCTAATTTGTATTTTTCCTGGGGAAAACCTCTTTGTTCACTGTTCATAAATAACAGTTGTGTGTAAATTCATGCCTTGTCCCTCAGTTCTGTCTCCCTTGGGCTTAGATAATCAAGTTTATTTTCTTACTGCTTCCAAAGCTGAAAGAACATTGTTCGCTACTTCTGCATTTCATGTGGCCTTTCAGATGTAAACCTCTAAGACTGTTGGGATGGGTGACACTTAGTTTTCCTTTTGTCTGTAGCAGCAGAAGGGGAAACAGATCCAGTTCAGGCGCCTGGAGACCTTTGTTCGGGATTCCTGGCGCAAACGCAGGGATGACACCCGGCTGAGGCGAATGGAGCAGAGGCCTGGGCAGGCAGTGGCACCTCAGGAGAGCAAACTGGCCTTTGTCGTGAGGATTTTGGAGTAAGAACCTTCCCCTACTCCTTCCCTTCTTGTTGCTTCCCTTTGCTGTGGCGTTTCTACGCCAAGGCAGTGGGATCGACCCAGACCCTTCTCCTTACGGGTGATCTGAAGCCTTTTATCACTGTATTAGAGAAATGTGGTTACTAATAAATTTTGTTTTCCTCAGCATTAAGGGGGTGACTAAGAGGGTGAAAAGAGTGATTGAGTTGCTGAGGCTGAAGAAGAATTACACTGGGATATTTGTGAAGCTGAGCCCGCTGTCGCTGAAGATGCTGCGGATCGTGGAGCCTTACGTGGCGTGGGGGTACGTACCCCTCCCATGGCTTGGGGGTCACTGGATTGTCCAGCTGCTATCACAGATCCAGTTCTTCTCCAGTAATGGTCAAGACTTCATCAGCTTTATATCTAAAACTTGTTATTGCCTCTTTTCTCATTGTTCTTGACACAACTTGGTTACTTTACCTCTGCACAAGGAAGTGCGATGGGGCTTCCCTCTGCATCGTGTCTCTGTTACAGAATCTGATTTTTGTTTCTGCACAGACAGCCCAACCTGAAATCCGTACGGGAGCTCATCCTGAAACGGGGCCAAGCCAAGATCAAGAAAAAGAGGGTGCCTCTGACAGATAACATGCTGATAGAGGAACATTTAGGTAAGGAAAAGGGTGAGAAAACTGAGGAAAGAGTTAGGTGTTGAGAGTTTAGTCTGACCTTAAAGGGGTGGGGAGAGACAAAAATCTTGCCAAACTGGAGAACTGGCAATTCTGGAGCAGTGTGAGGAAAGACGATACAGTTGGACATTTTTTTTTTCTTTTTTTTTCTTTTCTTGTGCAGGGGGCTGTGGTATCATTTGCCTGGAAGACCTTATTCATGAAATCTACACAACTGGGAAGTATTTCAAAAGAGTAACCAGCTTTCTGTGGCCGTTCCATCTGTCGGTGGCTCGCCACGCGTCACGGAACAGAGTGGGTTTCCTCAAGGAGATGGGCAAGCCTGGCTACAGAGGTGATACCATCAACCAGCTCATCCGTCAGCTCAACTAGTGAGGTGAGCAGTGCCTGCCGGGTTAATTCTGAGCCTTACCCTTCCTAACCTTTCCTCAGGACAGCCAGACTGCCACTGGAGATGGAGGTGGGCTCCCTTGGTTCTGATTGTCACTCTGCAAAAGTGACTTCAGAGTAGGGGAAACTTACCAAGAGTATGGGTCCCATTAGGAATCAGCACATGCTGTTGGACACCTCCATGAAGGCTTGGTTCCTGGGACATTAGTATGACTTACTTTTTATTTTCTTTCCTATTCTGCAGGGTTTTTATGAAAAATTCAGGATTATAACTTGTTCCTTTTCACATGTACCTTTCATGGACATTGTCTACATGCAGCAATCTATATGCAACTTCTCTTGACTGCTGGTGCCTCTGTAAAAGAAGGAATACAGAGATGAGGATGGAGATTGGACTTCAGGCTGGCCCTTCTTAAGAAGATAAATTCTCTTTGGTACAAGAATGAGCTTCTTGGAGCAATTTGACTTTTGCATCTCAGTAAAATAAGTCTTTTTATGCTCACTGCTGCAAACTTCATTCTTTGAAGTGCACCTCCTTCTAGGGGTGAAAGGGTAGTGCACTCACAATTGTGCTGACAGGCAAAAGAAAACAGCAAGGTGTTCTGTGGCTGCAGCACAAGCCCTCGCAGTGAATAATGTAACTTTTAAAGGACCTAGATTGTATTTATTTTTAAAAATTATGGGGTTTTTTTCTCCTGATTTAGAGAGGACTGCCTTTTTTTAACTTCTGCTAAATTGGATCTGCTGGAGAGGATTATTTCCTGGAAATAGGAAAGCCCAAAAAGGTTGTAATACAGTTATGTGTGTGGGCGGGTGGGGTATATGTAATCGATGTTTTCTAAATAAACTTGTGAAGTTATATTGTTGCAACAGAAAGTCCTGCATCACTGTAGAAGAGTGGAAAAAATAGCTAAACACTTGGGCTGGAATGAATTAAGTGAAGGAAATGAACAAAACCATGGAAAAGTCTGAAAGTTCCAGAGTTTTAAATCCCTAATTTCTTCTACTGCAAAAATGGGTAAGAACACATGAAGACTGCAGTGCTGTTAAATGAAGATGGAAGGCACTGTGCTTAGTCATTAGTGCACTGCGACTGTTTAAATTGTTATTTCAAACTTAGGTGGGGGCAAACTGTTCATCCATGAACGGATTTCATATGGACTCCACACCACTTGGGAGTCTCAGGAAGGAAGCAGTTGAGTACCAACACACAGAGGATGCCTGTTGGGTGTTAACTTGTGTGACAGTTGTGAACTAGGATGTAGCATTCATAAAACCATCTGAAATAGGAAGGACTGCAGACTCTTAATTAGAGAACACTATAAAACTCAAAAGCTTTATTCTGTAAAATAAGAATACAAACATAGAAAATGCTGGACAGACACGCACACATTTAGAACAACTCTGTCCCCACACCTAGAGCCCAGTGGTCATTAAAATACAAGGCCTTGTGTATTTAAAGTTCTCCTGATAAAGAGCTGCTTCCATTGTAAAGAGGTACAAGAATTGTTTGGTTGATTCATTTTAGGGTTATTTCTGGTAATAAAAACAGCCCAGGCTTCTAACACGAGAACTGGCACACTAGGAACAAGATTATTTTAGATACCACAGAGAACTTAAAACTGCTAACAGACTGCAGTTTTAAAATAATTTTAAAATATAAAATTACAGGATCTGAACACTAATCTAGCAGCTAATCCTAGATTTAGGCAGTATTTCTAGCAGAGGCAGTGGTTCAACACACCATTAGTTTAGCTCATACAGTGAACTATGACCACGAATACCTTTTTAAAATCTCTTAGAAATGGTGCCAAGCTTAGTCTAGTGTCACATTATCACAGACAAGCACGTTGTCTTTGTGTCATACTTCATCAAGAGGACAGTAATGATGTGTTCATGGCTTAGCTGCATGATGAACAGAAACTATACAAGGTGACAGGATATGTACACACACAAAACTTCCCCTGTATCTTAGGGAACAGAATCCTTCTTGTAAGCCACTGTGGTATTGACTTTGTGGATTGTGGTGGTGAAGGAACGCAGCCGCACCTCTTCTGAATTGGCTATGAACTGTGGCCCTGACTCTTCCCACTTTTCTGGCACTGCCAAATCTTTATCCGTGTATATCAGCAAGTCGAAGGCACCTGGGAGCAAGGGAGAACAAATCCACCGTAAGGAGATGGCACGTTTGAAGTGCATCTTCTAGAACTTGAGACAAGGACCAAGGTTTTTCAGAAGTTACACTGATACTAGTTACGTGAAAAAAAAAATAGAATAAGTTATATTAATGTGAAGCCATTTTAGTTTTCTCAAGTGAGTATCATATTTTTTTAAACATGTTACAATGCTGTATAACACAGCTTTTATAATGCTTCATATTAATATTCATTAAAATTTGAGTTCCTTGGGGCATACAGACTTAATTTTCTCTAGTTTGTTAAGCCACCCCAAGCTCTGTCGTGATCTCAGTCTAACAAAGCGCAGTCTCACAAAAGTGATGGTACACAATGTGTAATAATTAAAAATGCCTCACAGAACCAGAAGACATTTTCTGAAGATGCAAAGTTACAGAGGTTTTTGACAAGTGTTTGATTTCTTCAGTGCAGTTCAGAACACTCACAGGCAGATTCCAGGAGTGGCAGGAAGGTTACTGTGGCAGTTATTTGTCTGATGACAGAGCGAATTTCATCCTGAATTGCCTTCTGAGATTTCTCTCGCGGTCCACTGGAAAAGTAAGAAAACTTTGGTAAGATAAAAACTTTCACTGTGCTGAGTTTCTTTTAAATACAGTTCTCTTTGTTAAGCTACAGTACTTTTAGAGTAGTAGTGACACTTTTAAGTCCTTAGAAAAGTGAAGTGATAGCTGGTCTCCCTGTTCTGGTTTTTGTCATACAATGACTGGTTTGCAGAGGGCAGGGCACTGAAGAAAGTTTGAAGGAACAAATCCATGGCATTGGTCTTGTATCTGCACCGTTACTCAGGGAAGAGGGGGAGTGGAGGGACCGCAGTACTCACTTGTCATCCTTTGCAGTTTTGTCACACTCGATGTCGAACTGCCACCGCTCCAGGACCTCGCTGCTCTCGATGCTGGAGATGACCACCACCAGGCGCTGCACGATGCACTTGTACAGCCACTCTGCAAGAAGCCAGGACAGGCGCTTAGAGTGCGAGCAGCGGCGGCATGGACACGGCAGGGAGGGCCCCGCCGCCGGCCCGCACCTTTCATCTGCTCCGTCACGTTGTTGAGGTAGTTGGCCAGCTCGGGGTCCGTGGTGACCAGCAGGGTGAGCCCGTACTTCTGCACGCGGGTGAAGGTCTCGGGGGGGTAGATGCCTCGCTGGTACAGGATGCTGTTGATTCCATAAGCTGCACGATTCAGACGGAGAAGGAAAGAGGTGTGTACCACACACCCCCCCCAGCCGGCGGCCATGTCACCCCATAAGACGCGGCCTCCCACCCCCTCACCTTCCCTCCCTCCTTCCCTCCCCTCCCTCCTTCTTTCTCTCGCAGCGCGGTCCCCGATGTCCCCCGCGGCCCTCTTACAGAAGAACTCGGCGACGAGCTCGGCGCTGCCGCGCAGGGTGATGCCCTGGTGCTCCCGGCCTTGCTGCTGCTGCACCGCCATGGCCGCCGCTTCCCCGCCGCCCGTTTCGAATCCGGCCCCGCCCCTTCCCGCGCACGCGCGGCCGCGCTGAGGGAGGGGCGCGCGCGCCGCCTCAGGCAGCTCCCGGCGCCTTTCCCGGTGGGAGCCGCCGTTCCCGGTGCCCCTTGTCCATGGAGAGCGGGCTGCAGCCTGCCGGGTCCCGTGGCTGCCCGGTTGCAAAGGAAGGGCTTTTCCCCCGTGCTCCATTCCCCGTGCGCTCCCGGTGCCGGTGCGCCATTGGGCGGGGCTGAGCGAGGAGCTCTGCCTCGGGATTGCCGTGGGGAGTTGTGTTACAGCGTTCGCCTGGGTGTGTTGGCCCTCGTGAACCTAAAAATGGTGCTTGCCAGGTATGAATTGGCCAGATCCTTCACTTACGACTTATTGGTGGCCTTCATGGTGTAGTTCATGCAGTAGCTGTTTCAAATAAAAAATACTTTCCTGCGGGCACTGCGAAGAGGCAGGTGGGGAGAAAAGGGGAAAGCAGAATAAACTTTTTTTTTTTTCCTTCAGTGCATAATAACTCCAAAAAAAAAAAAAAAAAAGAATAAAGTATTAAGAGGCATTTGGGTTGTTGGGCTGCCTTGGTGAAGGGAATTTTCTACTTGGTCGAACAACTTCAGTCCTGTTACTACAGGGAGACCAAGGAAGATGCAGCAACCAGCAGTGGAGGAAGCTGTGGCAGAGGTTAACAGGTAAGAGCAAAACAAGCAAATGTTGAAATATATTAACAATATCAAGGGGAGAAGTTGTGGTCTGCTGGGATAGTAACAAGGTGGCCAGCTAATCAGCTAGTTATCAGCTTATTAGCTGATAAAATAAATTATAGGCAAGAAAATGAAAATTTATGAATTTTCTGGCCACAGAAGAGCTGCAAATGAAATTATTCCCTGAATGTGATTTTTTTCCAAAGAATTGTCTGGTATTATCATCTGAGGCGTTACATACCCATATTGCCCTTGAAAGAAGCAAATTGAACAGTCTTAAAATGAAGTTGCATTCAAAACAGAAATATTTATACTGAGGATAAAAACCATGTGGTCATTGCACAGTCCAGTGGGCCAGCTGCTAAGAGAGTGAATTGATGGTGTGATTGCTTATTTTATTGTAATAAAAAAGTTTTTCTCAAAAGCTTTGGCGTTCTCTTGGTTCCACTTTTGATCCAAGAGGAAGTATGGTTTGCCTCAGGGTTTGGGCTGCTGTGATTAAAACAAATGGTGTAGTCCTGAAGTCACCTGCCGAAGTTCTGAAAGGGTCTGAATAATTTATTTTAACCGGGGGTAATTTATTCTGGATCTTGTTCACTAGTGATTGTGTTATACATAAGTCTTCTGAATAAAATATTTTCTGAGTAAGAGTAGTATATTTCCAAGGCTGTGATAATGAAAGTATTTTTCATCCAATGCCTACCTTTTAAAAGTTGCATTACTGTGAATATCTGCTGTTTTGCTTAAAACCTTATGTACTGTGGTGCTCCTATCTATCCGTCCATCCATCCCAAAATGGTCTCAGCCCTCTGGGACTTTTTCTGCACTTGGCTTCTTGTCCATTTTGCTTTTGGAGAGCTGCTCATTTTTGTGATAAATAAAAGACCTTGAACACATGAGACTAGGCAAGAATAGCAGGGTGTTCAATTAATATTTAACATACTTCTCTTCTGTCTTACTGTTAAAATCAGACAGCAGGAAGGAATCCAGCTGTTTCTTGGTTTACCAAGTTAATTTCACTGTGTTTCGGTTTGAATGGTTTGCACCCACGCAGATGCTTACACTTACCAGTTGCAGACTTAATTGCTTCTTCATTACTTCTGACAAAATTCACCTGGCAGATGCTGAGACTGGTGGGTGAGCTCTGTTATAATCTAAGCTTCCTGCACCTGGCATTTCAGAATTTTGGCTCACTTTTCTCTCCCTGCTTCTGTGTTGTGGTCAGCACCAGTTTCTGCCCTGATGTGCTCCCTTCTCCCCACCAAAGATTCCCAACACCTTTGCAGCTGCAGTTGCCATCTGGCCGTGGCCTGGCCACGTGTGATGGGGATGTGCACACAAATCCTTCCTCGTGTTCCTGACCGTGCTCCATAGACAGTGCCTGTAGTTTGTGCTTAGGGAATGTCCAGGAGGAGGAGGAGGGTTCTGTGGCTCTGATGGGGAGACTGCTGTGGGTGAGTGGCTGATTTGTGAGAGGCTGCTTCCTGACCAGCTCCCAGGGACTCTCACGAGCCGGGATGACAGGCTAAGTTATATGTTCTGGCACACCAGGAGTTGGCTGTCCTTGCTTTAATTAGCTCATGATAAACCCTTCGTTTTCATAAGGAATGTGAAATCCCAGTTGGATTTAATTTAGGTCTCTTACAAGTCATTGTTCAGTTTCTCAGTTTCAGCTTGATGTTACGACACCATTTTTTTTTGATTCTCGTTCTGTGAAAGGAAATGTTCCGTATTTAGCTTGGCTTTTCTGCAACACTTAATGATTGTTTCCCCATGGCAGTTGTCAGTGAACCATGGGCAGTCCAAATCACTGGTATGCCTTCATTTTTTTCATAAGGTAAGCCAGGTCATATTCCCATAGTCATTCAGCACACTAAAAGACATAATCCACTTGTAGAGTTCATTCCCATTATTTATTTTTTTTTAACCTTCAGGAGGACATGCACTGGTCTCTGCTCTCTAGCATAGCAAAACAGCCTCTGAAATGATAGTTTCAACAGTCTTTGTAGCACACTAAAGTTTGCAGGATAAGTACAGGTGCCTCCTGTCAGCTGTCAAAATAAAATTTCAAGTTGGCTAATCCTATTTTTAAAACATAAAGCATGGAGTATCATTACAAATAGCAATGCTGTGCCCTTCACCAAAGGCAGTGAGAGTAGGGCAACAGTGAAAGATTGTCTCGAACTTTAAGTATTTATGAAAAGAAATGGGTCACTAAAATGAGTCAGTGTGGGCCAGTAATCAGTACTATAGCTTTTAACCTGATGAGTAGGCTTCCCAAAGGGACTTCCTTTGGTTTTGAGTGCCGTGTGGAAATTTTTACAGTTAATTTTCTGAATGTATTTTGAAATTAAAATAACTCGGGTGGGTACTTATTTCTGTTATAAAATTAAAGTGCTTTGATGCTTCTTTACTCAAGCCAATGTTAGGACTCCATTTAGTTTGAAAGTAGCAATGTCCAGGTAGTGGCTGCCTTGTGCAGTGAAATAAATTCTTGTCGATTATGAGAGTTTTGAAAGTTCTTTCTGCAGAACGTAAAATGGTGCCTTCTTTCTTGATTGGTTTTTGGGGAAGGTCTTCCTTCGAAGACCTGGTTTTACCTCCGAACTACCAGGAGATGGCAGCAGGCACACGCGTTATCTGCTCCCCTTCGGTTTGGGCTGGAGGTACAGCGAGTTGTTTTTTTACTGTTAGGTACTTTGCTAGTTTTACATCTTTTTCTAGTTTTAATATCGTTGCTCCAGAATGAAGGGGATACTTAATGCCCAGTTTTCGTGTTTACCTTGGGTTTGCTGTTGCATAAAAGACAATTTAACAGAAGAACTGTTATCTTTAAACGTTTCATGTGAGGATAGGAATCCTGTTTCAGAATTGGGAAGAACAGGACTTTATTGAGCTTTTTTTGTGCGTGGAGAACTCCTTAGTGCTGGATGATGTCATGTTACTCTGGTAACAGGTATGTGAAATCCACTGGATCTGCTCTTTACAACTTAATCCCCAGCCTGAAGGTTGATAATTTGAAAGGTGAATGTTAAATTCAGTTTGCTTTAACTCCTGTCTTATCTGGAGTTTCCATACTAACAAATCAATGGAAAAACTAGGGAGTTCTCAGGTAGCTTAAATTATTATTACTGGCAGTTCAGCTTAAAATTCAAAATGAGCCTTCTTCAGTACTCTGGAACATTGTTTTATCTTTTATATGTTTATCTATATCTACCTGATGATTGGTAGTACAGTAAATATGCCTTGGTAGTACCACAGGGAATTTGGTTAGGAATCTTTTATGTGGTTGCAACATGTTAGATGGGAATTGTTGCTTTGTGATTGCTTTCTAATTGTGTATCTTCTGATGTATAACCATGATGGGCTTGTTCAACTGATTGTGTAGCAAGGAATACAGTGCATCTTACATAATGCCTTACATAATGACTGAAGAGGGAAATACATTGTGAAAAGCATGTTATTGGCATTAGAAATATTTGAGGCAAAAATATGAATAATTCCTTTATTTCCACATGACAACTGGAGTCTTTATGCTTTTTTTCTGTGGTTAGATCTCCATGCAAGTTAGGTGTCCTGTTGGCAGAATGATAATCGTTACTGAGTACAAACATAAGAATGCTCAAATTATTTCTCCAAAGTATTGGACAATTTTAGAAAATGGCAAAGAATGACTTTCTAAAGATATTTATTCCTGTCTGGTATGATGACTTCTTCAATGAATGGAATTTATTTCAAGGAAAACATGCTTTTCCATATGCTTTGAGACATGTATGCGTACCTCTTAAAAAAAACAAAAAAAACCAAAAAAAACCAAAAGAACAAATTGTCACCAATGAGTCATAATAGTGAGATGAGCTAAAATATTTTATGAGGCACACAGGCCACATAGGCTGGGACTGTACCCTGAGCAGCTCCTCTCCAGCCCATACCTCCATCTCTGTGCTCTCTGCTTCTTGGGAAGTCTCATCCCATAGCATGGAAACAAGTGCCTGACTCCTAAACTTTGTGTGTGCCTTAATCAGAACTCCTCTGCTGGTTCACAAACAAACATGAGCAGTCTAGAAGTAACATGAACTGTTAAAAATGCCTTTATCTGGAAATCAGAGCAGTATCTGATTACTGGCACTGATGACTTAGCTACCCTTTAAAGAAGCTGTGTTAGCACAAGAACAACATTGAGGTAGGTGTGGGAAGTATCAGGTACAAACCAAAGCTTACAGAATTCTGCATCACATGCAAAAAGTGAAGAAAGGATTTGCTGATACAATTTGAACAAATGCACTTGGTTTTCTAAGTCATTCATGAGCCCAGAAAGACATGCAATTCACTGCTTGCTGTTAGTCTACGCTGTCAAAATTTTTAGGAGAAAAACTAGAGAAGGGTGTAACAATATTTGGAAGTCCAAAATCCAGTTTCAAAGCAGTTACCTGTGCCTCATGCCCAGTGGATGGTCTCATCCAAACCTCATGATGTGACAATGCTAGGAGTGTGAAAATTTGGAACCAGATGGCTTGGTAATGTGAGTAACACTTTAATGCTAATTGTTCCTTACAGTCTTCCTTCCTTGAAATCTGATTTGAGTCAAAGCATGGTGTTATGTCTCAAGGTGAGCTGCTCCTTGGTTGCAATCTGACAGTCAGTGGAAGGTGGGCATTCTTACCTGAAGGGTCAGGTCACTCTGGCTACTGAGAAAATTCCCTTGTGGTAGCTGGGAGTCAGCACTCTCCTTTTCCACCCTTGCTTGCCTGGGACTTGGGCTAATCAGTTTAGATGTAGATTTCAAATAAATTTCCACAAAAGGATTTAATAGTCTTGCTAAGCTCATGTACATGGAGTTTCTGCAGCTTCTACTGTGGAGATGCCTTGTGCACTGACATCCTTTGATTTTCAAGAGCAAATCTCTACTTTTTTAAATTTCATTTTATTTGTATCTTGTACAAGTTTGACAGTGGTAACAGTGAACCCACCACTCATTTATCAGTATGATATGAGAACAGTCGTATAACACTGAGAAAATTGAGGTTCAGTAACATTTACATCCAAAAGAAATCCAAACCCTCATCTCCCATGCCCAAGGAAGTATTGCTGTCACCAAGCTTTGAGCTAGTTTGGCTGGGCAATATTCCTTATCCCATCTGTTGAAACTGTGCCACAGAGCAGAGGGGGATTGAAAATCCATTTGGAGACAGCGGGGAAGAGGAAGAGATTGAGCTTTAATGGTCAAACCTGGCGGAGAGAGTGCAGACCACAGTCCAGCTGTCAAATTACAATTTACTTCTTTTTCCATATATTTTCACTTTGCATAAGCTTTTCAGTACCAATAGAATTTAAAAATGAGGTATTTTGCTCTGAATTAAACTTGTGACAGAGAACCTAAATAATCTCTTAAAATGCTGCAGGATGCCATACCTTGTCTGCTTGTTACCTGTGCTAGTTTTTTGGGTAAAATGCCCTGTATCTTCTTGTGTTCTCTCCCACATGCCCAGAGCTGCTCTGTCGCTCGCCAGCACTGCCCCATTGCTGAACTCCTCGTGCCAAAATCTCCATCTCGCTGTGCTTGGCTGTCTCCAGGTGCTGCCACACTCGAGGTTTGCATTACTCTGGTGTTTGGATTTCCTCTCCATGGCAGCTTTAACCTTGCTCTCTCCTTGGGCACGTTTTGGCCAACCAGGTTGCGCACTAATTTAGAAGTTGTAAAAATCTGGGCTGACCTGCAGGTTTTTACACATTACCCTTGGTGATTTTGCATTGTATTTACCAAACAAATTGCTGTGTTTATTCATAAAGAGGGGAAAATTCCCTAAATTCCCTGCAGATGGCAGAGGACATGCATGTGATCATTTCCATCTCCTGTTTCAGCTGCAGTTTCATAAAAAAATATGAAAGAAGATTTTTAAAAATGCTGATAGTAGCAAAACTGAACCTAGACTGAAACAAAAACCTGTAGCAAAGGAGCAGTAGCAGACATGTTACACAGGTATTCTCCATCGTTAAACAGGATGCTGTAAAGCCAAAGGTGGGTAAGTGTTGTAGACAAAAATTTTGTATGACACCTCAAAGCATGCAGCAGCAAATTCAATTATTCAGTTTGATGTACTTCAAGGTGGGGTTGCAGTAGTCGTGGTACCACAAGGGACTCAGGTGTGTAAAAGGCTGTGGTGTTTGGGCAATGTTCGTCAGCCACCCCTGCTTTAGAGAGTTGTTCAGGGATGTGTAGTCAGTATAAACTGAATTTTACAACTGCTGGGCACAACTAGACCTGGAAAATTAGTGACTTGAGAGCAACACGGAGAAATCACAAATGAGAAACTACTGACTGTGTGGGATTTTGTCAAAGAATTAAGTTACCTAAAAAAAGGCCCCATCTCTTAAGATAAATTGTGAATAAGGATGATTTAGCCAACTTTTAATATGTTAAAGGCTCAAAGAAAACAGCTTTTTGTGCCTTCTTTGCTAGATACAGAGCAGTTGGTGTCAGAGATGTTGCGACAAGGCAGTAACTCGTGTTTGTGTGCACACCTCTCGCCTTTACCTTCCAATTCTTGATGTGGATTCAGAGGCATTTTGGAAAACTCGACTTGGTTCTAATTTGCAGAGGGTTCCTGAACCATTTTTCAGTCACTATTGAGTATTAAGTAATAGTGACTGCAAGTTACTATGGCCAGATTTGGATAAAAGCTGGTCTGAAACAAAATACTGACCTGTGTAGTCCTACCTTAGTTTTTCTTTATACAGAGTATAATGCTGGGTTAAATCACTCTAGGTGTTTCTAAAACAGGCATTCTCAGTGCCTACTCAACCCTGTCATGACCCTTTTCCCTCTTTCTTTTCTCAGTCTTTGAGTGGAAGAGAAGGACATGGTCTGGGAGTGTGACATTAGAAATGCATGTGTCCCTTATTTCCCCTTGAGGTTTGTAGCGTGAAATTATCAGTACCTTCAACAGCCCTGAGGTGAAATTTTGTGGGGGTTAGTCTTTTTTTTTTTTTAATTTGGTAAAAGTGCTGTTACTTGCTTATATGTCCAAGAATGCATTTTCTTTTATTTGGCTTACTGTATATTAACTGGAACATTAAAAATTGCTCATGTTGGAATAGGACTGCTCTTTATGATAGGACTTGTTTTTGTGAAGCAAAATAATTGCTCCCAGAAAAACACATTCCTTCTCCATCAAACCTCCATTCTATTTGACACACTGGCTGTTCATTCTCTGAGAATTGAAAAATGATTTTTAGTGATTTATGGACTGATACTGCTAATATTTCCATGATCCTGTTAAAAGTGAGTGCTTTTTCCTCAGTGGCCAGTTTTTGTGTTTTAAGTAAGCAAAATGTCAGTTAAACTAAAAGCAGTCTAAATCATGTATGTACTAAAATTGGCATTGGCTTGCTAGCAGATTTTATAAATTATCAGAATCTGTCCATATCTGAGAAAAATTAAAAACAATGTTCTGGATAATGTAAGGAAGTAGGAAATGTGTAAATTTACATGCTATGTGGAAGTGAAATCGTCACAAGCAAGTCAAGTTTTAAATAGTCTTCATTTGTATTTTCTGTGTTACATGCTTTTCCATTATTTTATCTCACACAGGGTATTCTATTTATGTGTATCTACACACACTCTTGCTCTGGTGGTTTCCTTTTTCCATGATGCCTTTTCCAGGTAATAGAAGGGAGAAGGTTACGCACGTATTCAGCATGTGCTTTTTCATAACACACCTTATTTCCAGCACTTGGAAGGAGACACAAAGAATGGTTGAGGTTTGAAGGAGGTTTTCTTGTCCAACCCCTCCTGCTCAAGTGGAATCATCTAGAGCAGATTTCCCAGGGTTGGGTCCCCATGGCTTTTGGGTATCTTCAGGGATGGAGATGTTCTCTCCTTTCTTCGTAGGAGACCAAGTATTGCCTCATGCCCAGCCTGGTGTCCAGATCCTTTTCTGGAAAGCTGCTTTCTGGCTAGTTGGCCTCCACCATGTCCTGCAGCATGGAGGCTTTTTTATTCTGCCCGAGTGCAGGATTTTGCACATTCTCTTGTGGAAGCTGATGAAGTTCCTGTCAGCCTATGTCTCCAGGTGGTTGAGCCCTCTGGATGGCAGCTTGGCTCCCTGGTGCATCAGCTGCTCCTCCCTGTTTTCTGTTATCGAACTTGCTAAGGGTACACCCTGCCCCATCATCCAGACCATTAATAAAAATGTGACAGGAGAGCTTTGGAAAAAGAACTTTACTGAACAGTTTTTTTTTCTCTGAGGAGGAAGCCTCAAAATCCTAGCAGATCCATTTGATAGTTTTCATTTTGTCTCTTCACTTTTCTACAAACAGTGCATTTTTTTTCTTTGTGCTTTCTGCACCATGGGCACCTTATAGGCTTTGCCTTTGGGTATGAAGGCTCTGGGGCTAAGCAGTCTCGCCTTGGCAGCATTAAAGCATTAACAGTCCCAGCTGTCTCCTACACACCAGGGAAAGCCTCCAAGTCCCTTCATTTTCTCATGAAATTTGGCAGAATGGGAAACCTCAGAGATCTGTGGAAGAGTAAACCCTGCCAGATGCATCTGCTTTAACTTTTTTCTTTAGAGGCAGTCTCTTCTCTGTCAGCAGCAGCACAGTGGTTCTGCTGCTTTCAGCACCTGGTGATGATGAGGTTGGCAGCAAAGTTTGGCATCTTGGCAAAGTGAAGACACCTTTGGTTGCTTCTGTCTAAGAAAGCTGAACCCTGAACAGAAGTCCTCACCTTTCTGGTGTCTCAGCCGTGGCAGCAATCCTAACTGGTTTTGTAATGGTGTGTGAAACTGGGTGTCAGTGGGGTTTGGGGCTTGGCCATCATCTAAGTCTCTCTTCTGTATGCTTCTTCTATGCTTGTAACCCAGCCAGCACAATATTGCATGTGCTTATGAAGCAGTGAAAGCCTTCAGCCCTACTTCTTCAGCAAAACCCACATCAGAATATCTTCAAGAATGGTGCTTTCCCTATGGGAATGTTCAGCAAGGCAAGCTCACTTAGTTAAACAATGAAACCAGGATAGATTCATGAAAATGGGAGCAGACTTTGGCACAATACCTGTGGAGCCAGATGTCTGTCAGTAACTGACCAAAAGCAAGAACAGAGGATGGTTGTAAAGTGAGACTTGTCTTTTTAGTAACTTATCCAAAATGGATACTTTAATGAATGTATGTATTTTACACTAAATTGCTCAGGTGCTCTTATACAAATGGTTGCCACAGCCCCACTCTAGCTGTTCAAAAAATGCATTCTCTTTTCCTTGCATGCCAATAGCTGGTTTGCAAACAAAAGCAGGTACATGTGCCAAAGCGGCCTTGGGGATCTGTACAGGATCTTTGCAGCCAGGGTCCAGAGCCAGCAGCACTGCATGACCCTCTGATGCATGGGAATGTGTTAGAGCTGGTTCAAGGATCTCTTCCCTGCTTTCTGCTGTGCAGAGATGTGAAAATCTTATAGCATTGGATTGGTAACTGCTACATCATTTCTACCCTCTCCAGTTCAGTGAATCTCCTGAGTGTGTATATTTGCCTTCAAAGGGAAGCTGTGCTGTTCCCTGGCTGTTTGATGTGCCTTGGGAGGGTGCTGGAACAAGGGTCTTTTCCACATGTGCTCCACAAAGGAGGTCTCCTCTCCCTGTGTGAATGATTTTTTGGTAAATGCTAGAAAGTTCTGTAGCTCTGTGTCCATATGTTCAGTACATCTTTTTATGCTGTTTAATTAATCCCCAGTGCCTTAACAACTCTTACACAGGGGCTGAGTTTGCTGGAACAAAATCGAATTCCAGCAAGTTGGGTTTCCTTCACTGTTCACTCCCTTTTCATGTCCATTTTGCAGTTTTGCTATGAAAAACTGAGTTATAGTAGTAACCATATTGAGAAAGTCTCGATGGCAATCGCCCTCATTCCTGTTAACTCTAATTGGCTTTTTAAAAACTCAGTACAAAAACCAGATTGTCTCTAATGAACTTCCGAAGTACCCATTATTACACAAAGGCTGTCCCAGGGGACACTTGGGCTTTTTTTGCATATTTCTGTATGCAGAGGTATCATGGGTGATTAGTGTAAAGAAAATGAATAGAAATGAGACAGTTGGAAATGGATTCTGAAAAATCCACAGGACAATTACAGTGATTTAGAAATGGATTAAGTGACGTGTGCTAAGATGCAATCCTCCTTCAACCTTTTCCTCTTTTTCCATTGTGAATGTTTAGGACGTTCATAATAACCCCTGTGTAAATTATCTGATGTCTACCAAGGACTGGGAGACACCATTCCTTTTCCACATGGACTTCAATAAGTTTTCTCCCTGTTCATGAGAACTGTAGAAATTTAACATCTTTTTGACCTCTGCTGTTTTGATAAAAATGTTTGAAGGGGGCTGGCAGAGCTTTAAAGTTCTTGTGAGGGATGGCTCAGTAATGGATATATACATGATAGATGTGTGTAACTCCTGCTTCCTAAGAGAGCAGCTTTTCTGAATCCTGATTGAGATCTTCAGACTATTTCTTTTGTGATCACAGCCCTGAGCTCTGCTAAAAGCTGTTTCTGCAGCTGATTGATACAATCAGGGAGGATAATAATCTGAAATAAAAGGATAAGAAAGTTCAGCTGTTTGACTTAGGAATGTTGATAATTTCTAAAGCTTGCTGTCCATGGGTGAAATATTCTGTCTGAGAAAAGTAGAACTGCCAGATCCAGGTATTCTTTGTTTATCTCTTTAGGGGTTTGGTTTTTTGGGTTTTTTGTTTTATTTTATTTGCTTGGTTGTTTTTGCCTTTTTTTTTTTTTTTCACTTCCCTGCAGTGGCTTTTTCTTCAGAAGAAAAAAATAGAAAAGCTAAGCTATTTTCAAAGTAGGGGAAAACAGAAATGCCGAATTTTCTTCAGGATATCCAGAGGAGAGTAAGTAAAGTTGAGTTGGAATTGCAAGATTTGTGTCAACAAAGTTCTGTCACATGTCCTTTTAATTGTGTGCCCCCACACGCTTGTCAGGAGACAAGGTCTCCTTTTAGCTACATGTCCTTGTGTGTGGTTGCATTTCAGTGCTGCTCTGGCATAGCATTGGCTCAGGACATCACTGAGCATAAAAACTTTATTTTTACTTGTTGTGCTTTATTCAGTGATGCCCAAGCAGTACACCCGGGAAGAGCTGGAGTTTTTTCTCATCAAGTGATGAGAAATAATTCTGTAAAATGGGCCTGAGCCTTGAGGGCCGACCAGCCCGTCCATCTTAGCAGCTAACCCAGGAAGGAAATACAGCCTTAGATGTGAGCTGGTCATAAGTTGCTAAGAGGTAGCACCAGTCACATCAGTGTTCCTGTACAGTTCACAAGACTCAGCAAACAATTAGGAACATCTATCCAACCCAAAGTATCCAAGGTATTGTTTTTACATTAATTACCATTTCCCAGTCATGCAACTATTACCAGTGAAGTCTTCTGCATGTTGTTTGTGTTCTTTTATCTAGTGTGCATGACAAAGCAGATGTGCAGGTGATACTGCTCAGTACTTCTTTACAAACTGATTGTTTGCATAATTTTTTAAGTTTAGGTAAGATAGGTTACTTTTACTAAGTTGCATCCTATTACCTCTCTTGAATCTGCATATATTCACTTGTGGAGAGTTGAATGTCTTGTTTCCCACAGAGAAAACTATAAATAAACACATGGATTTTACACAGGGGATACACTCTGTGATTCTAATGCTCTCTGTATCTTTCCTAAGGAGAAAAACGTAGTCTGATTTTTGTGTGTTTTCTTATGCGTGTTTTTCTTCTGATGTCATCATTTTGTCTGTGGGAAGCTGTGCTTCAGGAGAAAGTCATGTTAAGAATACACTTGGAAGAAAACTGATCTTAAAGTAATCCTTTGAGTCAATTAAATAATACTGATCTCAGTAGAACATCTATTAGTGTACATATGATGTTACTGCTAATACAGCATGAATTTATTATGGCCTGGGGTAGCCCAATGAATTCCAGATGAATTCACAATAGCTGGATTCTTAAAATGCTACCAGGTCTACTTCAGGTTTTCTGTTTCCATGTGTAATTAATACCAGAATGCAACACTCGTACCTGCTCCTATAAAAAAAAAAAGGACATATTTGAAATCAAACTGAAAGCTTGCAAAGCTGTGCCTGACTCTTGGCATTCATAATTTAAAGTACTAGTTTAGAATCCATCTGAATACTCTGGTTTTACATAATTGAAAATATTATTGGTTTATCTCCCTCAGCCAAAATACTCCAATCTGCTTTAATATATCTAGCTATATTATTAGCTTGAAAAACAGCTCATACCATTTTTAGAGGTACTTAAGTGTAAAATTGGCTACAAAGCTATACTTTAGGGTTAGCTGTTAAAATTAAATGTGTCTTCAGAGATTTGTTAATCAGACACCCTAATACCAGGGAGCAGCTTCACCTCATAAGAGTGGGAAAATCTGTTTAAATGGGTACTTTTTTAAAAAACAGACATGGAAACTTCATCAGTTTCACCATATCATGGGTTGTATTGGTAAATTATTTTCTTAGAAATGTCACATGACTGTTAGAAGCTTCACCTGCTGAAGTAGAGCATTTCTTGTGGCACATTAAATTTCACACTGCTGTGCCTGCACCCATGTAAAATCAGATATTTTTAATTACGTTATCCCAGCTTGGTGCTGGCTGTTACCAGAATCACAAGATTTCTTTGGTCCATCAGCCCTTACCACGTGGTTCACACAGCATTTCCACAGATTATTAAACCAGATGTGTGAGTTGTGCACACTTAATCAGAGAGCAGTGCACCAAGGACATGGCAAAAATCATCTCCAATAACTATTGAATGTATTGGTTCTGTGATGATGTAAATCAAATCATGGTCCCGTCGGGGCTGTTTCTTTCATGCAGAGGACAGGCACTGGGGAGTGAGGGGGAAGTTGGGACATCTTTATTTTGCTTTCAGTGTATGGTAGGAGGAGGATACTTGTATCAGAACTGTGAAATTGAAATTAGCCATTTTATAGTTCCTACTCTCGTGCCAGCTGAGCACTGTAGTACTAAAGTCAGGTGTGTATTTACACCAGCGCTGTTTCCTCAAAATTTGCCTAATCCTGACAGTGAGGAAAATTTATCCAGGTCCCCCTAGCAATTCATAGTTCGATGACAGCTTTGGGAAGAGAATGAGGGTGAATATGAAATGTAGGTAAGGTGTCAACAGACTGAGAATAGTCTCTGCTACTGAATAAGAGCACATTTGGCAAAAAGATGTAAAAATTAGTTTGCAGCTCTCAAGCAGAGGAAGTACAGGATACATTTTCCTTACACAAGAATAGCATGAGAAGAAAGGCCACATCAAGGTGTGTGGAATACTGCTGGATGACAGAGATTTGGTATTAGCATTCTTATCCCTGGGACTTCCAAATATGGATGGAGGGAGTGCCCAGCTTTTCCTTCACTCTTGGAAAGAATGAGGGAGAAGCAGGACGTGGGCCAGCAGTGTGCATTCATTCACAGCTCAGAAGGTCAACTCTGTCCTGGGCTGGGTGAAAAGAGGAGTGGGCAGGTCCAGGGTCCGTCAGTCCATGCACTTTGTAGATCCTTCTTTGAGCACTGTGGTTTCCACTCTCACACCCAGAGACAGCAGTGAGGCAGGGGAAAAAAATTCACATATGGTCTTTTCTAGATGAAGTCTGTTAGGTTTTTTTTCAAATACAGTGTTCACCGTGAGATTAAAGTCCTAGTTTCCTGTTTTTAGCATGCTTAAAAATAATTTTTGAAGCTATTGGATGGAGATGGAAACACTGGCAAAAGCAAATAATGTAGAAGGAGGCTGTAAAGGAAGCAAATACAGAAGGGAATAAAGATGGAAAATAAAGGAAGAGAATACGCAAAATTCCCTCAAAAGAAAAAGAATTGAAAATAAGTTTCAGACATTCAAGCTTTTCCATAGGGTGGATGTAACTTGGACCTGATATTGCTGGATATAATTGCAATTGGACTAGTGAATTTGTACCTGATTACAACAGGAGGAAAATGTAAAAATGTTTTGCTTTTTTGGACAATATTCAGTGATTTATGAGCTAGTCTGTTTTCAGAAAGGGTCTGTATCAGAGCTTGGCTGAGACTTCAGCTCCAAAGTGCCTGTAGCATTTCAGGATTTAGGCTAAATTTTAGAGGTGTTTGTCAATGAGGAGCTTTAGTTTTGTGAAACATTTCAACAAGAAAGCTTTTGAGAACAATATCCACTGAATTTTCCAGGGACAATGAAATAACCAGGAAAGGGTAATAATGCTTGTCATGAAAAAGAGGGATTTTTGCACGAAGAGAGAAATAAATATTTGTAGTTACAGGCTACCTAACATGTTCCTTCACGCTGCTGCTGAAAATGTTTTCATGCTGGAGCCTTTCTGAATTAACCACTGAATATTTCACTTGAAAGGACTGTGAGCTCACGATATTCTGGTTTGGGATTTTGCAGTCAAAACCACGCACACATTAAATTTTCACGCGAACCTTGGCTCGCAGGGAGGATTAAACTCTCCGAAATTGGTGTGTTGGACACGGGGACAGGAGAAGGGCAAGGCCCGTGTGCCGGGTGCCCCGCTCCTGTCCCACGGAGCCAGGAGCTGTGATCCCAGTGCCCAGCCCGGTGCCGCTCCCGTGGGGCCGCCTTGCGAAGCACAGGCCTCTGCTGCCTCCAGAAACGGCCTCGCTGCTTTAATTTTATACCTGCTGTAAAATCAATTCCGAATAATATCTAACCTGTTATTGACACTTGAGCCCCTGGGGAATGGCTGAGGCTGACTGTTATAAGCAAGCACTGATTTTGCCCAGGCCCTCAGGGCCTCCTGTTGTGGCTGAGGGGAATGTTGCTAATAAACGCCTCCTTCAAAGTGACTTTTCCAGCTGAATGGGAGGGATTCCAGTCACCCATTTGATGGAACTTTAACCAGAAACGTGTTGGACAAATTAAATGGGGGTTAGCCTCTTGCTCTGGACTGTGTCAGGAGCCTATAAATGCAAAATGTTTGAGGCACAGAAGACCATGCTCTGTAATTAACTATTGTAGCTCTCCTCACAAATCAAAAGCAGCCTAACTTGGAGAGTTCGGTGCGTCAAGACATGGGCACTGAAAGGCTTTGGAGAAGGAAGAGAGGAAAGAAGAATAGGAGGGAAAAGTAAACTATATTTTGCATACACGTTTATTACTCTTAGCTACGAGCAAAAGCCTTGAATTCTCACCTTCTAATGGAAAAGTCAGGAGCTTAAGTATTTTAATGTGTGGGCTCAGATTTGGGTCTGTATGTCATTTATCCTATTGGGAAAAAAATGTCCTTACACTCATCCACTTGAAAAATAGTGATGATCCGAAAAGGTTTTACCAACTAGATATAATGGTTTGGTCAATGTTTGGGCTGCTCCTGGAATATTTAAAATTTAGTTTAAAAATCTAGTTTAGTCAGTGGCCTGTTTGGCAAGCTGAAAATTGCACAGCTGATAGCAGCAAATATGACAGAGCAAAACAGTTGACTCTGTCTTCAGGTCTCAGTGTGGAAGGAAGGATTTCTTTGAGCAGACATCAGATAGCTTTTTTTTTTTTTTTTTTTTGTGTTCCTAGTCTGGAATTTGGTGTTTCAAAACAGGGGCTCTCAAGTAATTCAAAGAGAGAAAAAGAATTTGATGAAGAGGTACTGAGCCCTATATTTTAATATGGACCAAAATACCATTTTAATCCAAGTGCAATGGGAAGAACTTCGGTCTTAAATTCTGGCTCAACATTAATAGTAAATGTAATGTAATTCTTCATCCCTCTCTTTGCCAGCCATCTTCTGGCTAGCATTTCATGTTGTTGATCTTAAGTTAATCATAAGTCATTAGTTATGACCACATTTTTTGGAAAACCTGTGGAAGTGCAGTTTCCAGTGATGCTCATGCATATGGATTAAATACATAAATTTGAAGGAAGTGAGACTTAAATTTAAGCTGTTGTGCTGTGATGCTGTTTGTCCAGGGAAAGCTGTTTACCAAAGCTGATACCTCTTTGCTTGTCTGTCGTAATTTTTAAGTGGAAGTAGCTGACAATAATAAGGAGAGAGTGCCAGAATAATTTGCTTTTTGCATAATGATGATGATACTCATTTCATCTTGTCCTTCCCACTTGGAGTGTTTGGAGAGAGGGCAAGTGGAAGGCTCAGTGGGAAGGTAAAGCTGAATTACTTTCCCCCTTTCTCAGTCTAAAACTGCTTCTTTGTGCTCAAGATGCTTGTAAGACCAGGATATTGGTAAACAACTTCCATATCTTGGCCAGAAATTTGTGGGCAGTGTGTGTTTGTGACATGGATGTGAATTTGTTGTGTAAGCACAGCAGCCAGGAGGGATAAGCAAAACCTCTTGTTCCATTAGGAACAAACAAACAAACAAATAAAAAAAAAAAAAAAAGAAACAACACAACCCTGCAGTATTTTCTTTTATAGAACCAAGATGGATGGCTTTGTCTAAGTCTTGTGGATAGGAAGGCAGGACTTGTGGTGAAAGCACTCTTGCAGTTCCCTTCCATTGTGTTACCATTGATAACGCTGTGAACAGAGCTGGCTGGGAGAAAAAGCAGCTGAGGAAGGACAATTGCTGTGGAGAATTCCTGAATCTGAATCTTATTCAGTCTTCCTGGGACCTTGACGTGGATCAGGCCCTGGACTGGTAGGGCCGGGAGCAATGAAGTGCTGTGTTCTCCCATCTGCCCTCTTCACATCGTAGGCTCTCAGCTAATTAATCACTGGTAATTTCCAGATGGCCTTCCAGATCAGCCCAAGGCAGTGCAAACTTCAGCAAGGAAGCATGACAGGGCTCTTGTTATCGAAATTTCTGGTGAAAGAAACACAATCTAGTGTTTTCTACTGTATTTCAAAGACTGGAAAACCAGGAGCTATAACACTGTTCAAACAATAAAAATGTTCCAACAGTGATACTTGGCTTGGAACTGCTTTCTTCAACCTGAATATTTTCATTAATAAGCTTTTCTAAAGCACTTGTTACTTCAATTTCATCATAATGCTAGGAAACTTTCAATCCTAGAACTTGTTCACAGAAACATTGTATTTCTGAATGTTTCTGAGCATTGTGTTGTGTTTTTCCCTAACTGTTCCATATCATGCTGCACATAGAAGGAATTATGGCAAACACTGGGGTTTTTTTCCCTTCAAAAAGAATGGGTTTATATGCTGTAATCACTAGATTTTTCTTCAAGTTTGCCTTCTGTTGGAAAATATCTCATTTTCTGTAGTCGTGCAAAGAATCATAAGACACCCAATTCTGTGCCTGTCTTAGTGCAGATGGAACAAAAGGATTCTTTACAAGAAACTGTTTAATAGTTCTTGTCTAAATAATAGTGCTAAATCCAGCTTTTATTAAACTCAGCACCATGGAAAATTTAGGTGAGGTGTAGCTGGGGATGTTTATTATGAGAATAAGGCTTTGTGAGTTTTTTTTTTTTTTTTTGAAAATTGGATGTGAGGGGATGCAAGCTCCCACAGATATGAAATTGAGCAGAATGTTTGCACAAGCTCTTGCAAAGGAAAACACCGACTGAACAGCTACGTTGCACAGTCTGAATATTTATGTGATTTTCCTGTGTTTGGTTTGTTTTGTTTTTTTTAATGCCATGGCTGTTAGGGGCCTTCATTTGCTGCATAACACAGTTATGAGAAGACAGGAAGCTGGAAGGATTGTGGAAAGTACTGAGTGATAATAAGCATTTGAACTTGAATTTTATCTGGTTGGAACCCCGCAAGCCTTTTAAATAAGTCTTGTTTTCCTGCTGTATTTTTGGGATATGTTTTCTGAAATATCTGTCCATTTGGGACGGAAATAACACGTTTCATTTGAGGAATAAAAGTTGGTTCCTTACGGTCTTGCAGCTGTCTGAGGAACTATTGCAGATTATGAACTGTTGATGCATTTTGTGACAGCTGGCAAGACTGCTCCTCGAAACCAACAATAATAACCAAATGCTGGTTTTGATAAATTGATGTGTTCTTGTATTTTACTGTTGTGCTGGCCTGTCTCTGTTATTACTTGCTGTCCACCACAGTTGTTAGTAAGAACATAAGAATGAGTTCATGGAAATCTAATATTTCTTTTGCACACTAAAGAATATTTTAAAAGTGCACTTTCTTGGCAGATTCTTCTTATCTGACGTGAGTTCCTTTCTTAAACATGTAGTAGTAATTCAGGCTACACCTGAAATGATAAAGACCTACATGTTGAAATGAATTGGCAGTAAATTAATCCTGTGATCAAAATATTTTGCGTTCTTCAGTAATTCTTGATAGACACCTAGTAATTTTTACTTCCTGTCTTAAAATAACTTCTGCACTTATATATCTTTTAAAAAATGGAGTGTCAGAATGTGGATAAGTAAATGAAAACATATTTCTGTTCATTTTGGGATTATTCATGATTTTATCTGGAGAGGGCCTCCCACATCAGATTTGACTGTGGGCAAGTTGATTATTTGTTCTGGGAAGCCATTTATGCATGAAATTCCATTTTCTCTTGGGTCAAAACTGAGTCTCAGATTTGCTAAGTGTCAGATGCAGAGTCTGTTACATAGCTTATATCTCTTCAAATCTTTTCTGCATCTTCACAACTAATAAAGAGTTACCAAGTTATGTGTTTGCTGTTGTCACTTTGTAACTATTAGTGCAGGGGTGGGGTTTTCATGTGTGTTACACTGCTCTTGTAAACGTTATTGTGTCCAAAACCCTCAGTGGTGTTTGGGGAAAAAAAAAATCACCATCATAAAGGGTACACTTTCCATAAGTGTGCAGGAGTGTGCTGCCACTGCTGCTGGAATGAGAGAACTGCCCTTGGAGTGAGCGTGGGTGAACGTGGAAATAGAGTCATTAACTGTTTCTTCTATGAGTAGAAAACAACCGAATTTCAATTTCTTCATCTCCCTCCTCCTTGTAACTCTTGGGTCAACTGAGGTAGGAAGGTTGTAGCTATGGAAGAGTGGAACATCCTAGACAGTGGTATTTCAATCCTGTTTGTTCTGAGGAATCAAAACAAGAAAATGATGTGATGAATATATAGTAATTCAGGATGGGGAGTATGCATAATGAGAGAGCATTTGTATTACTATTTTTTTTTTTTTTTTTGAAACCAGGGTCCTGCTGTCCACATGTAATTTCAGTTGCTGTGTTTTCTCACAGGTGGGCCATAAAGCTGTTCAGTACTCAGTCCTTATACCTAGGAATAACAAGAAAGGATGCTGTACTGTGCCATTCTGTTCCACTGAGTTTCAGTACTTAAATATGGTGCTTATTTGAGCCAAGTATTTGTTGGTGGCTGTTGCAGCTGCCTCATAGTTCAGCATGACTGAAGCTCCATCCAGCATTCCTGGATCAGTGTCCCTGCTCATTCCCTTTGACCCATCCAACTGCACTTGTCTGCATGAGACCATGTCTGGTCCAGCTGCCCTGCCTCTGTCTTATCCCAATTTGTCTTCTGCTTTCCTGTTTGTTCCTTCAGCACATCATAGGCAGATCCTCTCCAGTTCCCTTCTCCTTTTCTGCAGGGTTTTGTGCCCCTGAATTCCTCCTCTTTTCTTCTATGGCTTAGCCTTGGATAATCTCTCAGCAAGGGCATTCAGTGTCTCCTTTAGTCCGGACTGAAATCTTTGTTGTTCTCTATCAGCTTCTGTTTTTGAATGAACATTTAGCTTGGTTCAGCAGCTCCGCTCCCTCTCCTCTTGAGATTTCCAAGGAAACATCTTGTACTTTTTTCTGAGATGTCCTTCATGCCAAGAAGGTGCTCCCCATGAATTAGCATGGTGTGCTGAAATAATTGATTGTACTTGACTAATTTATTGTCTTTTTTTTTTTTTTTGGTACTGTTATGTATTTGTCCATATTTAGAGACAGCAGCTGTTTTCTTTTTATTTGTTTGTGAAATGGAGTCTCCTCAGTAATACAAATAATTATTGATAAGAAAAAAGTTTTAATATAATGTTGGTTAGATGCAGTATAGATTATCACATATATTATAGAAATTACAGTGGTATAGTTACAGAAAATGGAGACATTTATTTTCATCCATGCAAAAATTTAGTACAATCAGAATGCTTTCTATATTCCACAGGACTTTATGCTTTTGTTTGTTAGCTCTCATTGGATACTCTCTGGTTTTCTTCCACCCTTGTACTGATATTCTCTGGGGGTCACAGTGAATTGCTTTCAGGTTCTTTCCTAATGGCTTTCACTTGCCTTTCATAGTGTTTTAATACATTGGCTTGAATCTACCTCTGTTTTTCCTTAGACTTCTTTAAGAAGTGGCTGCCCTAGTATTCTTGTTAAATTTCTAAGCCAATTGGACGATGAACTTTGCCAGATCTTCCTAGCTGATTTATTGAACTGAAATCTCCTCTTCTCCAGGGCATGCATTCTGATTTTTATGTATAATAACCTTATTTACATTGTTCTTTCTTATTGCTGGCCAAGCAATCCTCTTATTCTCCCAAGTGGGGTACTCTGAGTGCTGGAGCAGAGTGTATGGTTTTTAGTTGGCTGGCCTTTTGGAGATCTAGGAGTTCCTAATCACAAGGGTTTCCTGAAAGATTAACAAGAGACACATCTGTCCTTTGGTCTCTTTTGACTCTGACCTGCTCTACTAAGCACATGTGAGTTTCCTCCATCTGCACAAGACTATTCCCACTGAACTTTCTGTATTTGTCTCATCTACTTCATTTCAGCAAAATGGAATGTGGAAGGAAGTGAAATTTGGGCTACATTTACATTAGCCTAACAGTGCAGTTGTTATAAGTGACATTACAAAGAACAGTGTTCTTCAAAGAAGAGCAATAAATTTTGATCCAGAAATGTGGGCTGTTCGAGTTGGGCACTGCAGTGCTGCTCAAAAGAGAGGCTGAAACTCAAAGTGAATGAGGAAAGCATTTTACAAGTTAATCCAGTGTGGTGAACTACCATGTAACCCTTAGCACAAGGGTTACAGCTCAGCTTCTTTGTAAGCTTTGCTGTCTTTAAATCCCCTTTGTCCCATCCTTTTTTGTGTGTGTCCCAGAGAAATGAACTCCACTTTGACTATACTTGTTCCAGTAAGAGAGACACCTGAGCTGATGCCAGCAGGCAGTTCTGGAGTAACTGAGAGGGCATCTCAAAGGAAGAGTAAATCCCCAAATACCTTTTTTTCCTAAGCATCTGCTACTCAGCTTGCTGTGGACCTTTGGTCTGACCAGAGATGATTTTCTCATGTGTTGAACGTCAGTAGATAGAGGAAAGCAGCAGGGATGAGACAGTTAACCAAGTTTCCTGTCTTTTTCTTTTTTTGTCCTGAATTTTTGGCATTCCTTTTCGTGGATAATGAGAGTGCTGTGAGACATCAATGATGGAGACATCATGCACATGAGCACTCATAGGACTGATTGTTAGCAACTGAAACGTTGTTAATATAATCCTGCAGTGTAATGTCAGAAATGGTACAAAAGTTGGGGCCTCACACCAGTGCCACAGAATGCTGTTCATCCCTGCACGCCTTGCTCAGCCTTCTGCATCCTTTGGTCTTCCAACTTGGCTTTGAAAAATCTTAGATAAGTCTTCTAATTATTTTTTTTCAATCTGCTTATTTCCAGCTTTTCAGCAAATGGCAAGTACTTCTATAGATTTCCTTTGCAAAGCTGAACCAAAATCTGCAACTTTTATGTGCTTCCAAAGCTCTTTCCTCCCATAGATGCACTCTTAAAGTCTCTCACAGGGAGTAAGAAGTAATCTTTCTTTCTTATTAGGTTGTCAGCTAAAGCCATCTAGGAGAGCCAGACATATGATGTCCTCACAAATTTACTAGAGGCAAGATGTGCCTAATCTGTTATATTAGCCATGATAATATTGAATATTTGGTAGCAAAAATTCTCCAATGTGGCTGATAAGCAGTAGCAGGAAAGGCTGAGTTTTATGTAGAATGTAATTAACAAGTCCTAAGCCTCAGCACCAAAAAAGACAAAACTCTGCTGGCAAATGTAAAAAAAAATTAAAACTTGGGACCACAAAAACATTCAGCAACCTATTCTAGTCTTGCACTGTTTGCAGGGACTGCTCACCTTTTTTTTTTTTTTTCACCTTTTACTGATTGCAGCTTTATTGCTGTTTCATCATGAGCATTAACATAATCATGCATTGAGCCCTAAACTTTATGAATAATAACAGAAAGCTTATTTGCCACTGCAAACAGGCATTTTAAGCTAAGACTGAGGCGTTTTGGACTTGGTCAGCAAACAGCAAGGGAAATCTTGCATTTCAGCAGTTACAGCTCTGGGTGCTTTTGACTGTAGAGTATGAAGAGTACACAGTGATTAATCATATTTATACATAATATATAATATAGCAATGTCTGCCTAAAAATCAGCTTTTAGGGTGAAGCCAAGTGTATGTTGTGTGAGGTCACAGGTGCAGTAATTGCAGTGTCACTCTTTACACAGGAATTCAGAAAATCCTTATACTGCCACGTGGATGTATACTCCAGTAATGTCTGATCAAATAAAAGGACATCATGAGTCTATGTTTTATGTTTTAGGGGTTTCCTCTTATTAAATGAACTTCTCATAACCTTGGAACAGTATCAGTCCTGTCCAGGTTTCGAGACTTGCTCTGTTTCTCCCCTTGTAAAGAAGAAGGTTAAAAAATGTAGTCTTTGGTCTTCATATTGCATTTCTCATATTAACATCATCAATAACTTTATGGCAAGAGTTTTAAGGAGTCACTTGAGATACCTTATACTGCTTGCTCTTTAGACAAATACTCTGCCTTTACTAGTAAAAGGATACTCTGATGTTGTTTTATTGATCTTCTTTCTTGCATTTGGATTGGTGGTGAACCTATGTACTTGGTGTTTGAACATCTGGGGCAGCGTTTACGATGAGAAAGCCATAAATTTTACTTTTTATTAGCTGCCCCTGGTTGCAAACAGATTCTCATCTGAAGATCTAACCTGCCTAGGTCAGAGACATAAATATTTTGGCAAGATGTGCTATCTCGCATTACTCCCAGTTTTCAATCCCTCTCTTCACCCCTCAAAATATTTGAGCCATTCCAAACTTCCATCCACTGGGCCCCACTGTAATTTGCTTACAGGTCATGGACTTCCCTTTCCAGTTTTTCTTTGTTAGTATCTGCTGTGCTCCTGGAACAGAACTTCCTACGTAAGGTTCTGCATTAGCATAATTTCTAAATTTGATATCAAAAAATGTGTTTTGGTTAATGAACAATGGAAATTTGGCATCCCAAATACTTCACATCCAATCAGGCCCAGCTCACTAGCAGCCTTGAAGAATATGGCATTACACTTTATCCAAGCAATTCTCCTACTCAGTTAGAAATACTACAGACTTTTTATGGACACACAAATCAATGTTTGTCGTGTTTCAGACCAACATGGGTAAGAACTGTGAATTCCTAAACCATAACAAAGGAAGTCACTTGTGTAATGTCCTGTACTGAGGACTGCTTCACTGGCAGCCCACACTGCTTGCTTGCTTTCAAGATGGAGTAACTTTTCTTCAGCCAGCAATTCCCTTGTTTCTCATAGCCATTCTGATATGCCATTAACCTACTCCAATAGGAGCAACCCCAAATCCCTTTGTTCTCTAAGAGCTGTGGGGCCAATATATCATCCCATCTGGCCTTCTTCTTAGCACAGAATTCCCAAGGCAGTACCATGCTAAAACTGCTTGAAGGACAAAAGGATAATTCTTTCTAAGTACACATCAGTACCAAAATGTGCCCTCCCTCTTTCATTGTCTTACTTTATATGTTGTGATAACATTGCTTTCAAATTTGAAATGTCTGTATCATATTTTTTAAATGTGCTTTTTATCTAGTCTTAAGTAGTAGAGAATGTCCTGAAAATTGGAGGCCCATAATTTGCTTCATACCTGGCTGAGATTGCCAGATGGTTCAAAGTGAAACTTAAAATTCCAACGTTTCCATTTGTGTTCCTAGAGAAGCCACGTAACATGAAGTGTACCATCAGAAAAGATGGCTGAAGTCAAAAGTACTATATTAGTAGCCCCATGTGCATTAATTCAGAGAAGAAGAATGTCTGAAATGCATTGTATCCCTGCAGTCCAGCCTGGGAATCATTTCATTAGTGCAAAAGAAATCACAGTTTTCCCAGCTGTAACCCACAGAGGGTAATATGGGAAGTGTAAGGTGCATGCTGTAGCAAGAAGGTCGCTTTGTTGTCATGGCCAGGTGGAACCCAGGGGTTGAAAAGTGACAGGAAAACCTGGAGTCCAGGTTCTGTTCTGTTGTGGCTGTGTAGGGAGCCATCAACACGACTCCAGAACTTATTGGTTTGCATTCACTGAGGAGCTGATCGGGTCATGATTGGGTTGGAGTGGATAATTCTGCCCCTCTGAACTCTAGTATTACCTAGGGCCTACAGAAAAAAATGCAGGTTCAGAGGTCACAGTTTCAGTTGGAACTGAGCTTGAAATATTTCACTACCTTTGTTGTAGTGTTCAATATAAAGAATGTTGTAGCAGGTGTCCTCGAGTGTAGCAGTCTACGTGTTTGTTATTTTCTTCTTCTGCAAACCCAGTATCTGTTCAGTGCTTTCTCAAGGGAATACTGTCTAGAATGTGGTGCTAGTTGATGCTTTAAAGGTGATGCTTTATAAGAACATAATCTTGAGGATTTGGGTAGGTTTGGTGTTAGTAGATTTGAGGATGTATCAGCTCACTTTGTGTAGCTTTGAAAGACTCTGTGAGTTCAGATTCCTTTGTTATTATAATCATCTGAGGCAGAATTTCTGATGACCACATTATTTCTAAATGCTGCTTTTAATTTTCATTTTTTTATCGGTTTATTTTTTCATAAATTAAGTGACGTGTCTTTGGTGTGCTAATCCAACATACAGCTTGGTACACTTATAAATCCATCCCTATGGAATACAGTCATTCTTGGAGCCCCTTTGACCTGAGTAGGACAAACTGGAAAAGGACAACTTGCTTTTCCTCTGGTCTGCCAGGATCTTCGTTCTGGGCATCTGCACTGTGGAGCACAAAGACTTCATCCTCCATCTGTGCAGTGACTCCTAAGGATCCAGTGCTACTTCCTTGGCTCATTGTCTGAGCCTTATGTGCATTTTACAGGAAATTGTCTATAAACCCCAAACACACCACCAGTCAATATGAATTTTCTTTCCTTTCCCCCATTTTCCCATTGTTTTCAAGAGTCTAAGCAGTGCATGTAGAACTTGTTCTCCCACAAGACTAACAACTAGATTTTGAGTCAGGCTAATTGGAGTTGCAATTTTATTTTAGCCCATATAAAGTGAGAATTATGTTCAGTGATCCAATGAAGTTACTAAGATATAAAAAGGTGGGAGATCAGGAATCAGTGTTCATTCAGCCAGTCCTGCAGGGTATATATAGGCACTATTTAATAATAATTTATTTTTTCTTCCCTGTAAAGCACTGTAATAACAAACTTCTATAAAGTCACATTTGTGCATGATGACTTATGTCCAGTGATTTCTACAGGTAGATATCTAGCTGTTTCTTTTCTGCTCTTTGGAGATTTGAAGTGTATTAACTTTATGAACTTCATGGGAAAATTATTGCTTTTTAGAGGGATTATTCAATTACCCACTTAAGGTGAAATGCAATAAATCTTACGTTACACTAAAGCCAAACATTAATCAGCAGGCCCTGCAAGCATGACAGCACTCTTCTTCTAAATGTCCAGCAGGCTTAAGACAGTATTCATTGTCTTCATTTCATTCCCCAGAGCTACAGGTGATCAATTCTTATTATTCTGCAGCAGTTTTTACTTACCGGCCTCTGTCTTCTTCTTTGGAATTTGCTGTAACCCCTACTTGTCCTTACACATTTTGGCTGAAGTTGAAATTCTGTTTCCCTGTTCAGTAAGGTTAGTGCATTCATGCAGACTAAGGCAAAATATTTTCCATGTAACTCTGAAAATTATTCAACATTTAGGAGTAAATTTCGATATTTAAAAAAATATATTTTGTACAAATGTTCTGTTTGAATAGCTGATTCTCAGTAATGGCAAAAAAAAAATATGAAACTCAACCTTGGCGCTTTTCAGTAACCTTAAGATCCAGATAAAAAGCTGTCCTTTATTGTTACAAAGTAATATTTTCAGCCCAAATATTAATCAAAAAATTGATTCCTGTATTTTTTAGGGTTTCCTTGTTAATGCATGGAGAATATTTTCCATCCAGAAAGGGAAAACGAAATATTTAGGAAGGCAAGAACAAGAAAACTGTTTTCTAAACTAAACCTTTGTGTGAGGTTTTATTTTTTGCATTGATATTTTCATGTATTTTGCACAACTAAGTGCATTCCTGGCAGTTACAGTAAACAGCTCCTTCCTCCTCGGTGTCTGTGAGGTGAAGAATTGCTTGCAAAGTCAGTGCAAGCAGCTTTTTGTTTATTTGTTCTGGTTATCTTACAGACTGGAAAGATCCTGTTACATTATATCATTGCACTCTGATGAATGTCAACAGTAATGAGAAGCTAAGAAAATATTTTTCGAGGACGTAAGTTAAAGCTGTCTTGCTGATGAAAAAACAGAAATATTCGCACTGCAAAGAAGAAATCGGGGTGTATTTCCTTGATTATCGTGGCTTTTCTCGCTGTGGTAATCCAGGCGCTTTTATTCCCAGGTCAGTAGGTGGTGCCAGAGTCCAAGTAACCTCTCCTGGCTCTGAAAGGCACTTGCTGTCTTTGACCTTGGTGTTAAAATGTCATTTATAATGCTGTGAAAATGCTGTTGGTGTGTGTAGGTAGACGAGGAAGAGGTTTTGTGTAAGAAAGCTCTGTTTTTGAATTTCAAGATACTTGGTTTCATCTTCAAATGGTTGATAGAAGCTAAGCCTAGAAAGCCAAGAGCTGGGATGTCACAATCTAGGAATAAGCTGTTCCTGAATCTGCCTTATGGGATATCTGCACATTTTACACTGGATAGCAGTTGCTGCATGAAACAGAGGGAAATGCAAATTTTAAGAAATCAAACTGATGGAACAAAGCCTCACACATTCCACCTAATTTCTGTGTTAGGAATGGAGTGCAGGTTTGGATGCAGTAGTACAGAGCAAGTTTGATACTGGTTCTGTTTTATAGCTACATTAAGGCAAAAAGCTTTTTTTCCCCCTGAACTATAAAACTATTTGGAGGTGAGATCAAATAACTACCTAGGATTTTTCTACATGGGAAGATCATTACTAATTTTGTGAAGTTAGTAATTTTGTGTAAATGCTCGTAGCGCGCATTTGCTTGCACGTATTTCTCCGAGGGAGACCATCAGTGTGCTGGCTTGGTGAGCTGTGTGCTGTGCTTGTGGTTACTGATTGTTTATTTGTGTAACCTTGGGTTGTGTGTGAGGCTGCAAACCTCTGCTTTCCAATATTTGGGCTGGGTTAATGTGATGCAGGACAAGCAGGCAAACACCTTCAAGCTTGCAGCATCCTGGCACAGTGTCCTTTCAGTGTGGCAGTGATGTTTGCCCAACTAGATCTCATGTGTCATCTCTGTGGTAAAGATCATTTTAGAGACTCCAAAATGCTGCTGCATATTGCCTTCAGGATAGGACAAAGGGATTTATGGATTGCTGGCTACAGTTCAGTTTTTATCTGGGACAGATGACATTCTTTCGTTGTCCACTTTGAAATGCAATTAAGTGACTGGCCTGGTTTATGGTGCCCTGTGATTGACACTGCAGAGAGCTGGGAAATGACTAACCAAATGTGTGGCTCTGGTACCATTCTGTCAGCAGGCAGCTGGGGCCACCATCTCCAGCATCACTTGGGCTGTCTGGGAGATCTTCTCACCTGCCAGCCTGGTACAGATTGAGCCACGACTGGATGTGCTGCGTGTCTGACTCCCACTAGAAGGATCATTCAAATAACCAATCAGGAGCTTCATCCTGACTTCACAGCTGTTTGATCCAGGGAATTGGTGCATTGCTCCTTATAGTCCCTGGTTGTTCAAGTAAGGACTCAGAGAGTTGTATGCAACTGCAAAGTGTTTTGGTGTCTTTCTAGCCAGACTCGGTGACAATTCATGCATCCCCTTTCTGGCTTGTATGGAGCTGCCTGGAAAAAAAATAAGGTGTTTGGCCACAGTTTCATGGTATGGTTTAATTGGTGACAAGTAGAACTATCCTAGTGCAAACAAATTGTGGTTTTGACTGATTACAGCAGCAGTTTTTTAAACCTTCCTACAGTCTAGTGGAGTTTGTAAAGAAAGGTGTCCTTTAATAATAGTAACTTTTTTTTTTACAGCTTCCTGTGCTTAAATAACTTTACTTTGCAATTGAACAGAGTAACCAGGGGAGGAAAGTGATTAGTCCAAGACTATTTATGAGCTAAGCAGCAGATCCTGGACTGGAACTCCCTCTCCCAAATCCTTGTGTATTATCCACAAAGCAGTTCAGTCGCTGCATTAGCCACAGCCAGGTAGATTGAAAAGGGTTTATAAATAGAATAACCATGTGCTAATGATGTGAACCATGAGACCATTTCCATATTTGAAGGGATTTGGATCCCACAGCACCCTGTGTAATTTCTTCACATCTCTGTATTCAGGCTGCTCTTCCGTTCTCTGCACACCATCCAGAGGGAAGGAAATAATGTGCTTCCTTCATACAGGTAAAGCATTGCACGAAGTAATACAAAGATAATTTTAAAAAACAAATATGTATTTACTGGCAGGGTCCAGTCTCAGTGCCAGCCCAGTTCATCCAGAAAGGAAACCCCTCCACACTGCAGTAATAGTGAAGTAGGATGGCTGCTCAGGCCACTGAGTTCAGTGATGGATTAGCACAATTACTTCCTGAGAGCCCACAAAGCCTCGAACTGCAGAGGACCACCCAGCTCACTGGCTGCAGTCTCTCCAATCACTGGGAATATTTCTGACATCCTCAAACAAAATCTAAACTGGAGTGAAAGGTCAACAGCTAAACCTGTGACATCTTAGAGGTCTAGCAGGGAACAGAGCAGCCCAGATGACTGTGTGCATTTCATCTTGTGCTGTGCCTTGTGACTGGATATTTTCTTCTAGGATTTGTGTATAAAATGAGTTGGGCTAGATAATAGTGACTGGAGAGTTATAACCACCTAAAATCCCTTTGGTCTCCTAGGCTTGGAACCTTGTGGCTGCAATACTCTAGTGGAAAATATTTGTGGGCTGGTTAAATCTGTGGCTATTGTAAGTGAAGATAAAAGAAATATTTAATAATATGTTCCTGCTGTTGTCCAGCACACTGCTGGCTGCATGAAAGCATGTGGAATCCTCTCTGTAGCCAGTGGAGGTAACTCAGTGCAATGGGGTGGGAAAGAGGGTGTCACTGCTTATAATTCAATTGTCACAGAGTGCCTGAGGTCATTCCAGCAGACTGTGTACAGCTTCAAGATCTGAAAGGGCTTTTGGTGATGTGAAACATGCAGTTGCTAAATGCTGGATTTGATTTGTTTGTTGGAAGCTCAGAATGAGGAGGATAACTTTAAAAGGGGTGTTAATTCCTTGGTCAGGGACAGTTGCCATCTCACCAGAGACACATGTGTGTAGGATTAACTCCTCTCCTAGACCCTTGAAGCTGATCTGTAATATGAAAGAACTATTTTGAAACGAGCAGAATCTGTGCTGACCTTCCCATATGAGGGGTAAGATGGGGCAGCGACCATGTGGGTGGCAGAGTGGAAGTTCCATTGAAGTATGGGTGGGAGCTCCTCTAATAATTTCCATTTATAGTGGCTCCAGCTCCAGAAGGTTGGATCACTGGCAAGGGCAGTGCTCCATCCTTGATCCCTGTCTTGTTCCATCTTGTTTGTTACTGGGCCCTTGTTTTGGGTACCTAAAAATAACAACCCCGCTTAATTCAGTGTGACTTCGAGTGTGCAAGATGCCAGTCTTGTGATCAGTGTCATGGCCACGTCTATTGCCTTGGATACAGAATGGAGATTCATGGCAGGGTCAGGGATGATTGTGTGTCACCATCAGGACATCTACACGGCCCACTGGGATGGTCATCCATGTAGGAAGTGATGGGAACAGCTTGGTGATGCTGGCAAACAGAGGAAAAGAACCTGTGGTTTCATGAGTGCACTTCCCACACCCAGCATCCTGTAGTTACCCTTAGGAATTTCTCCTGGTGCAGCACTGCATTGAAAGATGCAGTCTGCAGATGCTCAATGTGGCCTCAGTTTTCCCCACATCATGATAAAGTTAGAGATGAGGTATTTCCATTTGTTTTTATCCATGGTGAAAATTTAAAAGAAAAAAAAATCATTAAGGCATAAATAACCTCATATAAGATATTTGGTTTTTAAAGAAGGTTGTTTTCCTTCAACTGATCCAGGCTTTCATCTCCTGAAGTATACTTATGGACATGGTCAAACTTCCTCTGACTAACTTGGAAGTTATTTGAATGTTGCAAGTGTGAAATTGTGACCACACGTGTTCTATTAACACTTTGCATTGGAGAATTGTGTATGTGAGAGGAAAATCAGATGCATATATGAGGTGAAAATGGAAGCAGTTGGAAAAGGCTGGAAAGAAATAAGGGAGACAAAAATAAGAAAATAATACTTTGTGTGTACATAGTGAAACACATGATATAAATTTATTTATCTGGACTGTCTCCTGGTTCTTCATTTCTTGATACATCAGAAAATTGCTCATAATCTACTTGAAAAATAAGTGATTCACTCTTAGTAGAAACACTGCAATGAATGCTTTTAATTTGCAGGCAGCAAAATGATGGTGAGAGACTGAAAAACCTAAGTATCAGTTCTTGAAACTATCAAAACTGTGCAAAGGTCAAAAGGTTTTTTTTTCCATTTCTGTTGCAATAGAAATTAAAACTTGCAATGTAAACCAATCAAAAGTTCATTTACTTCCCCTAGGTTTTGAAGTATAGATGCTATTTCTATCTCCTTTGGTCCACCTGTTTAAACATACACACATTTCATGCATCAGTGATAGATGTAGGAAGAAATATTTCAAATATCAGATGACTTCTTTATATTGTGGGACAGTTTCATATTTTTAAGGTCATGTCTGTCTGGTGGTTTTTTAAAATTTTTCAACTCAACACCTCTGAAGCTCCTTCAGACTTTTACAAACCCACATTTCCTACAGTTTTTGCAACTTTGCTTTTTAATGGATTGCTGGTTCTGGTACTGTAGTCACTTTGAAATGCAAGTCCAAGGTATCCTTCTGCAGACCCTAATGCAATCAAAAACAAAACAAAACAAAAAAAAAAAAAAAAACAAAACAAAAAAAATTATCATAGCTACCACATTTTTCTGACGAGTGAGCTTTTTTCTTTTTTTTTTCTTTTTTTTTTCATTTTAAGCTTTCCAAATAAGGAATTTTAGGAAAAAGAGAGAACATGCCCAAGAAAGGGCTTCCAGGCAAAAGATGAGGATATGAATAAAAATGTTTTTTATTTTTTCTTTCTCTCTGAAATGTAGCATGAAGTGAGGGCAGTGACTGTGATAATAGAGGCAAATGATAAATGAAAGAAAGGACACTTCAATATAATCTAGATAACAGGAAAATTTTAAATGGACAATTTAACATGAGAGTCTGCATGGAATTATTTTTCATTAAACAATCAAAGCTTGTGATACTGCAAATGAAATCCATTTTTAGCTGCAGGAAATTTTGACAATTTCAGAGGAATAGAAAATATGAGAATAATAATATCATGATGGTAATTCACAGTAATTATAGAAAAGCATAATTGCACAACACAAGCACTAATCAAAGCTCAGAAGAATACTTTGGCATTCACTAGGATTTCAGAGCTATTAGCATTTACCTTTGTCATTGGGCACCACATAACAAGCATTATTAATTTCATATCAATCCAGACCATAATTTCCCTGATCAGATATAATAACAAACCACCAAGACTGATTTCTCTGTCAAATATTTTAAGAAGAGAGCTGAACTGGGACTGCTTTGGAGGTGGAAATGTCACCTTTGAACTTTGGTGATCTCTGCAGGTTTGTGAGCTATCCTCTGTATATGCAAATTCCATCAATTTATTTGCATCTGCTGGCCTGAAAAAGCTTCAGAACATTGCCTCTGCTGTCCTTCTTCCTGTCTTACAGGAAATTTTGTGAGCTTCATCCATCTGTGTGTGTATTAATAATCAAGTTATTCTGGAACTCTGCAGGTGCCTTGTGCTGCTGTGGTACCTGTGCAGCTCAGTTGTGCTCCCTGGAACAGCTAACCTCATGTACAGCTCGTCCTGCATTATTGTCTGTCGAGAATTTGTGTCATTTGCTCGTTGGGGTTTTATTTCTGCCCCTGCTGACTAGCTACACTTTTCTTCTGCAGCTGCCCTGAATGCTTAATGTGAGGGAAAGAACGTTTTGCACTTCATACCAAATGGTGATGGAGGTGTAGGGAACATCTGAGCAATTCCAAGTTAAAGGAAGAAGAAGGATGTGGGATATTCTCTTAGGTTCAGTAGAAGAAAGATTGTGTTTTGTGCAGTAAAAGAAACAAACAGAACTAGGTCTGTGGACATGAAGTGAAACCATCTAGCTTAGAACCCTTTCTATGAATTATTAAAAATTAGAATTTGTTATTTTACTATTATTTCCAGACTTGAGAAAGTTCCATGCCCTATGTATAGGTCTGGAAGGGAAGGATTGTCTATAGGAGAAGACAGTGGCTGGTAAATAAAAGAATACTTCAATCTACCATTCCATTGAGCAGGATGCAACTTAGCAGCATGCAGGTGGGTCATGTCCCATTGTTGGAAATAATAAGTTTGAGTTAACTTTTCCTTTCCTCAGCTCACTCACTGTCACTGTGCTTTGCTCTGGCTTGTGGCAGGATTGTTTCTCTGTTAGCAACTTATTTTTTAGCACACCATTCTGACACCTTGACAGTTCATGTGCTAAATCAGACTTTACAGTTACTGGCAGGCAGTTATTAGATGTATTGCACTTAATTAACTTTGCACCTAATTACAAGCAGTGCTGGCCGATTACAAAGGGTATAAATATATTAGTGCCCTGGCTGTCACATCATGAAAATGGCTGTTTGAACAAGTCAAGCAAAAGCAATTACCACATTGTGTGCATAGTGAAGTGTGAAGCAGAGTGCAGGAAGAGGGATGAGGGGGTTCTCTTTGTAGGAATTTCATTTTGCACTGTGCATTTCAGGCGACCCATATGAGCAAAAAGTATGAGGAAAGATTTCCTTTCATTTGTTTACACACTTCACGTGTGTGAAGGAAGAACAAAAGTTGCAGAGTGAGAACTGCCCTAAGTTGTTGGATACCCGCCCTGTGTATCTGTAAATAAAGTATGAAGTTTCCAGTGTTAAGGAGGAAAAGCTAACATGAGATAAATACTAAAAATTATAAGCAAAACTTGTGATTCAGAATGATACGGTCCACCTATTACTTATACAGTAGTTGCCAAAATGAGAAGGAAAGCAGAATTTGGTTCTCATCTGGAGAGGGATATGTTGTAAAGATCAAATGTTAGCACTCAGCTGCCATTCCATGGAAATCTGTCTTGTGTTAGCACAGGAAAAAAAAAAACACATTTCTGCTGGAAATGTAAGCAAGTCATTCAGAGCAATATTTAAAATTTTGTCAGAGGCTTTGTAAACAAGAATATGTCTGAGAGATGTTTCCTCCTGTATCAAGTTTCCGTTCCAAGAACCACATGCTCTCTTTTGCAGAGGAAAATAGACCGTGTTATACAGGTGGCTTAACTTACTGTTGTTATGCATACAGCCGTGGAGGAATGTTGCCTTCATTCCACAAGAATCCTGGCCAAGGAGAAGAGCTGAGGACTGTTAAAGATGGTAATTGTTTTTCATTCCTTTCTCTGCTTTGCAGCAGAATAGTCTCTGAATTAGTAGTGTTTTGCAACAAAACAAACCAAAACGTTTGTTTTCCCTTTCAACAAAACTTAATTAGTCATCAGTGTGTAGACAAGCCACCGTAAGCCCAGTCAGGAATTTGGTGGTCAACAAACATTACTGTCTGCTTTGTCCAAGGTATATAATGCTTTGTCCTGAGGTCACACATGCCAGTTTTATATATAGTGGCCAACAAAGGACGCTAGAACTTGACTTTGGTTGAGGCGAGTGGAAGCAAACAGAGGGAGGCACAACAGGGTGCTGAATGAGTGGCTGTAGGGTTTGTAGGCTGTTGTTATTTACAAGCTCTGAATAAAGAGAGCTGCGAGGATGTGTGCAAACCTTTCCCAGCCCTGAACAGCCATTCATTGTTATTCACTTCTCAATAGGCTGCCTGTGTTGTTTCTGATAACTCATGGAAAAGCAGTGGTAGGTGGCCTGGAGCAGAAGTTTTGCATGCCTTTGCAATTGTGCTTGCATGCAAAAGTGAGTGGACTCCTTTGTGTGCCACATAGCATAAAGTAGAAAGTGGAGAGATAATGTGTTTGCATAAACAGCATTACATCACTGCTGAAAACGTTGCTCAGTTGATCAAGGTCTTGGGTGGCCTGCCATTGTTACCCTGTGTAGCATTAGAGACATTGCTGTAGGGAAAGTGTGCAGGAAAGTGTCCTGATGGAAAGGTCTGGGGGAGGCAAGCGCTGTCATTCAAGTAACTTGTGCTAGAGCCACTCCTTACTAATAGTGAGGAACTTCTCAGGAGAGAAGTTAAATCAGTCAGGGGTTCATGTAGAGCTCTATGATTTCAGTTTTCAAGGGAAAAATATAAGTTTTTTCACTTATTTCACTGTAGGGTACAAGCAATTAATATAAAACATCGGGAACTTGTGTCTTCCAACACACAGAGTGAGTTATGTCCAGCACAAATTGTGTTTAAGTGTTAATTTCTAACTGAACTACCAAATAATGCGTGAATAATGTCTAAAAAATAAAAATACATCTAAAACTCTGCTTTTGAGGAAAATGGAATGAAACCGGAGTGAGAATTCATTCCAGCAGAATACGTCAGTCTTACGTGCTTGAATTTTTTTCTGATATGGATGGTCATAGAATCATTTAGGTTGGAAAAGACCCCTAACATCACTGAGTCCACCTGTAAACCCGACACTGCCACCTGTAGAATCTTTCTCTAGCCCCCATGGAGTTCCTGGCTTTTCCACATTTATCATTTTTGTACTAAGAGAGAAAACAGAGCTGATTATCTGCTCCTTTTACTCTGTAGATGAGATGTTTCTCAGTCAAGACTTCTGAAGCCTTGCTCAGAAGACTCTTGCTCCCAAGATCCAAGGATGCCCTCTTACCTTGTCTTTTATCCTTTCTGGGAAGCATCTAAAGGGAAATTGGAAGCTGTAGCGATACATGAACAATTCACAGGTGTGTAAAAGCCCTCTGTTAAGACATTCCATCTGAGCCTGCTTTGTTCCTGAAGCTGCACACTATGCAGTTTGACTTCTACACTCTCTTGTATAATGACTCTTTCCATCTGAGTGCATCATACTGCAGGAAGCTAATTGACTTTGACTCCTCTGCTCCTGTTCTCAGTGGGGGATGCCAGTTGTAATTCTCTTATTGATTGTTTAGAGCAATTAGTGGAAAAGAAATTTTTCCAAAGAACGGATAATTTGGTTTCGTTGCTCTCCATCATTAAAGCTGCAATTTGTTATCTAAGAAACAATTTGTTATCTGGGGGAAAAAAATAATAGGAAACATATTCCATCTGTTAATTAGCTGAAGAGAGACGGGTTACCTCATCATTAATGTCATCGTTAATTAGCACTCTCAAGCTGCCACCGTCTGCACCAGGGGCTGTCAATCCCTCAGCAGCTTCTGATGCCAGGGCTGGTTGTGTTTGTCTATGCCAAACAACGGGAGGCCCTGTGTGATGCCCCCATTTGTAAAGAGTAGCTGGCTAATGTGATTTGACTGGACAGGTTTGTTATATCTGTGAGTGTCACCCTGGGAAGGACACCAGACTTTAAACCTCCAGGGCAATTCCCAGTCATTGGGTCACCAGCAGCAGGCTCAGAATGCCACTCTCAATTAGTCAGGTTTCTGATGTCACAACTGGTTTTTGTTTCCATTTGGGACGAGGTTTGGAAAGGCAGTGTGGTCAAAGTGGCAGGTCCTACCTGCACTCACATTTCCATCAGCATCACAGCCCTCCATGATAACCAGCAGATAAACCCTGACCTGGGAGAGGCTTCTTAGTTGTTACTGTTGTGTAGGCAATGCCTTGTTCTGCTCAGATTTAAACGAATAAATTCTACTTTACACCAGGTGAAATCTCTTCTAATATAATAATAAAAAAGAAAAACAGCCGGCGGGAAAATGGAAATAATTCCATAATATTTAGACTCTAGTCTTAATGTTTTACCGACTTTTTGCTTCTGTTATTTGATTTATTTTGTAGTTTTATTTTGAGAGGAAGTAGTACTGAAAATTATCACTGCTTGATAAAATTGCCTATGAGTGTCAGAGAATCTTCAGACCCCACATACAGGGATTATGTAAGAATGGCTGTGCTTAAATTTGCATAAAGCTATTGTAAAGTAAATGATGATAGATGTAAGTGGTTAGAAGGTTATTTGTTTAGTAGTTTTTCATTGATGCTCTTCTGTTCCATGCATTCAGTCATGTGGATGATACATAGGCAAGTGCAGGTGGAAGTTAAATGCTTTCTATGGCACGTGCTTTTAAGCCTACACCAGGGTGTATTGCTTCAGGTATTAGGAATTTTAATTAGGGACTATATATTGTGCTCATTGCTAAAACCTGGACGTTTTCTTCTCGAGGGCCAGTGGAGCACAAAGCTGCTAAAAATGTGAGTTCCCACTAGCATTGTAGAAAAATCCATTTCAGATTTGTGAGGTGGAGTACTATTTCCAAGGCACTGCCAGATGTCTGCTTCTGATGCACGAAGCCTAAGGAGCAGTCCCTTGTTCTGATGTGAGAACGTGGGCTTGCCATTGGAAACCCTGGATCAGTCAAAGGTGAGAGGAATCAGGAATTTCTTTGTCACTATAATACATTTGTAAAGATCTGGTGTTAGCAAGAAGTACAGTTGGATTAGTTGGTCTCTTAAAAATGGACTGAAATAGGTCATTGGAGGCAATAACAAAATTGGGAAGAGAATGAAGAATACTAAGAAAGCTGTGATGTCTCAATATGAAGTCCCTCTTGCAGAAAAGGTTCTGGATGTATATATATATCTATATAGATACATAATTTGGCAGGTGAATGATAAAAGGAAGGAAATGAGTCACAGGATATTCCTATTTTTCATTATATTATTTTTCTGAAATGTTTATTTACTAAAGCTGGGTTGCACTCATGTACTGATCCAAAGCATCTTAAATCTAAACATTCCTTTGTGTTTCAGTAGATTTTAGGACCAGGCATCCTTTCCAGTGTTTTTTGCCTGAATTTATGGCAATTTTTACAGAATTGGCTGCCATAAGAAATCATCTGTCATAAGGAGCATACACTAAAGAAGGAATAAACATGCCATGAAAAAGTCAGGTGTTTGATATCCAATAGGAATGACAATGTGCTTTTGAATGACAATCTTTAGTTCTTCCATTTACTTTTGTGTCATTTCAGTGGCTTTTTTTCCATGTGGTGTGCCAATTTGCATATTACAGAATATAACTTTAAATACACATGTTTATCCTGAGGTATTGGTGGATCAATACAGAAGACAAAATCATTTTAGTTTTGGGATTAGAGGAGGGAAAAAGAGGTTTTATTGCGGTGTAGGCATATTCTAGGATACAATTGTAACCTCTCAGTCACTTTTCATACCTGATGTGGAGAAACATCACAGATACTCAAGTTAAATGTGATGCCAGTACTGTAAATCCAGTGTAAGGATTTATTGTATTGCTGAGCTCTTTAAAATGTTAACATTCCTTGGCTTCACTTGGAAGCATTAACTAATTCCAGGTGAGTCACCTGAGACAACAAAACCCATTGTTGGTAGACTTCTGTCAGGCAGGGCATGAGTTAACAATTCTCAGGGGACACGTGTGGATGTGAGAATATTTTGTTACTGTGTGGTTACCAGCATTCCTTTATTTCTCATTAGTTTATACTGCACTCTGTTATATGAAAATTAATTTCTGTTAACGTCTACAGCCAGGTAATGCACACATATCACTTAATGAACATAATATAACTTCAAATATTAAATTACAGCCTTTCTGCCTCCCAGGCAGACTGTCAGACCTGGTGGTATGAATTAATATGTAATGCTGCACAGCTAACAAATTCCTTTTAGCCAAGAGAACTGAAAGCAGCTCCCAGAGGCAGGGCTGGAGTCTTCTACTGGAGGCTACTGAAATCAATAGAAAGACTTATAATGACTTCATTAATTGCTAAAATAAAGATGGGGATGGAAGACAAAGGTCTGTGGAGAAAACAAATTAGGGAGGCAGGTTATACTTCTCCATCAGAAGGTGAAGCTGTTCTTGGAGATAAGTAAGTATTTCATCGTAGATTGCCTTATTAAATGCTGTAAGTAGCACTTTGTGTATATTTAGCTATATATTTGTATAGATTTAGCTGTTTTCAGGCATAAACCACATCCATTGTTTCTACTTGAGCTAGAAAGGAAAGCTTAATGTTGTCATTCTCATCACAAGAGATGGGAGCCGTGGTCTGAAGTACAGGGGACTAAAACCATCTCAGGTTTCCCAGGTTTCCCATCTGGCCTATGGATTGTGCTTCCTGGCAGGAGTGAAGGTGATGAGAAGTGAGCAGACCCTTTAGACTAAATAGCTTAGAAACTAAACAGCCCATGGTATCACTTTCATTCAGAAAACTAAGATGTAATCCTAGAAGATTATTATAAATTGTTTCTTGATTGTCAATAATAGACAGACAATGGATAATTAATTGCAGAGTTCAATTAAGGAAGGCCAGCCTCAATGTGCCTTACTTTATTTCTGTCTGTGATTATCACTGGTCAGATGTAATTACATACTTCTTAAATTGCAAAATTGGAAAATTGGTTAAATGTCACTGTAAATTGCAGGTTTTAAAAAAGTAAATATTACATATTTCTTGACTATTTTTAGCTTAAGGGGGCGTTTTTGTCTAGTGATACCAACCAATGCTTAAAATAATTAGAGGTGACTCAAAACATGCTCAAAATACCCATTTAATTTTAATAAGACTTGGACCTGACTGTAGAAACAGAATTGTTTTAGCACATACACAAAACCTGGTAGTTGTCAAAGTCTTACACAGATGCCATGGCAAATATTTAATAACAAAAATACTGCTCCTTCTAACAAATGAGCAAAGTTATGTCAAATAGCGTCACTGAATACTCCTGGAAACTACATGAGCTCTGTTACAGGCAGATAAAATCTGGGATCTAACTGCTAATACCCGTATTAACAAAGGCTGAAGAGGCTCAGAATTGCTCCTTTTCTGAGTGACTGACCATCAAAGCAGGAATCTGGCCTTGTTTTAATGATCTCTTTGTGACAATCTAAATGGATTGCTAGTGTTTTAGCAGCTTCACTTCTTTCTGATTGCACACTGTGCTGGGCCCCAAAGCAGTGATGTTCTACTGGGTGTAACTCCCAAGTCCAGCAGGTATTTGTATGGACAGCATCATCATCACCCCTAGATGTTTAAAGGAATATCTGTAGGCAGCAGGGTTACTTGCCAGTTTTGGAGCTATCAGAGATTTGGGAATTGTTTAATTGTTTTAGCTGACAGATTCTCTGGATCATCCTGCATGAACTATGAGTGCAGAGGTCTTGGCCAAACAATTAGGCAATATTTCTAACACTGAACACCAGCTCCAAACTTTTCGGGATGGTCTTTTTTTTTTTTTTTTTCCCTCCCAGCTTCTTCTCTGCCCTTCACAGCTCTTTTTTTCTTTCTTTCTTTCTTTTTTTTTTTTCCTTTGTTGTTGGATATATCTTCAGATTTATTGTATCAACAGTCAACTTCTGAGATTCTTTTGAGGCGTGCTGGCACTGGCATTTTTAATCTGTAAAGCTGTCCAGGACATTTCAGCACAACCCTCTTCTGGCAGTGCTGACTATCAGATCTGAGCAAAAGCAGCTCGGGTTTCGTGGTGCCTGCTGATACTTTTGGGGATCCAAAAAGGAAACCCTATTTGCCCTGAGTGTTGTAGCCTATCCCAAATGCAGGAAAGGGGTTGTGTGTCTGAATCCTTCATCCATTACAGCTGCTGGAGGCAGAGCATAGCTGGGACAAAGCCAACCCCATGCAGCAGAGCTAAGCTGTGAGCTAAGGAAAAGAGAGGTGTAGTAAGAATGGCCATTGACAAAAAATCTACTGAAGTGAACAGAAGTGTAATTGCAGCAGGATTGCATCTGTAGGACAGCTTCCTTTTCACCTCTTTTGACCACAGGCTGTGAAGTTCACTCTAAGTCCCCTTCATATCATGAAGCATCTCATGGTGAAGAGTTACACCCCACCAAAATAGAAAAGTATCTAGAAAAAATGCACTGGATCTTCTTTCAACCTCTTTCTGGTGAGAAAGCTTGGCTGACAGGGATGTAGAGACACCACTAGTATTGACCTGTGAGTTGAGAAAATTAGCAGGTTTTTTTTTTTTTCTTTTCTGATAGATGATAACAACTTGATTTTGGGTACAGACCCCTCTTTTGTAAGTGTAGCCCCACCTAAAATGTGTTTTTTTGGTATGAGCCAGAGCTGGCCCTTTGAGCCAGAAGAAACTTGTCTTGGGTCCTAGTGGAATTAGACATCAGACCCTCACTTTATTGACATCTTAGTGAGATAGAGGACTGCTTTCTCTTTTTGCCAACTTTATTAGCTCAAATAATTAGAGTTTAGAACTTCCCAGTCACTCCTCCGTAATAAAGGGGTGCTTTGTTTTGGCTCATGTTCTTTGAGATGGGTGATTTTTGAAATCAGCTTGAGGTGGACAGTGTCACAAAGTGCAGCTCTTGGAAAATTTCACCAAATTCTTGATGGAAACAGGCATGCTTATTTTTGAATGTTACACTTAGAACTCACTATTATTTTCAATTCTTAGAGAGTGTTGGGTGGGGGAGGGGGGTTTGGTTTTTTTAATGGGGTTGATCTGATATAGGAAAAGAGGAAAGCATTTCCAGTCTAGATTGCATATGCAAACAGGAACGGAAATTGCCTGCAGAGCCTTCATGCTTCAAATGCATCGTGTGATTCTTTTGATATTCAGCCACAAACACATTCTGTGTAATATTCCACTCCTTTTGTTTCATGGTATCAAATGAAGACTGAGACATTAAAAACAGGGCTTAAGAGAAATGAAAAATGTCAGTAAAAGCAGCTAATGAAAACCTTATTAAACAGCTAAGCATGTCAGGCCGTGTTCCTTCTGTAATGTGTATGTTTGTAATAACATCTCACAATTCTACAGGGACCTATAAGTAATGAACAAAATTGGTCAAGCAAAAAAGAAAAGTTATTGGAAACTTGAGTGCTGTTGAGTCCCATACTATGCAAACTGTACATCTGCATAAAATAAACCTGTGCCCTGCTGGTAGCTTTTATACTGTTCTCCTTGTATGCATCAATTTGTTTGCGGGGTTGAATTTACTCCGGTAAATGTTTTACGGTGAGAATTATGTCCCCAGTTTCCACAAGTAGCCAACAGTCATTGTCAATGTCAATAACAAGGTAAAATGTAAAACTGAACGTGGCAGGCAGTGTCTCCAAGGAGAAAGTCACCCCTTTACCTACAGTGGAAAGTTTCTGGTGTTAATATATTTTTCCCAGTGGAGGAACAAAATGACGAAGGCAGGGAATGATCAAAGCATTGCAAATTCTATGTGAAGGAAACTATGGTGTAGAATCAAGTCAAGGGACACCACTTGAAGAGTTAGGTTGTGCAAAAGACACAAAAGAAGGAGAACAAAAACATTGGCAAACCCTGGTGAAGAGGATCCATTAATTTGCCTGGAAAGACAGAAACCAAAGAGGAGTAAACTAAGTCTAAAATTGGTAAAGAAACAAAAACCTGTTGACTTGGAGCAAAAGTTGCACAAACTGTGTCATGTACCAGAGTACTGAAAATTACTTGAAACTCTTAATGTAAATAATAAATAACAACAGAAGCCTGTGCTCAGCAGGGTTTTGAGCTAGAACAAGCATGTTTCACCAGAGCCTCAGGCTCTTTCTTGGCTCTGCTCTGTCAGAAAATGGTGGTTGATCTGAGAGAGCTGCCTTTAGTAAACCTGATGACAGGAAACTGGGTGAAATCATGAAATTACAGAAGTTACAGTGAAAAGTGGACTATTTCCTCACCTTTAGCAATGCAACATAGGAAAAGAACATAGGAGAACTCTGTCCACGAACAGATGGAAGGATGTGGGGGGTGGTTACTGGATTGCAAAGATGTTGCTCTTTTGGAGCAGGTGCTCACTCCTCTGGATGGACTGCTTGGCATGGGGAATGCAGTGCCTGTCACATGCCTGTGCATGTGCTCTTGAACTGCACTCCTGGACTTCAGCCACAGGCTTTTTGGAAACATGGTGTTATAGGATCTGCCTTCACAGAACGCCCTTTGCAATAAATGCACTTAATGGGGTGCACTCTGGGGGCAGATGGTGATTTATGTGCTCAATAATCTTTTTTCTGCCCTGTGGAGGAAGCTTTAGACTTACCAGCAGGCCTAGAATCAGGGAGGGTGCTAGGCTGCTGCTGGAGTGATGATTTTGTACTGAAGTACTTGAGTTTCTTTTTGGTCCTGCCATCATCCGCATCAGCTTTTTTTGTTGTTGTTTCTTAACCCATGCAAGGTAGGGATTTTGCCTCTCCTGCTCTTGGCCATTATTTCACATCTTCCTTTGGGCACTGGAGAGAGCCTGGACAGCTCCATTCTGGTTATCTTAGAGTGTCAAAATCCTCTTTGCTCTACTTTACATTGTGAGCTGGACCTCAAGTCTTTTTTTACAGCCCCAGTGGTTTGTGAAAGACACTTTCACTGTGAATTCCCAGGAGAAAACAGAACTGTTGGTATGAGAGCTTTTACTCAGGTTTCTTCAAGTATTAAGGCAAAAACTACAATCTGTTTGGCTTCAAGGTAAAGAGCAGTATTTATACAACTAAGCCCAAGTACATGACACAAAATAATATTTTGTGGTCTGCAGAAAGAAAAATATCAAATGTACTCATCTACTCTTTAATGTAAAAGGCAAATTCTCATAGTAATGCCATTTAAAATTCAAGTGTCCTCTGCTTTTGAATATCAGTTTGACAGACAGCAAATAAGTCTTATATTTGGTAAATCCTAAAGAGGTGAAAATTTATTTTTTCTACTTGTTTCATGGTTAATAATCTGTAGCACCTAACAAACTCCTTTCATTCCTGCACAAAAGCTTATAATATATCACAGAATTAGGATCACAGATGGCTTGTCAGTGAGACAAGAAGCTCAGCTTAAAGAATGACAGAGGTCTATTTTGTATTCCCTTAACAACTGTACAGTCTCCACAAAGATGCAAATAGTTGAATTCAGATGGCTCCTAACGTTCTTCTTGAGTACCGATATAGTAAGGAAATAATGCCATAAAAATTTACAATAAGAAGGTACATTATATTGTCTGGGTACTAAAGCTTTAATTTGTTAGCCACCCAGGCACTGGGATAGGAGACTGGAGAGCAGTCTAAGTGGATAACAGTCCAGGCACAGCCCAGGGAAAAGTACACATAAAAATAATAGGTTTTGGTTTTTTGGAGGGCCAAACAGAGCATGCTTAACCTGAACCACATCCTTACAACCCCTGTCATATCTGAGATCTGCCAAGGCAATCTGGGAAAATTAGTGACATCCAGGTGAAATGTACAGCAGCACAAATGCAACAGCTTTGATGCTCTTTTCACCTTGTATCCCGTGCACTGCTCTGACTTAAAATATTTTTGGAAGTTCAGTCTTCAGTGTTCAGTTCCAAAAATCTTAACGACTGGCAACAGATATCCAGAAGTGGCCTCAAAAGAGTAAATGTGCTTTGACATATTTCTTTGTTCTTTTAAAGTAAATTAAACAATTAGTCCAAATGAGGCACTTCATCACTGAAACCCAGAGGAATTTCTTGGCCACTGCCAAATCACGAATAATAATAATAGTGCAGAAAAGGAGGAGTAGTCATGAGAGTAGATAATCTATGGGTGATGAATCAAAGCCGATTTCAAGGACTCTTGAACTGGGTTAACTTCTGCTGAAATGCTCAGTTTCTGTTTCAAAATGTTCAGTAAGCCAGGAGTGTTACAGTAGATTGTATGAGCTCCTGCAAAGCACTTAATGTAGTCATTCCTATAATAAAAAACTGATTATTCTCCAATTTCATGTAAAATGTGGTCAGTGGAGATCTTTATTAGTTGAAAGTCTGTTCACTGGCAAATGCAGCTTGAATTGTATAAGGACAAGCTAAGCTTTCTGCTTTCCTGCTTCCTGTTAAAGCCTGTTTGTTTTATTTTGCAATCGTCTTGCCCATCTGCATCACATTTTTCTGTTTGCTTGGCTTGCTGTCCTGGCTGACTTGTACAGGGCACAGGTTGTGTCCTTGTGGCTGTTGGTCACACTCACTTTATCTGCAGCCTTTCACCAGACAGGGCTTTTTTCCTTCATTCCTGGTCAGCTTCAGAGGTGAAAAGTGTTTTAAGAAAGTCAAATCTTTACCTTGTAAGAGAGCATGCTGAAATGCAGGGAAGTGGCTTTACATAGAGAACATTGCAGGAGTAATGGAGCAGAAACAATAATGTGCTCCTTCAGCTCTTGCTGATCCCTGTTTCATAAATCTATACATTTTAAAGAAGTCGTTAAGTCAGGTGTTGTTTGATAAGATGCAGATATCACAGATGAGATAAAAATTTGTCTGCCTACAAAGCAGCTCTCCTGTTGCTACTTACCATCTCATCTAAAGGACACCAAACGTAATTCTTCAGTCTTAAACTGTGTCCTTCATCCTTAAGGCTTCTATGGATGCTCAAGAATAGCAGAAGGGAAGGGTGGAGAGTGTACTACTTCTGTACTTTTGTCCATCTGTTTGAGCTGGGTTCAGTTTGTCTACACTTGTCCCCTGTTTGTTTTTTAGACGCAATTGTGTGGTTGGGTCACACAATGGAGCAACTCAGTTCCTCTGCCACTGTGTGTGCCCAAATGGCAACAGTCAGACTATGCCAGCAAGCCCCAGTGTTTCCAAGGTGCAAGATGCCATTTTACTGCTAAAGGCTGTTACTAAATGATATCCTGCTGCACGAAGTGTCCCCAGGATCTGCTCCCCCGTTTGCCAGCAGATGCTGCAGGTGGAACCCACTGCTTTTGGTCTGTTTAACTACCTGTAGTAGAGTGCTCTTTGCAACTTCCCAGATGCATAATCATCATAGCCTTCTCTCATGGAGTAAAGGAGATTAATTTTAGAAACTGTGTATTTTACAGATCCCAGATGATTTACCCTAACGATTATTTTGCTTTGAGTAAGTGGGCTCTCTGGCTGACTTTAGGGGAATTAGATCACAGACATATTAACAGCTACACCCCAGCTAAAATGTGCACCACTAGGGATTGTCTTCAAGCCAAATAAGCTTGTTCTTATTTCCTATTTTAAAATCTGTGCAAAGTAATAAAAAATTTAAAAGGGAAAAAAAAAAAGGTTGAGGTCACACTGCTGCTGCAGTCTCATTGAGAATGCAGATGGAAAACACGAGCTAATCTATACAAAAATAACACCTAAAGTTGATACATGAATAATCTTGGACATGAAAGAATACTTTAAAAGCCCCACAGTCTCTGCAGTTTGATCTCTTAGTGTTGTAACCACCTTTCCTGGTGATGGGCAAACAGAAGGATGTTTTTTTGGCAACTGATCCTTTTCTGGGAAGTCTGTAACCCCCTTTTAATTCTGTGCACACAGTTAAGTCTCATTCTTGCCATGGCCACTTGAGGTGTGCCTTTATCTACTTTCAAAGAGTGAAAGAAATTAAGATTGCATCTTAATCCCTACAAGGAACCACAGTGTGTAATGCTGTCAGGGCAGAAAGGGACTGTGCATTCCTGCCTTTGGCTTTTACTGGCCACATAATCCTGAGGAGCTGTGCAGCTGGAAGCTTCTTTCTGTTGTGCTTCCCTGGATGTCCTCACTGGGTGGCTACACAACACTCTGAAGTCCTTCTTGCTTTTAAGACAATTTACCCCAGGAGGACTTGGGTAACCCTTGATGTTGCAAGTAACCAAGTGGTGCCATGTTTAATTATGATTTATTGGTATTTTGGAGCAAAATTTTATTAATTAACAGTAGAATTTCTCTTGGAAGTAAGATCCCTAGCAAAGAAAGTGATTTTCAGATGAAGATAGTTCTGCAGTTCTTAAAGTTAAAAAAATTACTTTTTAAGTTATTATATGTATTTTTTCCATGTGTTTTCATGGTTCTCTTCTATAACCACATAGCCAGTTGCAAAAATTGACTTCCCTCAAGGTGAAATGGGAGGAAAACATTTGCTGGATTGCAAAAAAATGGGGGGAAATAAAGGGAAATCTGTAGATGAAAGATTTATTAAAGTGCTGAAACAAAAAGTTTTAATCTTAGAGTGAGAGACTTGGGAATGGGGAAAGAAAACTTGATTTCAAGTGAATTGCAAGTGAGAGAAACAGTGTAGAAATTATTAAGTTGCTTTCAAGCTGTTCTACCATTTTCTCTCAGCAAACCACAGTACCAAATTGTCAGCATAGTTGTAATGTCTCTTTCACATCTCAGGGCTATGGAAGAGAGATTCCAATTTGTGTTTACTTCTGAAGGCTTAGAGATGTGCCTTTCCCTGGCAAATAGAGATTGAGTGATGCACTTTATTGTCTCTTTCAGCTTTCCCAGCAGGAAGATTGGCCTCTTTACACTGGAAGACCTCTGGCTGTGGTGTTTGTATTTCAGAGCCTTTTCCCCCTGTTTTTGATGCACTGGGCAAAATAGATCAGTAAGTAACATGACTTGGATAAAAGTAAGATTCTATGTAGTCAGGAGTTATTGAATAACTGAATTTTCAGTTCAACTTGAACAGATCTGTGGCTAATAGTACCCAAGAATTAACAGATTACTAATTCAACACTCATCAGCGCTAGCAGATGAAAATGTTTCACATGTGAACTAGGTACTGTTCTGTTCAGAAACAGGTGTTTAATTTTTTGCTGTAGCTTCATTTTGAGCCAGGGCACTGACTGGGAGAACTGTGCTATGATCTTACTCAGAAGTTGCTTTTCCCACTGGGAACATGTTTTTATGTATAAGGCCATCCAACCAGCTTCTCAGTTATCAGCAGAGGAAATAGGGTCAAATAATTCCATCCTCTGTTCAAAATACCTTTCAGAGAGTATTTTGATTCTGATCCTCCAAAGACTGAAGAACTTGGTTTATTCTGACCATTGCATGTGAGCAGAGAAGTCAATGTGGGGCCTGCCTGTTGGGCATGGAAGAAGAACTGTAACGATACACGGAAATGTTTAATTTCCATCTGGGCTGATCCAGTTAGGTCATATTGGCATCTTCTCATTCATTAAAAAGAGGATCCCAGCTCAGTTACCTGAGTGCTCAATCAGAATAATTGTCCTGAAATGAGGATCAGAGGCTTTTGTTTTTCCTTACATTCTCTAAGTTATACACACTGTAGCAGCTGTAAGAAATTGGGTTTGTGTCCTACCATGGTTGGGAGTACTTTTTCTCCATCCCTGCTGTTCATGCAGCACTAAATCTTTTGGTCATCATTCCTCAGAAGATAAGAGGAGAAAGGAAAAGTGCAGACCAAGAAGGTGAAGTGCTTTAAATACATGCCTAAATGGCATGTTCTTCCTCTGTCTTTACTTACCTGATTATAATAATGACACAGTTGTTGGGCTCTTCAGATAAAAGTCTGTTTCAAGCTCTTGGAAGGTGCCTGTTTTTATCACTATTAATTGCTTCCAGTGGGACTAAGCTTTAGTAAACACAAGTCTTCACATCATTGGGGATTAATCAGGACAAAGTGCAAAGGAAAGAGAAGTAGAATGAAAATTGTTCTTATTATACTTAATCCTGTATTATATAAGGAGGTTTTTGGTTTGTTTGTTGTTTTTTTTCTTTCATTTTTCTGTTAGGTGTCATGTTCACCAATGTAGGTGGACTACCTTGTGTCCAAGCTCTGGGTGAGAAGAAATAGGAAAACACCTCTGTAAAGAACCAGAAAAACAGCATCACTTTGGTGAGAGATCTCAGCCATTTTACTTTTATTAGAATCATTAAATCTATCTGTAATTAAGTGACAACCTTGTAGTGTTCCCATCCCCATTTCTGTAGGAATTCCTTGCATTAGTGTGCAGAGGCACAGCTTAAGCTGGCCAATAGTAAGAGACCATCCTTGGTTTATTTTTCCTTGGGGACTTCTATACTACACAAGCTTTCTATTTGACCTTTGCATTTTCTTCTGAGGACAAGGGGTTGAAGTCTGCAGGATAACCAGAAATACCCAACATGGCTCTGGAGAAAACCTACACTGCTTTTGAGCACCAGGAGGAGTAAACATCTGGGGATCATTTGAAACTGTAGCTGCTCAGTCGCTATGGAAAACATGAAAAAAGCAGTTAATGTTTCTCTTCTGGGTTGGGAATTGATCTTTATCACCACTTTCCCTAACCTGTATTAATAACGATCACCAGGGACAGGAGAAGCATGCAGACTTTAAAAGGCAGCAGTAGTTGCCCTAGGTCATGGAAGTAAAGGAGGAATTTGGATCTGAGTTTTTCTTGTTTTCCATCCAAAAGTATGGACCTCTTTTGTTGGAAGTAATTTTTGTGTGAAGTTTGACTGCAGCTTCTGAGGATACATAAAAATAAATCAAGTTAACAAGAAGAAGGAAGAGAAAAAACATCTCTCCTGTAGGGCCTCAAAAATGATTTCTACACTATACTTAAAAGAACTGTGAATTTTTTCCTTTTTTTTTTTTTTGTCAGGCCTTTCAATTTTTAGTTTAAGATAGAAATGTATGAGAATGTAGTTCTTGCTTCCTATAACACTTGTTCTAATACTTTCTATAACGTTTGTTGAATTACTGCCTTTACCATGGACCAAGTTGTTTCAGGAGCTGTTCCATCTGCCACTCAGAATATTCCACTCCCATCAGTAGAATGAAGCCTTTCTTGCCTTTTCTTTTAGTGCAGAGCCACAAGGTTGAAGGGAAGACCCCATGGGAATTTTTTTAGGGGTACAAATGAAAATTGAGGTTTATGTTGTGAAATTATTACTGAGGGAAGCATGAGGCACTGCTTTTGCTGATGTAGTGGAATAATGCAAGTACCAGTTTAAAATTTTACAAGTTCTTCTAGCTGGAACACGAACTACAACATTGCCATCTCAACAACCTAGCACTCCCCACAGGTCTCTATGCACCTTGGAGACGTTGGCTTAGAAGAATATTACTTTCTTTAACTTTGGCAAGGTAATAAAACACAGATACAAAGAGCAATGCAAGATATTCGTGATGGGGAGATTTTCTAAACTTTTCTTGACTATTTTCATATGAACTTTTTCTGCACATCTATGTCAAGGCAGATTTCCAAAGCAGCATACTTGAGTCTTGCTGCTATGAGATATTAATGGTTGAATCCCCTCTAATGCTTTGGAAAGGTACACTTGTATGGATAATAAAATAGTTCTTTTCCTTGTTCACAGACTGGTTTTTTTGAGGAACAGAATTACAAAAACATTGCTTCCCATAAGACAGAAGCAAGGCCCACACCACATATCATCCTTCCTTCCCTTCCTTCCCTTCCTTCCCTTCCTTCCCTTCCTTCCCTTCCTTCCCTTCCTTCCCTTCCTTCCCTTCCTTCCCTTCCTTCCCTTCCTTCCCTTCCTTCCCTTCCTTCCCTTCCTTCCCTTCCTTCCCTTCCTTCCCTTCCTTCCACAGGCTATTGCTTTGTTGCACCTGGAAAGAATGCCAGAATCCCAGTTGATAAAAACTGGATTTCAGTGAAGTCAGAGGGGAACATGAGATCATCGAAGGAACAGACCACATAGAAGATCTACAGCACAAATTAAGGAAAGGGTCTTATCTGTCACAGCCTAATTGGCTGGGGCCTACTGTTTTACATATCAGATGTCTTCCTGCTGCTCAGAGAATCTTTGGTGAAGTAAATTCTGGGCCAGAAATAATTTATCCTTGTATGTATTTATGTGTCCATAGATCACAGAGATGTCTGCTTCCTATCCACTGCAAGCATCACCCTGATTTAAAGAGGGCACTTGAGCATCTCTGCTGAAGGACAAAGTGCTTGCAGAGTTAGACACTTACTCCTCTTTATTGGGTCACATGTGGGTGAGGGTTCTCTTAAGTGCTGCATTATTGTGGAAGTCAGTTTAATGACTGCACGCTGTAAAAGTTCAAGCAATTATATGTAGTGCATGATGAACAATATGACTTCCAAATGTTCACATGTAATGTATGTCAGATTTCAGCCGGAAAATAAAACAAGCCCCTCAAGGTTGCAGTCTGCTCTTTAGAAGAGCCACATGTTGTAACCTCAGAACCTCAAAATATCAGCTGTTTTCTGTGCATGATGAGAGCAGTGGAATCTGTGCCACATTCTGTCCTTTGTTTCCTGGAATCTGGCTGCAGTAATGATCAGATGTGTGCATCTGCCAAGTGCAGTTGGTGTTTGATCCACATCCAGATCAGTGAATTGATCTGTGCTTTTATTCTTTTCCTTGTGGCATATCTCGTTATGACATAGTTTTTGTACAAGGTGTAACAAAGATAAATATGTAAATAAGGAATTATACTTTCTAGAATTCATCCGTTGTTGCTCTTTTATTACTTTTAGGCAACATGAAACTACCTCTGGACACCAAAGGAGGTCAAGGACCGTTGTACTTTCATACTGGTAGCCTTTTGTGAAGCATTTAAAATCAAAATACTCTGGACACATAAAGGAAGCAGATTTACATCTTCCTAGACAGAAGAGCAGAAGTGACCAGTCACTGCTACCAGGAATGTTCTACCTTTTTCAGAAGAACTTCTCATGGAGCCCAGGTACTCTCATTTGAGTCCTTCAGCATAGATTCCATGTCCCACACAAATTTCCTATCTTGTTTCATGTGTGTTTATTTCTGCTCTTCTTATGCACTGCTGGTGCCTATTTTGTTATACAGTGTGTTATTTTTTTTTTAATTATCAGACTGTGGGTGTAAGTTAGCATAGTAAACTGTGCCTGAGCCATTCAGGAAATGCTTCCCTGTCTCTTCTGGCTCATCTTTTTCCTTCCATTTTCCTTCCATCCAGGCAATGGCACACAGGAAGCAGGTGTAGGGCTAAAGGCAAGGATAACAGCTGCCTCAATTTCAAACACTGGTGTATTTGTATTCGTGAGTTATACACCAGTTCAGCCAAGGAAAATTTCCAAGTATCATTGAATATTAAAAGGACAATGGGAAGGCCTGGTAGAACCACTCAGATGTCTCCAACTGGATGTCTCAGAATTATTCCTTTGCAGGTGAGCCTATTTGTATGAGAAATATACCCTTGGGCCCTCAAGTTCTGAGTTCTCTCAAAATGTGATTTTTCTGAGGATTGCAGTATTTCTTGACAAGTTTATATGAAAGGTTTGGATTTCTGTTTTTTCTGCACTTACAGAAATGTCATAATCTGTTTTAAGCGAATCAGCTTCCTGGGAGCTATTTACAGCTATTCAGGTTAGTTTCATGTAAATTCTGTGAAATATTGCCATCACATAAAGAGACCAGCAATACTTAAACAAAACATTTGAATATTGCACTTGGAAACAGAACATTTTTTATCTTGAAATGAAATTGTATGTATGCAATTTTATTTAATAGAACATTATTGTGATTATAGGTAAAGGTGTCCAATAGGGTGAAGCAAAGGCTTGGAAGTGTTTTTATTTAACTGTTTGTTTATGGTGTGTTTGTTATAAATTGCTTTTGTTAGTTTATTAACAAGGGTGGGGAGAGGGAAAGTACTGAGAGATTCATTTAAATCCAGCTCAGTAGAATTAGATACAGGAGAGCAACTCCAAGGTGTCTGGCACACATCAGCATTTTATTTGATTGTAACAAAAGTTTTGCACATGTATTCATAAAACACATTTGTTTTATTTCCTTTTAAGCATCACAGTTTGTTCTTTTCGTTAAAACCTGTGGTAGGTCAGAATTAGTGCTGGCAATTTCCATTGATAATGGCCTCAAATAAACTCTTGTTAAACCCAAGTAGATGCCTTTTCAAAAAGGGGCTTGAGGCTCTTCTAAGCAGCATTAAGATGACACAAGAAATAACACTTAAAATTCTTAATGTAAGTCTACATTTGTATAAAGAATTGCAATAAGCCTCAAAATAATTATTTTTAATCTACTGTAAAATGTATTTAGTGTTCGTAGTCAAAACGCAACATATTTACGGAGGCAGTCTTTGCACATTCATCTCAGTGTTACATGCCAGATTTAAAGAAAACCAAAAACCAAAAAAACAAACAGTGGTTACAGGAATGTAACAGAACCTAAATCTGATTTTTTTGAAAACTATTTAGTATCACTCGGGGTTTTCTGGACAATCTTTCTCCATTTTGACAGGAAGGAAACATGATCCTTCTTTTAAGTAGGATTTTGGAGTTTATAAGCTGGTTGCTTGCTTTCTGTATTTCAGGGTGGCCAACAGGGTGGTAGAAGGATTTGTCAGTGATCTTGGTATGAGCCTCAGGTATTGTGCATCAGGGACATCTCTGTATAAAGCATTTGTGTTCTTAGACATCTCAAAGGCATTTTGTTACTACAGAATTATGTTGCTGGAGATCTTCTAGCCAGTTATGTCAGTTTTTCGTAGTCTGTAGAGAAGTCTCAAGCTTTGATTTCTCAAGTATTTTTCCTAAAAATGAGAAAAAAATCTTGGACTGTAGCAGTATAGGAACAAGCTCTGGGGATTTCTCCCTCGTGGTAGAACAGGGCTGTATTTTCCATCCTGTGTTCCTGAGCCCCAGTAAATGTTCATTTGTGTCCCACAAAGGCCCAAAGCAGGGATTTAAAGGCATCAAAGGCCTTTTTGTTAAAATAAGGACAATGCTATAAACCAACCTTGTGTTAACCTAGTGAAGAACAGAGGGCAAGAATTCTGAATGCCAAAATATAGAGAGATGTGTGAAAGGGAAAACTTTATACAAAAGTAGGCAGGCTGAATAAAACTATTTATCTTTAAGCCACACAAGTCATGGTAATTAAATTAGGCCAGGCTGGCTATAAAGCTACAAAAGCAGGCTGTAACTAATTTAGAAAGAGACAGAGAAGACCTGGAAAGAAAACAGATTGACAGCCCCCTATTATTTTTTATCTAATCAAGACAACAAAATGTAAGAAAGGGAAAAAGTAAAAAAAAGAGGAAAATGAAAAGAAATCTCATGTTGATTTATTAAGATTTTCTCTCAGCCCGTTAGGATAGACAAAAGCACCTAGTCACATCTTTGGTGTGTGAAGGTTTGCACATTGTTCTTAGTGCTAACTGGGGGTTACATGCATATTTTACCCTTGAGAAAAACAGAATAATTGAATACCTTAAAGTTCAGAAAGTGGTAGAAACCCCAAGAGAGGATAACACAATCAGATTTTTGTCATCCCAGTATCACTGCACTGATTCTTTCTAGGCATCCATATCATCTGCTGCTAAGTGAAGAGAAATCATAAATATCTGTGGAAAGAGACAAATAGACATTTATTTGAAACCACTTCTTCATAAATTCCACATGCCAATTTGTACAAACATCCTTTTTTGAAAATGGTTTAAAGTATTTGCTTTGAATTTGAAAGTGACAGGTTGTATAAGGTATGGGAAATAACATTTTTGAATGTTAAGAGGGGAAAGATCAGGACCTGATTTGTAGTGTGGATTCAATCTCATTAAACAAGGTTTAAAATAATATTTTAGTTGATTTCTATAATAGTTTTCATTCTCCAATGATTAGAAAAATTAGCATTCAAAGACTGTCTGGAGTGAAGAGGAGTGTGTGAACAAAAAGGAGGAAGGGCACAGACAAAAAGCCCAGCTTGGTTTGTGTTGGTGTTTAATAGCAAACAACCCTTTCCCACCCTGCTTCTCTTTTATGTCTGTTTTACTTGTAAGTAACTTACAAAGATTTTCCAGCAGCAGGTGACGCTCAGCCACTACATTCAACTGAAATAAGAGACCAACTTTGCCCTGTGAGGAAAATATTGGAGGTTTCAACACAATTAGGGGTGGCAAATTCTCTGTGAAAATGGAAATTCCTTCCCATTTTTCCAGTCGGTCCCCGAGGGTGAAGATTTGACCCCCGTGAAGTCAATGGACCCTTCACTCTTTCATTGAAGATAGGAGCCATCCCTCATGAAGTCTTGCACTTGCAACAAGGAAATGTGGAAAGGAAAGGAAAGGAAAGGAAAGGAAAGGAAAGGAAAGGAAAGGAAAGGAAAGGAAAGGAAAGGAAAGGAAAGGAAAGGAAAGGAAAGGAAAGGAAAGGAAAGGAAAGGAAAGGAAAGGAAAGGAAAGGAAAGGAAGGAAAGGAAAGGAAAGGAAAGGGGAAAGGAAAGGAAAAAGGAAAGGAAAGGAAAAAGGAAAGGAAAGGAAAAAAGGAAAGGAAAGGAAAAAGGAAAGGAAAGGAAAAAGGAAAGGAAAAAAGGAAAGGAAAGGAAAAAAGGAAAGGAAAGGAAAAAGGAAAGGAAAAAGGAAAGGAAAGGAAAAAGGAAAGGAAAGGAAAAAGGAAAGGAAAGGAAAAAGGAAAGGAAAGGAAAAAGGAAAGGAAAGGAAAAAGGAAAGGAAAAAGGAAAGGAAAGGAAAAAGGAAAGGAAAAAGGAAAGGAAAGGAAAAAGGAAAGGAAAGGAAAAAGGAAAGGAAAAAAGGAAAGGAAAGGAAAGGAAAAAGGAAAGGAAAAAGGAAAGGAAAGGAGAAAGGAAAAAGGAAAGGAAAGGAGAAAGGAAAGGAGAAAGGAAAGGAAAGGAAAGGAAAAAGGAAAGGAAAGGAGAAAGGAAAGGAGAAAGGAAAGGAAAAAGGAAAGGAAAGGAAAAAGGAAAGGAGAAAGGAAAGGAGAAAGGAAAGGAAAAAGGAAAGGAGAAAGGAAAGGAGAAAGGAAAGGAAAAAGGAAAGGAAAGGAAAAAGGAAAGGAAAGGAAAGGAAAAAGGAAAGGAAAAAAAGGAAAGGAAAGGAAAGGAAAAAGGAAAGGAAAGGAAAAAGGAAAGGAAAGGAGAAAGGAAAGGAAAGGAAAAAGGAAAGGAAAGGAGAAAGGAAAGGAAAAAGGAAAGGAAAGGAAAAAGGAAAAAGGAAAGGAAAAAGGAAAGGAAAGGAAAAAGGAAAGGAAAGGAAAAAGGAAAGGGGAAAGGAAAGGAAAGGAAAGGAAAAAGGAAAGGGGAAAGGAAAGGAAAGGAAAGGAAAGGAAAGGAAAGGAAAGGAAAGGAAAGGAAAGGAAAGGAAAGGAAAGGAAAGGAAAGGAAAGGAAAGGAAAGGAAAGGAAAGGAAAGGAAAGGAAAGGAAAGGAAAGGAAAGGAAAGGAGAAACTGTTTCCTTGGGTATGGCCATGAGGTAACACCTTTTCCATACAATGAGAGAGTCGTGGAGAGGTGATTAGAAAAGATAGACAAAAATGCAGGGAGTCAGAAAGGGGGAGCAGGCAGCGAAACAGCAACATTGAGCATTTCTCCTCTGCTGCAGGAAAATATAGTGGACAGAGCATCAGCAGAGTGTGGCTGTCATTTTCTGAGCTGAACTGGCACCACTCAGCAGGTTTGGTTTTGTCTGAGGGAAGATGGAGCTCTTGCCCTCTGACTTTGAAGCACATTCAAAGCTCCTCATCACTTGAAAGTCAGAATTGAACAAAAAATTGCGAAACTAATTGACAGAAATTCAGAGCATTAGCCCAGAATTTGGCCAAAACACAAGCTCCCTTACTTCAGATCTTACTGAAGTAACCTTTTGGTGTGCTTAATGTTTAAGGGAGCACGGTCCAGCTCAGAATATATCCGAGGAGGGCTGAAGAACAGCTGCCAGGTGCACTGTCTGCTAAAAATCAATAGCCAGAGCATAATATAGAACCAGACTTTTAAAGATAAACCACACAGCCAGGTCTGGTTGTATTTCAGTATAGCAATTTATTGCTCTGTGCACTGTTCACATGCAGCCAGTATGAACCAAGGGACTGCATTAAACCTGCTGAGTTTTGACAGATTTGCTTTTGCTTCATTTTTATTGTATATAGGTAAAAGGAGAGCTGCCAGCCTGCTATAGATACAGGATCTATGGGATTTGGACTATAATATCTTATATTTTACTGTGCTTCTTTAAAAAGACCCCTCCTATTTAACAAGAAACTGTTGTTTATATTTTTTTTTTTTCTGTTTTAGGCTAAAGATAAATTGGAGGTGGCACAGAGCAGTGGAAGAGCAACAGCCTTTGGAAGCCCTCTCCAAAAGTAGAGTTTGTGAAATACTTTCCAAACATCTGCATGAACAGTGCTACATCAACCTTCCAGCAGCCTGGTTGAAAAGAGTGTCCTTTAATCTAAACCATGCTCCCTGGGATTTCTTAATGTAGTTAATTCTTACCTCTGAGTCCTTTCCACTAACTCTTTCTTTTAGTTGTGGCACGTTGCTGTACATTTTCATTGCACGGGGATATCCTCAAACAAAGGAAAATTATGAAACTGTCAGATCAGATTTCATATATTGCTCTTGGCATTGCACTCGCTAGTTTTGAAAGCCTCTGATCTTTTATAACCATTTCCAGTCTTAAACATGCATTTAAAGTTCCTCATCTGCAGTCGCTGGGAATATGACTATGAAAGCTGAGGTAATTTGGGTATTTTCTTTCTGTAAAGACAGAGAGAGTGATCCATGACAGCCATAAATAATTTCTAATGTTTCATTATTCTTTCTGCTGTAGTTCTGATTGTTTTTGTAAGACTCTGAATTTATTTCTTCCACTTTTGGTTTTTTTCCCTCTTTCCTGCCAGGGATATATGTTGCTTTGGAAGTTAAAATCAAGGTGCTTAGATGTGCCTGTGGGAATGAACACTGACAGCAGGTTTGGAGTGGTGAGCTCTGCTAGGTCTGATGGTACCATAAAACAGCCACGTCGAGGACACAAAATCCCTCCTCTGCTGTGTCAGTCTGGAAGCCTAATGAGTGTGCATTAGCACCTCAGATATTAACCACCCTGTGGGCTGGGACAAGTGGGATTTTTCTTCACTGTTTTGTTCCTTCTCAATTCAGGGAAATCAGCCAAACTGAGGATACACTGACCTTTTGAGACAGAGCTAGAAGATTCCTCATCACAAAATACTGTAAGTGTATTTATACAAGAAGTCTCTTGGCCAATTCAAAGGGCCAGACAGAGGAGTCCTAGAGCTGAAAACACAAGCCATATCAACTACAATCTAAGTGAAGTGAAAATGCTGACCATGCCAGGGAACAAAAACAGACAGCAATTCCATGTTACTTGTGGCATTGTAACTCAGCAGGTGCTTCAGAGACCAATCACACACAGCTTCCTTGGGAAAAGGAGTAAGTTTGCTTGAACAACTGGTAGAGAGGACACATTGTTCAGATGTCTGTTCTGAATGCCAACAAAACAAAAGCATGCTGTCTTTAATGCTTGTTCTTTAACAACTTGCATCCACTTCCAAATCCCCTCCGCCTTTCCTTCACTCATATGAACACTAAGCAGAGAGCTACTTTGTAAATCTCTCAAAAACTTCTGATTGCACTTTTAGCTGTACATTTCACAGCCAAGTCATAGTAGAATATCTGTGTACCTTTGTTACAAATACACCAGACCTTTTGCTTTCGGCCACCACTGTTTCCAAACCCATTCTTTAGTAGCCTTTCCATCCTGACTAGGGGATGAGTAATTTTCTTAGAAGGATCATTTTTATCATTTCTGTTTTTCAGCTCCTTTCCATTTTTCTTGGCCGCCTACTTGACTGCCCAGCCTGCTGCTGAGTTCCCTCTGCTTTCCAGAGCTCAGGTGTAAGTCCTTCCTTGTCTGCATAACAAGAGTAGGTCTCCCACCCCATTGTCTCTTTTCTCATAGACCAGCAGCTCATAGCCTGGTCTTTTACAGTTTCAAGTAGGATATTAAGGTGACATACTGTATTTCAATGCAGCTACTTTCATTCATGTTTAGAACTTCATACATGATCCTGAAATGGTGAGTAGATTTTCCTTCATTTCTTGCCTTCATCATGGTGAACTTTCCTACATCTGTTTGGTTTATTTTAAATCAGATGGCTGTTTCTTCTCTCCACGCTGAAATAGTTTTGGTGTATTGGTGTTAAGTCTTGCAAGTTCAGGAGCTTCTCCAGCCCAGTGTTATATCAAGAGTATGACTGGGTTCATTTGGGACATTATATATTGGGAATAAATCAGGGAATAAATCTTCATGGGTTCTCTTGAGATGAGACTCTGATAGTCTCTTTCTTATTTTAGAGAAATTCCAAATTTAGCTCGGTTGTTTTTCCTCCACTGGAAAGATATGTGTAATATCTTTGAGAAAAGGACATTAAAACATTTTTGCCTAATAAGGTTTGTGGATAACATTGCCTACATTGGTTTTAACAGCAAGCATAAAGAGGCCGTTGCCCAGAGAAACTCTGCAACTCATTAGCTAGTTTTATCTTTCCTTCAAAGAAGGGAAAGCAAAAATCTGACTGATATGCCCATCCAATGCTCTCTGAAAAAAACCACAACTGTGCAGCCAGACCATTCCTTCCCTCACAACACAGCCAAACGAAGAGAAGTCATGCATTAACTTTTTTGATTTTCAAAGAAGAAAGCCTATAATTTAATTAAGAAATGTTTTAGATCTAGAAAACGGAATACTTTTTGCTTTTGGAGGCAAAAAGTCAGAGCACCAAAGAAAGGACACTGCACAGAAATATGGCAAGTTTATCAGTGAATGTAGTGTGGAGGAAAGTAGTCATTAATTCATCAAGAGTTTTAGAGAAGGATTCAGGTGTTTGACAGAACCCCAAGCTTTGCTCTAAGTGGTGTGGGCAGAAAATCTGTGAGGTTGGCTCAGAGTGATTCACCTGGTGACCAAGCACATCAGGGAAGCTGCTGCACAGCACCGAGTTCAGGATGGAGATTATTGCACCCCTTCACCTTTTCCTCAGGTCAGGGGATCCTCCTCGATCCATTAGCTGTCATTTGGTTTTCTCCTGCAGCCCCTGGGATGATCTGGAAAGGGCCTGCTGTGCTTCTGGAGCTTTGATCTCCTGAAATTCAGCCAAGCAGGGCAGCCCAGGAGCACTGCAGCATTGCTGTGAGATGGCATGGGCAGCCTGGGATCTGAGACCCCACCTCTCATTGTCAGGACTTCTGTCGTGGTATTGGCTGGTGAAGGCATAACTTAACTCCCAGGGAGAAATAAGATTCTCACAAAATAATCAGTGAACTGAATTCTATTTCATTTTCTTATCTTTTGGAAAGGGTTCCACCACAGTTTAGGAAAAGAAGGGGATGAGTTACCCAGAAGAAAAGCTGAACAATAAGGCACAGGGGGACATGTGGCCAGCACTTGAGAACAGTACACTTGAGCTATTTTCATCTGGAGGATGGGCCTCAGGAGTATGGCATAGATTCCAGTGTCCTGACAGAGTCTTGCTTTACTCTGGGATCCTCATGTAGAATTCTCTTAAGTGGACAGTGAAAGGAAAAAAGCTTTTGTTTAAGTAAAATACAGCTTTGCTTTGCTTTCATCTTTTAAGACATTTTATCACTAGAAGTGGCCTTTAATATGCTCCTTAAGCTGTAACTCTTGGGACCACCTCATTCCTTATACCTCTTCCTCTGAGCAGGAGTGTTGGAGCAGAGCACAGCTCAGCACTACATGCTCCGTTAAAGGAGCTCATATAGCATCCTGTAGGCCTAGAGATCCAGTGGGAACCTTTGGCAGACACAAAAATACTTGGGAAAACTGTGGGAATGCTGATGACCTGACAGTGATTTATGTTATTGTATTAGAAAAATAAATAGTATGGCAGAACCTGTCAGGATGGATAAAGCAAGGATTTGCCAGTAACTGTGCTGTGCAGCTTTCCAAACCACTAACCTGCTGGCTAGCCCAGATCTCTATTTCATCCAAATCCTCATAAAAATTTATTGCAGATGGGTACTAAGAACCTTCAGGAAAATCCTTTGCTGTTCCAACAGCATTTCTGCCTTATGATGGTCTCGCAGTAACTTTTTCCCCCCTCCCCCAACAGAGGAGGTTTTCTCCTGCCCAACGTGGTCTAATCCTCTCTTATAAATTGCAAAGAAAAGAATTTATCAGCCTGTCAGGGATAGCCAAGGGATGAAGTACCGGAGGGCTGTGCATAAACAAGAGAGACTTAAATCCCACTTTAAGCAAGGCTTTCAGGTGCTGTGTGAAGAGCCCTGTTCTCTGCCCAGGTATTACTTGGCTCTGAGGGTTGATGGTAATGAACTGCCCCATAGATCCGAAGAAGACAGTTCTGTGTGATTTGTCCTCTCCTCTGCTGTGTGTTCATCAATATGTCAGAAAGCACACGTGGGCAGCAGTGTGATTTAGAGCTGAAGGCTGGAGCAGTGAGGCAGTGCAGTGGCACCCTGGGGACCAGGACTGGGCGTGTGTCACATCCTTTTGTACCCTTCCCAGAGCAGAAAGGGCTCAGCTCCCAGTTCCAGCTGGACCGGCCGTGCTGGTAAATCTCTTGCAGAGCCAAACCCAGCACTGGGAGCTGTGCTCTTGTTCCCCATTCATGTGTTCACAGGCAGCCAGGGGAGCTGCAGGCAGCACCATCCTGGGGCAGGAGCTGAGCAGAGGGAGTGATGCCAGTGCCTGCTCCGAGGGCTGGAGGGAAGGAACAAAGGGAGCTGATGAGTGTCCTGTGCTGGTCTGCGCTCGGGTGCTGTGGCCCAGCTTGGGAACAAGCCCCAGCCCAGGCTCTGAGGGAAATCATCCCTCACAATCCCATGATGTGCAGGTGATAGCTTAGAGAGATGTGGTCCCAAAAGCTTGGATCCCTTTGAGCCTGACACAAGCACCTGCCTGTGTTAACACTTAAAGCTGACCAGTCCAAACCTTACTGACCTTAAGAGGCCTGCAGAGACTCAGGGTGTGCACCTGAGCAGTTCATGTGCAGGGCCATGCTTGTGCCTCGCCAGATGTATAGCATCATTTGTCATCACAGGAGGTAAAGATTGACAGGGTAATTTAGTCTGGGATAACATGGAAAATAAGGCTTTTTAAACATGGGAAAAACATGACAAGCACACATAAGTGTTTTGAAAACTGGCATTCCATAACGAGTAGCATGAGCATAAACTTTCTTACTAAAAAATAGTGAAAACCATAAAATCTCCTTGTTTAATAGCAAGCAATAAGACAAGTGCAAGAGATAATCAAGTATCTTCTTCACTTATACATGTCCTGAATCAAGATGGAATGTGTAGAGACATGTTAGTATGATTTTAACAAGATAACTATTTTCATTCATGAAGAGATTACAGATGCAAAGAGATAATCTCTTATCTCATAAGAGAATGCTTTTTTGCTGTGTTATTAAGGTACAAACCAAATACGTTTTCCATGGCCTGTGAAGGGTGTTTTGTGCCTTGCTGGCGACAGTAGGTTAGAGCCCAAGATAACCACTTCAGACTGGCTGCATACTTCAGTGTTTTCCCCTTCACAGTTGTTAAAGCTTTATAGAGCCTCAAAACATATCCAGATGGACAGTAACTGTGGCTGCCACTTATGAAACCAGTATAATCTAGCACAATACACAAAGTAGGGTAAGTGGGAAGGAAAACAAGTTCTGAATAGAGGACCTCCTTGGAACATTGGACCAGCCATCAGACACACCAATTCTGTTTAGACAAGCCTGTTATACACACCCAAATGTTCTGCAAAACAAAGCACACCCCCATCCTTTCACCACTGCAGCTCCAAAACACTTCAGCCCAAGGGTGGTCTTCACCCTGCTGGAGGCAGTGTTTGTGCCTACATCTTTATTCACAAAATGAAGCACTGGCTTCCAGAGTTTTTGGACAAAGCTGAGACGTATAAACCATGTTCTTCATCTCAAGGAATATCATATCTTGGCAGTTTTGTTTGGGTTTAACTTTTTCAAATATGTAGTAGAAAAATATGAACAAATGGCACACTTATCACTGTGCTGCCACCAGTGGATTTTCCTGCACAAAGCTGCTTGTGTGACACCAGGATAAATAATATCACTGTAGCAGAGAACCTGGTCAAGAGTAAGCTATTGCTATTTAAAGTCGTTCACTTATGGGATAATGTCTCCTAAACACAATGTAAAGCAATATATAGTGACTTTTTGGATTTTTGTGCTGTACTTACTTTTTTGTATACAGTATGCATGTATCCCAACATGGTGATTAGATAACGAAGCCGTGATGTAAGGAAAAAAAGCCTCCAGATCCTGGCAGATTTATAACAACTCAATCTGCGTCTTCATTCGTCACTCCTGCTGTCATGGGGGGGTAATTTAACTGAAGTTAATTCCAGCACTGAGTCCTACTTATGTGCATGTGTTGGCAGAGACAGATCTCAGTGCAGTGGGCATTCTCAATCTCTTCTTTATCTGTCGCATTTCACAAATTTCCAAACAATAAAAAAATTGCTTGGGAAATTGCGATATGAATTTGTGATATTCCTCTCCTGCCTTCCTGCCTTTCCTTTCAGTTCATGGGAGTTGAATTCCCTGTTCAAACACTGGTGCAACTGCTCATTTACATACCTGCTGCTCATGGTGAGAGTGTGCTTTGAAAATGCATCATGCCTCCTACCATATGGGAGTAGTAATGTGTTTTAGTTTGCTGTTTTGCAGAAAACATTGTTTGCCATATGTCTCAACAAATCCTGCTTCTAGTTTTCAGGAAATTGGCCAAGGGAGCTATGATTATTTAATTTGTCTTTTGGTCTTTTTGCATCATGACTAGAGATTGGCATGTGAATTATTTAATTAAACTGTGAATATTGCTGGGTATTGCTAAGTTACACAAATACTGTGTCATTTAGCTATTTGTGACTAACAAAATTAACGGTACAAAAAACTAATTGAAAGCTAAATAATCTCAGAGTCTTTTGACCAGCTGTAATATATCCATACAACACCATTCTATTGAATAAGGAAGCTCTTTTTGAGGCTTTTGTCATAGCAAAAAAAAAAACAAAAAAAACAAAAAAAAACCAAGGTTGTGATATTTTTCTTTGGTTTTCTTCATGTCACAAAGAAAGCTGCAGCCTCTGGCATTTCATCTGGCCTCCGTTCTGTGCCCAGGGTGTCAGAGCCACTTGCAGTTGCTCACATGGAAATGTGCTGAACAAGAACCACACCATAACAAAAGCACGCCAGGGCTTCAGTGGGCAAAGCGCAAGAGCAGAATATTAACCACAGATCCTGCCTAGGTAGAAATTCCTTTTGCTTGGTCATGGCACAAACTCTCTGTTTGGCATGCCCCAGACTCCCCAGGAACTTTATTTCATTCAGATGTCTGCTTCTTAATGAGCTGATCTTCAGAGAGGCAGCTATTTACTGATTCATTGCTGGCACATGATTTTCTTTCACTACAGTCCAGGAAACTCACTGCATCTCAAACCACTAGCAGTGGCAAGAATGCTTGTGCAGCCGTTGTGGGATTTCCTCACTGTGCTGCAAAAATTATGTAGAAATGAAATAATCCCTGCCAATGGCTTCAACAGTAATGAGGGACCTGGGTACCTTTGAAAAAATACTGTGTCATTAAACAATACCATTTTAAACATCATTATATGTAAAAAGTGATAAAAGTGATTTAAATGCCTGTCTCTTTTGTACATTTTGGGCCGTAGGTACTTCACGTCTCTTAATTTTTCAGGCTTGCATCTTTGAGCAGGAGGAGACCACCATGTATGGGCTAAATGGTAAAATGCCTTTGCTTCCCCATTCCTTCTGTCCAAACTCTCGCAGTTGTGGAAATGTTCAGACACTCCCTTAGTGAATTATGGCTGTGTGAGAAAGAGACTTCGTGCCTTGGCTCCTCCCTGTAGTTTGTGTCCTAATTTTTCAAGTCTTGATTTAAGTTTGACTGAATTTTTTTATCCAGAAATGCCCGTTTTAAGGTCAGCTACCTCTTAAATTTACCATGTTGCCAAAATAACCCCAAGATGGCTTTGTTAAATAGACTTCAGCACTTAAGTGATCAATTCTAAAATACTTGGTTTTCCTTGTTATTCTTTTCAGTAAATTTTCTTCTTGAATCAAAAAGTAGCAAGAGATGAAGAACAGTTGGAAGTATTGAGCTAACCAAGTATGGTCAACCTAATGAGGACACCCTCCTATTTGTAGCACCATTGAAAGGTAACATAAGAAAAGCTTTACTTGGCACAGAATATAGGCAGAGACCAGTGAAAACAGATTTGAATATGCAAATACTGTTCTCTAACAAGATTTTTTGAATAAGTAAATTATGAAGCTGAAGTCATAATTGGTGTAAGATTTCCAGATGAAAGAGAAGGAGTCAAGATTAATGAAAAGATTGGTTAGTTTTGTCTCCATCATCAGACTACAAAAATAAAAAAATTAGGACAGGGAGTAGAGTTTTTCAGCAACCTTCCTGTCCTCTCTCTTCCCAGCCTTTTCTCTTCTTTTCAGGCCCATTTGGACAAACATCAGTCTCCTTTAGTCTATTCTGGTGATGTTCTGTGGATTTCTGGCTTATTTCTGCCTCAAGTGAAAAGTCTGTATTTGCATCCCAAGCTGCCCAAAATGGTTTTAAATTATTTCCCAAGAGCTTTCCTTTTTTTCTTTGAGGGGACAGCACTGCATTGCTACACCCAAGTCTTATCAACCTTCCCTAGAGTTATGTAATCTTGAAGGATACAATAACCCATCAGACTTAATTGCTACAATTTGTTTTACAAGACTTCAGGACAGTTGCCAGTTATTTAAGGTGCTTACACTGGTATTAATTGGTGCTTTTGCCCTTTTTTTGTATGTTTTGTTTTGTTTTGTTTGTATCTTTCTCTTTTTCAGTCCTCCTGTGACTTTGGGAAGAGTATTTTCATGCTTGTGAGGTTTCTGGAATTTTTCCCAGCATTTAGGTTATGTTGAGATAAAACTCTGACTTTGTGAGTACATATATATAAAAAACCTTATTAAGATTTGTTATCTCATTTGCAAATTGTCAATAATATCATCTGCATTTCTTCAGTCCAAAGGGATTTTAAAAAAAATCATATTAGAGCAGCTGAGAAAAGGTAATTACGTATCAGTCATCCAAACTTCAAATTCAGTTTCATGAAAGCAGTGAAATGAATGCAGAAACTAAACCCAGCTTGATAACACTAAGCCAAAAGCACAACAGAAAAAGAGAGCAGTATTGTGTTGCTGCTTTAGCTTTCCTCATCTGTAACTGAAATGGAAGGGAATGGGATGGATGGAAGGTGTGCCAGCAGGGCAGGCAGACCCACAGCATTGAAAATAAAAGGTCAGGCACTAAACTCTTTGTTCCAAACTGGAATTCAGGGATTTCTCAGCCAGTCCCCATCTCAGCAGAATGAGTGTAAATGTGACTATGACGGGGCTGATGCTGATCCTGGGACAAACGCTGTTCCCCAGCAGCCTGGTGTCAGTTCAGAGCCTCCTGGCTGTGCTGGGGCTGCTCTGTGTCACCGTCCCGTGGAGCTGGAGCAGCTTCACCCCCGTCAGAGCACACTGATCCCACGGAGAACGTGTGCATCTGCATTTGTGTTCAAGCAGCTCTACAGCTCCTCCCTCGCTGCAGCCCCAGGGATATTTCAGTAGGATGAACTCCTTTAGCTACGGGGCCATAAAACACAAGAGTTCACAAGGGGCCGTGAGGTGCCTTTATGGGAGCTCTGCAAAGGGCCTGACACCAGGCAGAACTGCTCTCCTGCCAGTGCTTTGGGAAGGTGCAATCCCAAAGCTTTTCCCAAGCGGTGCTCGTGGCTCACGTGTGCACGGCAGTCTCGAGGCGCCGTCTGCGGCACGTTCGGAGCTCTGTGCTCAGCCAGGGTTCCCAGTCCCTGGCTGGAGGCACGTGGAAATCCACTGCTGCCACCCCTGAGGCTGTCAGGGATTCTGGCCATTACCCTCAGTCATATTTACCCTGTTAATGAGAGCTCAGTCTAAGAAGGACAAGCTGTGCCACAAAGTTTGGTTCCATTTGGTTTGTGCTGTAACAACCCACAGTGCCCTAGGAATGTCTCACCAGTGGGAGGACAAATTCCTCACAGCTGCCTTTTGGAACAGGTGGATGCACTTTCCTCTCTTCTTGCCAAAGGGTTCTTTGGAGTTGTGCTTGAAGAGTCTTTGAATTTATCTTGCCCAAATCATGCAGCACCAAAATCCAGGGGACCAGCAGTGGGGGCAATTCACTGTCTAATCATCACCCCAGCCCCACTCCAGGCTCTGGACACAGCTCCCATTTGGCATCTCCTCGGGGAGGAAGATCCAGCAGTATCAGCCACCGCTCCCTGTGAGGGAATGGCAGAAGATGGGCAAACACCATCCTGTCTGTTTCACTTCCTAAAATTACTCAGAATATGTTTCTGCATTAAAGCATATTTCAGTATTTCTTGAATGCAAATGGAAAATACTGAGTTTGCTCTGTTCAAAGCAGTAATGTGAAAAAAAGAATATATTAGAACAATTAAGTACTTCAGAAGACAAAGGGACATGTAAGCTGCAATTTCTGTGTAGATTTTTAAGTAAAAAATCTGTTAAATGGAAACCTGTTAGACCTTCCCTCCTGCTTTGGCAATTAGACAAATAATTATATAGAAATAATAATTTGTAATTATCATTGGGTTTGAGGGGCTCAGAACAGGACTCAATGCTGGGTTTGGGGCTTTGGAACTGAGACTGAGTCAGGCAGTTCTGGGCTTTCAGAGACCTAAATCCCTGTTATGTTTCAGGGGCTCAGAGCCATACTCATTTAGTGTTGGCCTCACAAAGAGAAAGCAAGGGCTGCGTTTGGGAGGCTCAAAATTCAGGTTCTGAGCTTAAAACCAGAGACTAAATCCTGCATTTTAAACTCTGAAACCAGGGTCATATGGCTGGATTTGGGGCACAGAAACAGTGACTAAGCCCTGTGCTTTTTCAGAGACCAAGAGAGTCTCTGAAAGTCTCTTAAGTCAGAGACCAACTGTTACATTTTAGGGCCTCAAAAACAGAGATCAAGTCCTGTGTTTTGGGACATTGGAACGAAGGGTCATTCAGGTTTGGGCTTACACAGAGAGACCAAGTCTTGCATTTTGGGGGTGTCAGGCAAAAACTCAATCCTGTACAGCATTTGAGCATTGAAACCAGGCTTATGGGGCCAGTGCTGAAAATGAGAAATGGAGAGCAAGTCCTGCTGGCCTTATGTAGCCCCATTTACGGCTGAGAAACAGGGACCAAGTTCTGCGTTTTGAGGGTCTAAAAAGAGACCATGGTCTGTGTGTTTCAGCTTTCAACTGGAGATCAAGTGCTGCAGTTTGGTAAAAAACAGACTCCTTTGGCCAAGTGCAGACAGATTAACTGAGTCATGATTTGGGGACTTGAAACCACGGTTCCTCGGACAGCATTTGGGCTCACAGAGAGTAACTTCTGCATTTTAGGGCTTGAGTCAAAGACCAAGTCCCATGTTCTGGGGTTTGACCTTCATGGAGAGATATATTTTGGCGGGTTTGTAGTAAAGCCCAGGTCCCGGCTTCGGAGTTCAAACCGGGCTCATCCGGCCCAGCGTCAGTCGCAGCCGCTCAGCTCCAGGGGCTGCCTTTGGCACAGCCCAGTCCCGGGCTCGCTCGGAACCAGCGGCTCGGACCTGCCTTTGGGGCCGGCGGCGGAGCCCCGGTGCCCTCGGTGTTCGGGGCTCGGCCCGGGACGGTGTCAGGGCTCGGGCAGAGCCCGAACCCCGCGTCTGGGGCCACGGGCAGAGCCCGGCCCCGCGCGTCGGGCTCGGCGGGGACCCCGGGGGCTGCCCCGGCACCGGCAGAGCCCCGGGACCCGCGGCGGGAGCGGCAGCGCCGGACGCGGCTCCTCCTGCACGCGGCGCTCCCGGCGCCGATCCCAACCCCGGTCTCGTCCCGGTCCTCCGGTCCCGGAGCCGCTCCCGGCCCCGGGGAGAGGCGGCACCGCTCGGGACCGCAGCCGGGACCGGCAAGATCCGGGCGGGAATCCCCGGGCACGGCCCGGCCCCGCCGGGAGCGCCCCCCTCGGGCCGGGACCCGACAGCGCAGAGCGAGGGACCGGGACGGGATGGGAATGGGGATGGGATGGGATGGGAATGGGATGGGATGGGATGGGAATGGGAATGGGGATGGGATGGGATGGGAATGGGGATGGGATGGGATGGGAATGGGGATGGGATGGGATGGGAATGGGGATGGGAATGGGGATGGGATGGGATGGGATGGGATGGGATGGGATGGGATGGGATGGGATGGGATGGGATGGGATGGGATGGGATGGGATGGGAATGGGGATGGGATGGGATGGGATGGGATGGGCATGGGCATGGGATGGGACAGAGACACCGGGACAGGGAAGGGGCGGGACGGGATAGAGACACCGGGACAGGGAAGGGGCGGGACGGGACAGAGACACCGGGACAGGGAAGGGGCGGGCCCGGCTCAGGTGCGCGCGGCGGGGCCGGGCAGGTGCGCGGGGCCCCAGGGCGGCTGCGCGGGGCGGGGCCGAGGGCATTTAGGACCCGGAAGTGGCGCCCGGCGCCATTTGCTCCCCGGCGCTCGGTGGGGTCGGCGGCGGCCGCTCCGGGCTCCCTCGGCGGGGCCAGGTGAGGTCTCCCCTCTGTCCCTCCTTCTCTTTCGCCCTCCTGTCTCTTACCCCGCTCCCTCTGCCCTCCTGAATCTCTCCTTCTCTCCCTTCACTGTTTTTTTCACTTCTCTTTTCTCCCTTCACGCCCCGACCCTGCACTCTACCCCTTCTTCTTCCTCCTTACCCATCTTCTGCCCCGTCCTACGCTCCCCGACCCCGCTTCCATTCCTCCTCCTCCTCCCTCCACACTCTCTCCCCTCGTGACCTCCATTCTTTCTCTCCTCTGCTCTTTCTCTATTCCTTCCCCCATTCTCTCTCTGTCCCTCTTTCCCCTTCTGAGCTCCCCTCTGCCTCCCTCTACCCTCTGTCTTCCCCCATTGCCTCTCTCCATTCCTGACCTTTCCTCTTGCTCCTCTCCTTTCTCCCTCTACTCTCTCTATTCCCCCATTCTCTCTCTGTCCCTCTCTCCCCTTCTGAGCTCCCCTCTGCTCTCTCTCTACCCTCTGTCTCTCCCCATTCCCTCTCTCCTCTCCTGACCTTTCCCTCTTGTTCCCCTCTGCCTCCCTCTGTTCTCTCTATTCCCCCATTCCCTCTCTGTCCCTCTTTCCCCTCCTGACCTTTCCCTCTTGTTCCCCTCTGCCTCCCTCTGTTCTCTCTATTCCCCCATTCCCTCTCTGTCCCTCTTTCCCCTCCTGACCTCTCTCTACGCTCAGTCTATTTCTCCACTCCCTCTCTCCTCTCTTGACCTTTCTTTCTTGTTCCCCTCTGCCTCCCTCCACTCTGTTTCCCCATTCCCTCTGTGTCCCCCTGTCCCTTCTCCCCGTCCCTGTCCCCCCGCAGCCGCGGGGTTCGGGGTGCCGGATAATAAAGCCCAGAGGGCCGGAGCCGGCGCCCCTCCCTGGAGTCCCCCAAAAGGGGCCGGAGCCGCAGAGAGCGGCTCCCCCCAGCAGATTCCAACACTGCCCTACACTGCCGGGGTTCCGGCTTTCCCTACATCACACTGGGGGGGGCTGGGGGTCGGGGTGGGCCCCCTCCTCAGGAGGGGGTGCTGGGGTGGGTGGGGGGGTTTGGGATGGACCCCCTCGATAGGAGGGGGTCCAGGGGGGAGGGGGCATAGGTAGGGGGGGGTCCCCCTCATTAGGAGGGGGACCGGGGGGTGGGGGTTTGGGGGGGGGTGGGAGGGGTCCCCTCCGGAGGAGGGGCCCCTGGGGAGGGGCGGGGGGCGGGCCCCCTCCGGAGGGGGGGGTCCGGGGTGGGAGGGGCTGGGGGGGGTTCTTCCCCCCTGGCTCTTCCCACCCGGGACCCTCCCCTCCGGAAGGGATCCGCCCCCCGGGCCCTCCCCAGGACCCCCTCCTCCGGACGGGACCCCGAGGGAGGGAGGAGGGGGGGGAAGCAGAGGGGGTCACGTCGCTCTGAACCGTAATTCCACATTTATGACAAACACCAGCACTCTCCCCCCTTCCTAACCCCCACCCGCCCCTCCCTCCCCTCCGGGGTCCCGTCCGGAGGAGGGGGTCCTGGGGAGGGCCCGGGGGACGGATCCCTTCCGGAGGGGAGGGTCCCGGGTGGGAAGAGCCAGGGGGGGAGAACCCCCCAGCCCCTCCCACCCCGGGCCCCCCCTCCGGAGGGGGCCCGCCCCCCGCCCCTCCCCAGGGGCCCCTCCTCCGGAGGGGACCCCTCCCACCCCCCCCCAAACCCCCACCCCCCCGGTCCCCCTCCTAATGAGGGGGACCCCCCCCTACCTATGCCCCCTCCCCCCTGGACCCCCTCCTATCGAGGGGGTCCATCCCAAACCCCCCCACCCACCCCAGCACCCCCTCCTGAGGAGGGGGCCCACCCCGACCCCCAGCCCCCCCCAGTGTGATGTAGGGAAAGCCGGAACCCCGGCAGTGTAGGGCAGTGTTGGAATCTGCTGGGGGGAGCCGCTCTCTGCGGCTCCGGCCCCTTTTGGGGGACTCCAGGGAGGGGCGCCGGCTCCGGCCCTCTGGGCTTTATTATCCGGCACCCCGAACCCCGCGGCTGCGGGGGGACAGGGACGGGGAGAAGGGACAGGGGGACACAGAGGGAATGGGGAAACAGACAGAGTAGAGGGAGGCAGAGGGGAACAAGAAAGAAAGGTCAAGAGAGGAGAGAGGGAGTGGAGAAATAGACTGAGCGTAGAGAGAGGTCAGGAGGGGAAAGAGGAACAGAGAGGGAATGGGGGAATAGAGAGAACAGAGGGAGGCAGAGGGGAACAAGAGGGAAAGGTCAGGAGAGGAGAGAGGGAATGGGGAGAGACAGAGGGTAGAGAGAGAGCAGAGGGGAGCTCAGAAGGGGAAAGAGGGACAGAGAGGGAATGGGGGAATAGAGAGAGTAGAGGGAGAAAGGAGAGGAGCAAGAGGAAAGGTCAGGAATGGAGAGAGGCAATGGGGGAAGACAGAGGGTAGAGGGAGGCAGAGGGGAGCTCAGAAGGGGAAAGAGGGACAGAGAGAGAATGGGGGAAGGAATAGAGAAAGAGCAGAGGAGAGAAAGAATGGAGGTCACGAGGGGAGAGAGTGTGGAGGGAGGAGGAGGAGGAATGGAAGCGGGGTCGGGGAGCGTAGGACGGGGCAGAAGATGGGTAAGGAGGAAGAAGAAGGGGTAGAGTGCAGGGTCGGGGCGTGAAGGGAGAAAAGAGAAGTGAAAAAAACAGTGAAGGGAGAGAAGGAGAGATTCGGGAGGGCAGAGGGAGCGGGGTAAGGGACAGGAGGGCGAAAGAGAAGGAGGGACAGAGGGGGAGACCTCACCTGGCCCCGCCGAGGGAGCCCGGAGCGGCCGCCGCCGACCCCACCGAGCGCCGGGGAGCAAATGGCGCCGGGCGCCACTTCCGGGTCCTAAATGCCCTCGGCCCCGCCCCGCGCAGCCGCCCTGGGGCCCCGCGCACCTGCCCGGCCCCGCCGCGCGCACCTGAGCCGGGCCCGCCCCTTCCCTGTCCCGGTGTCTCTGTCCCGTCCCGCCCCTTCCCTGTCCCGGTGTCTCTGTCCCGTCCCGCCCCTTCCCTGTCCCGGTGTCTCGATCCCATTCCGCCCCCTCCCTGCCCCTCCCTTGTCCCATCCCCAGCACCGGAGCCCCGCCCCGCCGGGGCCGCTCCCGGTTGCGGGCGGGGCCGGTGCCGCTTCTCCCCGTGGTCCCGGGGCTCTGTCGTGCCCCGTCCCGGTGTCACTCTCTCTATCCCGGTATCCCATTCCCAGTCCCGCTGTCTCTGTCCCTGTCCCGGCTCCGCGGGCAGGAGGAGCGGGCAGGGAGCGGGAAGCGGCGGCCCCGTTCCCGCGTTCCCGTCCCGCTCTGTCGGTCCCGGCGTCGCTGGACGGGCGCGGTGGCTCCGAGCAGGCACCGAAGAAAGGCTGGGAAGCCCCGGCCGGGGCCGCCCCGCCCCTCCCCGTGTGCCCGCACCGGGGTCCCCGAGCACCGGGACCGGGGAACCGCCCGGCCCGGAACAGACACCGCGGCTCCCGCACCGCCTCCTGCCCCGGCACCTCCCCGCCCTTCCCGGGAGCGGCCCCGGCGCCTCCGACACCCGAACCGCGGCGGGGGCTGGGCCCGAGCCCCGCAAGGCTGCGCTGCCGGTTCGGCCCCGGCTCCGCATCGGCCCCGGGAGAGGCCCCGCGAGTGTCCCGGCTCTGGGAAGAGCCTCGGCCGCAGCTCGGGCTCCGCCGCGCAGCCCCACGGGGGAGCGCTTGGCCGCTGCTCCCGGCCCTGACCCCGCCCGTGAGCTGGGGCCGAGCCCGGACAGCGCTGGCCCGGGGCTCCGTGCTCCGGGCACTCGCACGCGGGCTTTGGGCTCTGTCCCTGGGCCCCAAAACGCAGGATTTGGGCTCTGTGCCCGAGGCCGGGGCGAGCCTCGTTTTGCGCTCCCCAAAGGCAGCACCGAAGTCACCGTGTCGCAGCCCTAGCCCTGGCCCGGCGGGACTGGGTCCGAGTGCCAGCAGCGCAGGACTTGGTCCCTGGGCCCTCCACACCTTCACCCCCACCAAAAGCCCCCCACAGGACTTAGGACTTCGATTCTGAGACCAGAAAAATGCCCAATTTATCAGTGTCAGTTCACAGGGTCGTGGAATTGACTGTGGACATCCCCAGAGATGGTGACAGGGAATGGACCTCTCACCCCTCTGATTCTGTTGTGAGAACTGCTTCAGACAGGCAAAAATCACAGCTGGGATAAAAAGGCAGGAAGCCTCCCCTGGAAGGAAGCCGTGAAACGGTGCCCGCGTGCGTTATGTTATCCCAACGCTGATATCCCGGTATCCCAGCGTGGGGCTGGTCGTGCCGCCTCCAGCTCGCTGCCCGGTGCCGCCCGCGGCTCCGGGCGCTGCCGAGGCACAGGGAACACCCGCGGATCTGCCCGGCCTGAGGGAGCTCAAGGGGTGGGAGATGCCCCGGCCGGAGCAGTGGTGATCCCGGCATTCCTCCCCCTGTCCTGAGCCCAGGGTGAGGTAGCTCCCGCCCGCCGCTGCCAGGAGGGAGCAGCTCCCCGAGGATGAGCGCGCTCCCACCCGACGGCCGCTGCCTCGCCTCTGCCCGGGAGAGCCGCGTGTGCTCTGCAAGAGGAACTGAAGTCCCAGCAGCCGGGGCTCGGCCGCAGCCAGCGAGCCCCTGGCACCGAGCAGAGCGGAGGGAGCAGGAGCCTGGGAGTCACATCCTGCGCAGGCACTCGGGGACGCGGGGTCGCTGCTCAGGCTCTGCCAGGAGGAGGAGACGGACGGGAGCGCCCGGCTGCAGCTGGCACCGGGCTGGGCCCGAGGGGAGAGCTTGCTCCGTGCTCCTTGAGCAGGACTGGGAGATGGCCAGCAGCTTTTAATGCTCATTTAATAGACTATCGCATCAACTGATACCAGTGTGCATTATGCAAAACAGCCACAATGTCTGCGGGCTTCAAAACAAAGATAAACTGCGTTGTTTTCCTTTCCTTCTTTCATGCAATTGTATGTAGATAAGATTAATAATATCTGATGGCGCTTTCTCCTTAAAACTCTGGCCAATACCACGCTACTGCCTAGGTTTCAAAAGCAGAAAGATCAAAGTGATGAATTAAAACCGATGCCCGATCTCGGCATGTTTACCTTTCCATTACAGAAATCCCTGGATGGATCCACGTGCTCTTCTGCTCACGTTATATTTTGTCTCGCTCTGATCTCATTAGGAAACCCTAAATCCAACCTGTTCTGCTTCTCACACCCAAGCCTGCTGCCATCTCCGCTCGTGTCATTTGCATGGCACACGCTGTTATCACACAGATACAAACTGCATCTTGTTCTTCCTGCAATAAATAGTACCGTTTGGGGGGCTGGAGCTGTGAAATGGGGTGACACAACTCACGAGTAGCTCTCAACATGATGAACACTGACTTAGAGGTTACCTGTGGCTCCAAACTCACAAGTTTTCAGAGCTCACGGTCACTACCTGGCTGTCTTATTTAAGAACATTTATTTTGCCAGTACTTCTGTTTTTGTGAGCCAACATTATAGCTAGTGAGGGTCAAAAAACAGACCTCGTGTTTGACGTGCATTCTGTGATACTCATTTGATGGAGTCTGACTGCTCTCGTTAAGGGAAAGTCCCATTACAGCAGGGGAGTGGGGGGAAGAACAACCTCTGTCCATGTAAAGATCAGTTATTGTTTCATTTTTTCAATTTCTAGAGCTTCCTTCATCCATAAATGACTGGTAACCCTTGCATGGGATATTCTGCATAATCCTAGCAGGGTCACCCTTAGGAATTCCAGAAGCTGGAAAAGCCCCCGAGTTTCCCCGGTGTCCAAACTGATCCTGAGCAGTTTTCTTCAGCCTTGCCGTGGCTCAGCTGTGCCAGGCTCCGACTGTCCAGCAGCACTGGAGCTACTTTGAACCCTGAATATTCCCTCAGTCCAACAAAAACCTGCTGGGCGCCTGCCCCGAGCCTTGTGAAGTCAGGGGGAGGCTCTGAGTGTGCCTGACTGGGACCAGGAGCCCACTCCTGCCTGGCTGTGGAGCTCCAGCTGGCTCCTGTGGCGCTGAGGATCAGCTCCTCTGGCAGCCCGGGCGCGGCTCCCTCACCTCCAGCGGGAGCTGCGACATTTCCCCTTTATCTTACATCCAGTGCTGGTGACGGGGATGTGTTCAGAGCAACGCAGAGTGAGGGATGTTCCAGCCTGGCTGCTGGGCGTGCCAGGCAGAGTACCCTCTCTAAGGAATTACCTACATCCCAACCATTCCGGTCAGCAGCAATCATGAACTGGAGCATTTGTGAACAGAAATATTGCTCAGACACCGTTCCACCAAGTGTGGGCACTGTAACAATCTGATCTCGTGAGAACAAACATTTCTGGTTTAAGGGAAGATTTTTATCTGACAGGAAGAGCTGCCTGAATCCCAGTATCCCTGGCCATCCTCACCTCATCCCCTGGGGCCCCTGCGGAGGGAGGGCTGTGGACGCTTCCCCAGCCCCGTCAGCTCATCCGACCTGAGGTGCTGCTCCTGGCAGCTCAAACACTGCTCTGCTTTGGCCCAAGACCTTTCAAATATTCCTGGATGAGGACAGAGAAGTGCCCAGGGATACACAAAGGCCTCTTGGAAGGCAAAGCGTTTATTTCATCACTAAAAGACAAATTAGAGAGTCTTTTTATCTTCATCGTTTATATTGTCTCTTGCTTGCTTGGACTTTTGCTTTCTGCCCTTTGCAAGCCCCGGCGCATTCACCTCTCAGCATTCCCACCCTCTGCCTTGCCCAGGCTGCCTCTGGTTCAGCTCCCTCGGCAGCTGCTGCTTCCAGCCTGATCTGTTTTACTTCAGCTCGTGTCCCTTTCCATCGGCCACGGCTCCTACTGCTCCACCCCGGGGAATTCCTGCCTGAGCACACGCAGGGATTCCTTAGCCCGGCCCAGGGAAGCTTCCCCCCCGCACACATTCCCAAGGCTCAGCTGGGCTGCCACAGACCTTCGGTGTCCCAGAGCTCAGGGATCACTCCCGTGCAGCAGCTGGGAGCTGGAAGCCTGTGCTAAGGACTGGGACTGATGCACGTGGTGACTGGAAAATCATCCCTGGATACTGGGTCCAGTTGTTACGAGCAGGGGCAGCCAAGGCACCCCATTTCCTGCTCACTGAGACATCACCAACGCTTCAGCTGGTAAAGCTGGTGCACAAATATCTGCTCTGCTGCACAACAGTAACTTCATGAGCATTCATGAGAATGCAAATATCATGATCGTGGCTCTCAGTTTTGAGGCTGTGATCAACATTCATTTTCAGCAATTTTAAACAATTATTTCACCTCATTGCTTAATTCTTTCCGCAGCTGGGACTCCAATAAGAGGGGAAAGGAGACAGTTTACTGGAGCCCCTTTCCTGCCAAGCACTGAGGCTCATTCAGGTCCCGAGAGACAGCCCAGGCAGGGAGAGCTGCCCCTGCTCTGCTGGGATTGCACCCTGCAGTCACGAGGGAGAGATGTCTGTGAAAATCGGTCCCCTTATTCTTATGCCTCAGAGTTCCCACTAAAATTACTTTGACCAGAAGAGAGACTGCAGAGCATCACTGAGCAGCAAAGGAGACACTCAGCAATCCCCAAAACCTGGCAGAAATCGCTGCTGGTGATGGCCTGAGCCCTGGGGTGAGAGTTATAATGGTAGCAGCAGTAACAGCCACCCTGATATTCCCCAGAAAGATGAGAAACTGCTTCTTCCCTTTGTTGGGACAATGTCTACTGTGCATCTCCAGTTACACCCTCAGCACTCACTTGGCTTCCACAGATGCTAATTCCTTATTCCTTCCTCACAAGGCATCTCCCCCAGTTCCATCTTCTGCCTGTTGGGCAATGCTCCTCCTCCTTATTTCAAAGGTGAGAGCGAGGAACTTTGCAATTGCCCTTCACTGAGCTCCTCTCACATCATCTCTCACTCCCTTCCTTTCCTTACCAGCAAGGAGAAAGATTAAAGGGGGAAAAAGCGTGTTATGATCTATGCAAGGCAAGAAAATGGCCCGAAGAGACGAATTTTGGATTAACTCTGGCCGTAGAAAACCAAAGTCAATTAGGATTTCCTCAAAAAAAAAAAAAAAAAAAGAATGGAGGAGATTATTAAAGCTATTTGTAGTCAGATTAAGGTCTTTTCCTCAAGGTTTTATGTTTGGCACTTCTGTATGCAATACAAAACACAGGCTATGGGCAACTGTGACAGACTGCACAGAAGAGGATCTGGGGGAGGAATTCATTCCCCCACCCAAACCGACGGAATTGACTTGGGCACGGTCAGGAGCTCCCCCTGGACCGCCAGTGCTGCCCAGCTGCTGGCAGGGTGCCCTGCACTGCCACCACTTGTGAGCACCTCTGGTGCCCAGTGGGCACGGCTGAGGGGCTGCTGGAGCTCACTGAGCTCGCTCCTCGCAAGTGAAACTCGGTGGAACTGCGAGGAAGATGCCCTTCCCTATTTTCCATCTCCCCTCTCCCGGAGCAGCCCCTGCTGTTCCCACAGGGCCCTGCCTGCTGCTCGGAGCCAGCAGAGGCCCGGCTGCCCCCGGGAGCTCCTGCTGCCGCTGCTGGGATGTCGCATCCCAGGGGCCGCACGGGGAATGAACTGCTCGGGTGTCCCTGAGCTTCCAGCACAGCTCTGCTGCAGGAGCAGGAGCCCGGCCCCGGGGGGCTCTGACACAGCTGGAATGCAGTGGCACGGGACTGTGCTGGTGTCACCTCACCATCAAAGGACTCTAAACCACATCCAGCACTTCTGGAGCCTCTGCACCCAGGGCTTCTGGCAACAGCAGGACACAGCTCTGACTGCGACTCTTTTTGAATGCACTTGTAAAGGAAGTCATTTCGATTTATGGTTTATTTGCTTTAGCATTATTTATCGAGTGGCCCAGTTAATATTTTTCTGCGTACCAATTTTAGACTGAGACTTTATAGAGTTAGATTAATTTTTTTTACAGGATGATGTGTCACATCACTCCTGAGCTGGGCTCACTTTTGAACAGTCTGAAGTGCAGGCACTGCCAAGACCCAAGGCAGTAATTTCTTCGTAGGCAGCCCAGAGCCCATTTAATGTCTCATGATTGGACCCAGTGATCTTAGGGGTTTTTTTCCAACCTAAATGATTCTATGATTCCATGTTCCCAAACTCAGAGGAATCCAGAAAAACAGATATACTGTATTGTTATATTTCAGGGGTGTTTATATAAATTTAAATTATTCTTTCCCCAACAGATGGACTGTTTTCTGCTCAGTATAAAAGCTATGTGTTTTCCTACACAAAAGCTGTAATTTACCTGACATCTACCACCCTAAACCAGAGCAATAAGGTGCAGCCAGAAGAAGCATGGAAAAACAGACAGGCCCACCACGGCCTCTGCCCAATCCAGACTCTGCCGAGTCCAGAACTGGCTCCTAAGAGAGATCTGGAGAGTGCAAGGCTAAAATCACCTGACTGTGAGGACTGGCCTGGTCTCTCCCCCTGTGGTTCCCTTTTTACTGGGAATTTACTGGGCCGTGGCAGAACATTCTGTTTAGCAATATTGACTTCTTTTTCTCTCCTGCCCGTGAATGTCTGATTGTTTTTTGAATTCCTGAGAGCTTCCTGCCTGCATCAGCAGCAGCGTGTGCTGCCACGTTCAGTGGGTTAAGGACTCTCATTTTTCACACTGTCACATGGTAACTTCAGCTGCTGACCCCAAGTTCTTGAACTGAGGAAACAGGGAACCCGGAGACGTTCCTCATCAAGAGCTATGGGCCATTTATTCTTCCTGTTTCTCATCCCAATCAGCCTTGTTCGCAATTTTTGTATCCATATTAATTTTACTATGCCAAACACTCCAGTTAAACCTGCAGTGCCAGTGTAGACATACATGGAATAAAATGAGTTGGTTCAGGGTTTTTTCAAATATTTTAAAATTCCTTTGTCTACTTTTCAGCTCCAGAAACACAGGTTAGAAAAACTCAATGTATCTTTGTTGGAGCTCTTTTGACAGCGAGGTCCTGTAAAACCTGCTCTGTCTGGAGGGCACCTTTGCAGATTTAGTCATGCAGTCAGGTTCACTGCTAGAGTAATCCCAAGTGACTGGGAACACCTGGCATCTGCCTTGATCCCCCAAAATTTAAATATTTCTCAGCTATGACATCGATCAGTTCCAGTCTGTTTCAGAGGAAGCTTAAGCTGAGCTTTTGACAGTCTCAGGAATGCTTATGGTGAATCTCCTCAATCACTTTTCAAGAGCATCCTCTCAGGCTCAGTTGATAAAGAGCAGATTAACCTATCAGGGATGTCATTTTTCTCCAGCACTGATATTCTCATTTGTCAGATGTCGCTGGCAAGGAGCAGCTCTGACCTTTAAGGCAGGAATATGTAAGGTGTTGTCAAAATGAATCAGAAACTCAAAATAGATGTGATACAGAATTTCCAGGGCTGGAGAGAGTTCACCCCTTATGCCCCCCAGAAGACCCCGTTCTTGAGAAACAGCACTGGCAAACACCAACAAATCCCTGCTTCACTTAAATATATTATGATGAACTTTACTGTGCTTGCAAGGAGAGGTGAACAATAAAACAATGAGTGGTACAGACAAAGCTCTCTCCACTGGCAAAGGGACCTGACCTTCTGCAGCTTTGTCACCTCAGCCTTGGAAGATTCCAGCCTTGGCACCGAGGATGAGTTTGTGAGGTGAGTTACATGAACTGACACAGAAAAGTTCTGCTTGCTGAGGATATCTCTGAGTTCAACACACCCTCAGGTTTCTGTGGATAGAATCTGATTCTGCTCCGAGAGTGACACAGCTGAACATCAGCTGGGTGACACAGCCCCCAGAACAAGGGGTGATAATGAAGCTGCAATAGCCAAGCTGAGCCCTGAGCGAGGTTCCAGGGCTACCACGAAATCCCCAGGGTTTAGGAGCGCAGAGGCTCGGAGCTCTCTGGTACCTGACACAAGAGGTCACAGAAGGCCCCAGAGCTGAAGGAGCCATGGAGGTACCTCAGCTCCAGGTGGATGCACTGCCAGGCTGTTCATGCCTGGGGCACTTGGGTGCCAGAGAGGAGTTTGGGAAGGGCTCCAACACTTCCTGCCATTACCAACCCCACAGCAAGAGCATCCATCCCTGCTTTTCCTAAACCACACGTAATCCCTTTCCCACAGCTCCACGGGAACTCACCGTAGATCACTCCCTGTGCAAGGCTCTGCAGCTCCAGCCTGTCCTCACTGCCATGTCCTGGTTTGCTCCTTGAACTCCCAGCCCAGAAAGGTCTCTGTGCCCCTCCACTGCCGGAGCAGGCTTGGGAGGGTATCCCTGCATGGGATTTTCACTGCCTCTCATATTCCAGGTTTCCTGGTTTTTCCTTTTCCCACTTGTGTGTGCTGACCAGCTCCTCAGTATTTACAAATATAAAAAAAATTCCTTTTCACTGTTGCTGAATGCAGCTTGACACCACTCAGTGACCCTGTTAGCCAAGCTCAGTCTTTGAAAACACATCCCTCAGTAACGCTGCAGACAAATCACAGCCAAGAGAAGCAGCTTTGAACTCTGCAGTCATCGTAATCCACAGGCATAATTATGTGAAATGAATAAATAAAGCTGGATTAAGTGATGATCTCTGGCCAGGCACCAGAGTGGCACCAACATTTATCAAAAGGAATCAGAAATGAGGTTGAGGAAAATACTGGACATCTTAATTTATGTTCCTTGTACTTTTTATGATGCAGAGATTGATTTTTTATTATTTTTACCATCATGTTGATCAGCGCCTCCAAACTGCACATGGGATTTCCATCACAATTTCCATGGTGCAGCTTTGGTATCTATTTCATTCCTCTGCATCCTACAATCCTCTTTGAAACACAAAACTCTTTGTTCCAAACTGGAATTCAGGGATTTCTCAGCCAGTCCCCATCTCAGCAGAATGAGTGTAAATGTGACTATGACGGGGCTGATGCTGATCCTGGGACAAACGCTGTTCCCCAGCAGCCTGGTGTCAGTTCAGAGCCTCCTGGCTGTGCTGGGGCTGCTCTGTGTCACCGTCCCGTGGAGCTGGAGCAGCTTCACCCCTGTCAGAGCACACTGATCCCACGGAGAACGTGTGCATCTGCATTTGTGTTCAAGCAGCTCTACAGCTCCTCCCTCGCTGCAGCCCCAGGGATATTTCAGTAGGATGAACTCCTTTAGCTACGGGGCCATAAAACACAAGAGTTCACAAGGGGCCGTGAGGTGCCTTTATGGGAGCTCTGCAAAGGGCCTGACACCAGGCAGAACTGCTCTCCTGCCAGTGCTTTGGGAAGGTGCAATCCCAAAGCTTTTCCCAAGCGGTGCTCGTGGCTCACGTGTGCACGGCAGTCTCGAGGCGCCGTCTGCGGCACGTTCGGAGCTCTGTGCTCAGCCAGGGTTCCCAGTCCCTGGCTGGAGGCACGTGGAAATCCACTGCTGCCACCCCTGAGGCTGTCAGGGATTCTGGCCATTACCCTCAGTCATATTTACCCTGTTAATGAGAGCTCAGTCTAAGAAGGACAAGCTGTGCCACAAAGTTTGGTTCTAGGCTGTTCTGAGAGAGGGGCTTTGCAGTGTGCAGAAATTAATGCTATGTTTCCAAGAGAAAAGATCTGTGTTTCCCAAATGAATTAGTAAAAATCTGTTAATTTTAATTCATTAGTCCTATTTTTAATAGAAGCTAAAATTAAAAAAAATAAATAAATTAAGGGCAATATAAAATAGATTAAGATGGAAACAGCAAAGAACATGAACAGCCTGTGAGTGAATCAGGAGCTTGGCCTTTGCCAGGTCCTGAGGGTGCCAACTTCAGGTAAAAAGTGTCCTTGGAGTCAGAGTGTCCCCCAGGCCATACCCAAGGGGTTCTGTGTCTGCAGAGAGTTTCTTACTCACATGGCTGCAGTTGTGCTCTCCTGGTCAAGACCGGAGTCTCCATCGCTGCTCCAAGGTTGCTTTGTGAAACCAGACAGGAATTATTCGTGACTCCAAAACTGAGGCAACAAAAGCATCATGGAAAAGTGCTGTTCCTTGTCCTTGAAACAACTGTAAACACAGCTATGAACACAACAGACCAGGCATTTGTATGATGGTGTTTGAAGCTGTGTAAAAGATAATATAACAGTTAATTTTCTCTTTATTGGGCTTTTCCTCACCATCAGTTGCTACTAAATAAGTCCCTAACATTTTTCAAGGGCATAACTTGCAACAAGACAGCAATAACCATTACATATTGTTTTCAATAAGATGCCATTTTCCTTTCTGGCAGGCAGCAATGTGCTTTTAATGGGTAACATTTGTTTCATAAAATTCCCAGATGCTGCCTTGACAATTGCAGGGGAAGAAAAGAGGAGGAAACAAACCCAAAGCAAGGGCAGAAAATACAAAGAGCAAATGAAAGATTCAGTTTCCCTTGCAATGATTTATCTTGTGTCCCAGGCTGATGTAGAGTTTTGCTGGATCAGACATCTCAGGTGAACCTGTGCTGCAGAGCTCCACTGAGATCCTGGCTCTCCCACCTGGTGCAGCCCCCCAGCCATTCTGAGCCACAACAGGAAATATTGGAAGGGAGTTATCATGCAAGTGGAGCCAGTCCAGTCAAATCCAAAATTATAGGGGATAAGCTTTCCAGACTACAAAAAACCCAACAAATACAGAAAAAAAATACAGATGACTAATGGCACCAACCTCATTCCTGAAGATGAAGTGCACTGTGAAGTAGCAGCAGTTTAACACGAGGAATGGGAAAGCCAACATCTGTGAAAAGCCAGGACAGTAGCCATGGCCAGTGCTTTTCCATGTCTATTTTTGAGCCCTCCAGCATATCTGGTGAGTGGCAAGAAACACTTTTTTTTCCCTGAACAGACCCAAACCACGAGACTTTGAAGAATCTGTCAGCACTGCCTCATGATTGGTGCCAGGGAGCTAAAGAAAGGCAACTGAATGCCTCGGTCTAAGTGGTTGGACAAAATCCAGAGGCTCCACATATCCTGTGTTCCAAAGGAAAACTGGAATTGCCATCACATATCTTTGATTACCTAGAGAGGTTCTGTTCCCCTGGTTCAGGAGGAGGCAACCACAGGAGATGTATTTGTTTGCACAGCCCTAGGTCAGGTTCAGCCAGCCCTGTTCCCCCTTAGCTTCCCACGCTTAGTCCAAACAGACTGGAGAGGAAGCATTTCCTCACTCGCTGCTTCTCTGCTCCTGTTTCTTCTTTTATGCAGAAACAAGAATTTCCAGAGAAGAGCTAAAGGGTCATGACTAGCATGTGTCCACACCTTTGTTTTGGATGGTAAAAGATCTCACACGGTGTGAGGTGTCTGAGTGTTTCACTAAGCAAGTTCTTGAATTTTCCCTTATCTAATCCCACTGTCTTTACTCCGATTGACTATCTATGCAATCCAGTATTTGCTGATCACAGTAGGTCCTAGAAACACTGCACCAAAAAATGCTATTTCCGAAATTTGGCTGCTCTGCAAAAATTCACAAATTCAATTTGTTTAATAATGTGATAACAGCACATTATAATTTTTAATTAAAAACTATCCTCTCTTTATGTCTGCAAGTCTTTCATACGGATATCATCCAGAAACAAGGCAATGCAAGCTGATCTCTACAGAGAGACACCGCACCCTGACCTTGGTGCACAGGGGTTTTGTTAACTTGTCACACAAACATTTTACTGGCACAAAAAGTAACAAGTGAAAAGGAAGCAGTTCCCAACTGACAGAGCCGCCAAACTTCCTTGGACCAGTCTATAACTTGGGATAAAAAATTGTAAAAGTGAAAAGAGACTTCTTCTCCTTAAAGCAGAAATTCCCATGTTCTACCTCATGTAAGTCTGAAGAATTTTTAAGGCATCACGTGCTGAGGATGGGACATGGGATCATCAACCAGAGTCACCGGCGTCCACCAAGGGCTTGCTGCTGGATTAGCCTGTAAGATTCCCAATAGTTTAAATGCAGGCAGGATTCAAAGCTCTGCAGATCACACCTACATGAGCAATACAACAGATTTTACAGGACAAGAACAGGTTCAGTGTTCAGACAGTGGACATTTCCACAGAGGCACAGTCCCTGCACTGCCATGGCTGAGCCATGCTGCCTCCTCAGACACTGATTTCCTGAGGCTTTGCCTGATGCCGCTTTAATTCTTCACACTGTGGGGCTACATCACTCACTCACCCTGGGAGATCATTCCACGGTTTAGCAGACATTACTATGGCAGTTTTACCCCTGACATTCATCCAAAATTCTACTTTTCCCAATTCAATTCCATTCCCTATGAATCTTTTTTTCCCCTCCATGGGTATTAAGGAGTTCCTTTCTTATTCCAGATAAAGTCAAGCTGTTAGCAACTAGAAATCAGTCTTATTCCTTAGCTGCAGAGATGTAACCTTGAGCAGGTTCGGGTAGGTAATTATGGACTGTACTTAGGGGTCCACTAAAACTTTCTGCCTGATTTCCCGTCCCTGCAGGGATGGTAATTGGTGTTCCACATGGAAGTATCCCAGCCCCTCTGGCAGCGAGCAGGGCAGCACTGAGAGGCTCCAAGAGCAGCTCTGTGTAACCCCCCAGGCTGGGAGAGGAGAGAAGGAAGTGTGTACCAGCTCTGCAGAACACCAGAGACCAAACAGAGCCATGAAGTTTCCTGCCAAAGGGACCACGGTCAGATGAGCTTCTCCCCAGGCTGTGGTGCCCCACTGCAGAAACAGGGAAATGTGACTCTTGGAAGTTAAATTTGCAAGGAGAGGAAGGAATGGGTTATGTTCTGATTGCACACTGGCTTAAATCAGGAGCTGCTCTAATAATCCTGTGGAATGGGATGGGTCTGAGTGCCAGCTGAAGTTAAAGGCAGCTCAGGCTGAGGCCATGTGTGTCCCAGGTTTGATTTTACTTTCTACATTATTTTTCCTTAATATAAATATCAACCACAACAGGTAGTAACAGAAGACTCCAGGAGCCTTTCCCAGCTGTTTTGGGCTTCAACCCCCAAGGCTTGCCTCTCATAATTCAGTTTCACCTTCAGGCACTTTAAAGTTAATAGACTCATTTGAGCAAAGGGCTTATTGGAAATCCATGTTGGAAAATTGTGAGCGTAAGTGTGCTGGTGCCAAGCTATAAACACATTTATACAGTGCAGTAAATCAGGGCTGCTGCCTCTCTTTGGAAGGGCCAGGCCAATTAAGCTGAATGTACAGGATATGAGGATGGAACCTGTTCAGCTGTAGGCAGGTAGCAAAGACTGCAGCCACACCAAACCGTGCTGGGCCTTGTTTTGACATTGCTGTGCCCAGCCATATTTGATACCCCTTGCTTTCGGCTTGTCATTCACTGACTGCTGAAAAAGAACAGGGATTTGGAGAGGCATTGGCAGCGTTGTGTGGGTGTGGCACGAGGACAGGCAAATGGCAGAGGCAGGAAAGGTGATGCCTGTGGACATCCATTGGTACAAGGTCCACAAATGTGCTTGGGCTCTGAAATGCAGTTATGGTGCCAGACTCACTCTCAGAATTCCTGCACAGGTAGAGGTTGTATGATTTGACTGATGACTTTTTACAAACAAGAAAATGTTCTTTGTTTTCAGAGCATTTCCTTCAACTACCTTCATTACCCCCCTACCTCTTTAAGTGTTACCTAAAACACAAAACAAGGCACAATAACAGGATGGGATGTTACAGAAAGCTGTTTGGCTTTTAGTGCATTAAGTCCCTGGATATTATTTATATTTTCTGTTTGTGTAAAACCTGCCTTTGACTATTTAATATAAAGTTACACTGTGTGAATAGGTGCTCAGATCACAGAAGCTGTAGCTGGAAGCTGACAGCTGGCAGAGCTGTCTTGTAAAAACTCTAAAATGCATTAGAATGCACACAAAAAAGTAATTTTTAAAATGAGAGAGAAGAGGAAGAGAAAGAGCCCAGCGTCCCATTTAAAAGGGGAGAATTCAGACTTTGAGGGAGAGTTAAAAAGGGGAATTTCAAACATTATTTTAAAGGTTTTGTTTTCCTTTTATGATTCAAAAAAGTCAAGCACCCTTGTTGCTGCCCCAGTCCCTAATGCAAGATGGTCTCGTGCTACTCTGCCAATACCTAAAGCAGAAGGAAGAGATTTCCAAATAAAGTGCCAAAAGCCACTGCCAGGTCACCAGCAGTGCCTGCCCAGGTCCTAACCCATGGCACTAATTATCCATCTGCCTTGTCAGCTGCCTGAACAGATTCACCATCCCATGGCCGGGCACAGGAACAGGCTGCCCTTCCTCTTCTCACACATCTTACCGTGGGTAGGTTTGTTTGGAATGATTTTTAAACTTTGTTTTAGCTATTCTGTTTGCACCTTCACTCCTCTCATTATTTGCTTCACTGCTCATTTACTTGCTGGAAAAAAATTGTTTGAGACAAGCACTAAAGAAGCGAATGTTTGTGAACAGAAACCAAACTCATTCCCTTCAGGAAGTTGGCAACTCTGCACCATCATAAAACAGAGGTATTCACCTTTAAATCCTGGCTTTTGAAAGCAAGGAGAAACTCACATAAGCACAAAGCCCATAATACAGAACCCAAAATCCACAAATATCTCACATGAGCAGGGCAATGCACTCAACCGTGGCTGGGAGCAGCCCACAGCCCTGGGGCAGCATTCAAGAGAAGCTAGTTACTTGGCAGTCCTTTGCACAGGAAATGCTGTCACTTGAACAAAGAAAGGAGATATCCTGGCGTGGAAACCTCTCTTTCTGACCTGCAGCAGTATCATCTGGGGGAAAAGGGGAACCATAAGGAGGCAGGAAGAGCAGTGGCCTCTGACTGCAACGTTCCTTTTGCAGCACCCCAGCCACAGGCTGCTGCTGCCTACCTTAATCCTTTAATGCCTCACCAAGGCAAGGGGGTATTTTCCACCTTCACAGTATGAATTAGTGAGCTGACTCTAACCTAAAGTCCATGCTAGCTGCCACCCTCTCTGCACCAAAGCCAGCATTACCTACAGAGCAAAAAAAGCACAGAGTGAAGGGTAAAAATCTCTGCTGAGATGTAGAAAGTGATTGTTCCTGGCTGCCTATGGGGCTGTTCCCCTCAGCATGGCACAGGCTGTGCAATGCATCCTCTTTCACTTGGTTTCTTAACATCTTGACTGCTTCTTCCAGTACATTAGTCCCATTTGCTTCTACAGCTACATCCCCAACCAGCCTAATTTGTCCTCTTTATCATCGTGAAGAAATTTTGAAAGGCAACACAGAAATTTTTCTTTCTGGGATCTCCAAATGTGTTTCACTATTCCAGCGTCTCTAGTACTGAGCTTGGAGCATCCTCACATCTATAAGGTATCAGAGATTTCATTCAGTGCAGATCATTTATAAAGTCTAAAGGCTCCACTCAAAGACCAGACTGGTGTGGCTCAACATTTGCTTTTTTGCACCCACATTAAACCAACTTTAAAGAGTTGAGTTATTTGTGGCACATGATGTTGCATGATCTGGAAATGAAATATCAGAATTGTATTTCACCCCCAAGTCCCAAGGGGTTAATAAAGGAGTGTGACTACAGATTGTTTTCCTGAGATATAAACTTATAAAAGTACATTATTTCCTCATCAATTTGCACTTTATCTGTACATTTTCCCTAATGGCCTTCCCAATAGCATTGTGGGGAGGAGTGAAAGGGCCACAGGGATTCCAGAACAAATCCTTTACAGAACAATTCACAATATGTACGTTTGTTTACTTCTGCCATAATTGCTACATCTGCTTTCCTGACACTAATTAATTAGGCCTCATTTAATTAATTGTGTTCTCTGAGCAAGGTGCTGTTGACATTTTGCAGCTGGTACTTGAGAGGGGAGCTGTTGAAGGCAGAGTTCCTGACAGCATCCCTGGTTGGAAGCCCTGCAGCTCCCCAGACCCTGCCAGTGCCCGTGGCCCGTGCTGGGCTGTGCAGCTGGAAGGAACCCGCTGGATCTGAGCCTTCAGCCCTCCTGGAACTGCCAAAAAAACTTCAAATGGAGAAGTAACAGTCCAAAATCTGACCTGAGTCTAAATAAACCCCAAACCCAGAAACACAGATGTAGATAGCATACCTTGGGTTTCCTCCCAGTGAGGCCAGCTCCTCTATTTATTTACTTATATAGATTTATCTCAACTTCCTTGGGTCACACTTTGGATGTGACGGGACAGGTCTTGTCCTGGAGCAAGGTCTGCCCTGCACATCAGTCCTGCGTGCGACTGCATGTCTTGTTTTACACAGATGGGCAATCATGCATACAAATGCTCCTATAATTCATCCCAGAGTTGCTGAACTGTTTATACAGGCAACTTGCCACCTATTCCTAGCACTCCACATGCTACAGAGGTGTTTTCTCTTGTTCCCAAAATATTATTCTTCATTAATTGAATTTTGGTAAAACAGCTATACCTTTGAGAGCTGGAGATTCTTAATCTCCTAACAGGCTCTTTGAGGTCAGAGAAAGAAGAAAGTTTAATATTTTCCACAGTGCTATGTAGCCTACTAATTTCTTGTCAAAATGGCATGTGTTTACCATCCCTCACTGATACTCTGACTGGACTTCGGCAAGGAAACCTTTGCCAACAACCACTTTATGAGCAAAACCTGCACATTTCTGCCTGAGAGCTATTTTTTAAGAACACTTCCTTTAAGGAAAATACTTCTCACAAAATTTCACGGCTGACTGAGGTGTCCTGCTCCCAGCCTGGCTGCGCCGATTGCAGCAGCATCACACCAGAAACAAACAGGATTGTTTTTGGTGGCACGGTGTCACATGCATTGCCCATATCCCTGGCAACAGAGAGCTTGCCCTGTGGCAGTATGAGAAGAAAGAAGTGGAGTGAATCAGAATCAGCCACAGTCCCTGCAAAAAGGAGGAGGGGGGAAGAAAAGAAAGGAAGAAAGGAACAGCCACAGAGTGGGGTCTGGGAAGATTAGGTGCTGGTTTGAAAACACTGAGGCAATGGACTGAAGCCCAAAAGATTACTTGTCTATTTTCTAGCTGCAGCTCTGCTAATTACTTCCCTTTTGTGCCATGGGTGCCATTAGCTGTGTCCCAGCAGTGCCCAGGACAGCCCTAGGGTGCACAATCCATGTGCTGGGGGACGTGCCATGGCATCAGCCACCAGACACATTTCAGGAAGGAGTTTCAATGCCTGAGTTTACTTTGTTTTGCTTGCAAACATCTGAGCTCTCCAATTTGGCAAAAAGAAAAAAAAAAAAACCAAAAACAAACAAGCACTGCATGTCATTCTCTTTAGGGATCCACATAAAAATCCTATCAGTGCTTTATAGTGGTTTTATAGTGGTACAGTGGTTTTCCTAGCTTCAGATGCTTTCCTGCTCCTGCTACTCATCCAGATAGAAAGGTTCTGCAAACAAAAGCAGTACAGTGAAGGCATGTGTGAGTTTTCTTCCAGACACTTCAGATTGCAGGTATTTGTCTTACTCTTTGTTGTTGGCAAATCTGTCATTGAAGGACATAACTACAGATTTATGAGAAATGCAGAAAACCCCTCTTTTCCTGTCTTCTTTCACTTTGTTTTTCCTGCAAAGCAGGCTGTCAGCAAAGACCAGTCAACACTTGATTGCTGTAACACAGGTGATTACAAGAAATAAGAAATATTTGTTTCTTCTGAATGTTTTCTGTCTCAGGGTGCTGCTTCCACTTGAAATTGTTTTTCTCTGCTGTTATCTGAAGCCCACAGCTTATAACAAAAAGATCTGAGTATGTAAAACCAAAATGCCATGGGGCTGTCAAAGCCCAATTCCCTGAGTGCAAAGCCCAGGCTGAGTCTGGAGCCTTTGCACTCGAGTTTCACAAGGGCTTTTGCTGGCTTCCTGATCAGAAGGGGCACACAAGGTAGGGAGCACTGGCATCCCTAAATTTTTAATCATCAGGGCATCTTAATCTGATGTTTTGTGAGGTGATTTTGCAGTACTCTTCTTCCATGTTACCACAAGCAGTCTAAAAATGTGTGAAACTGCTCCCTCTTGCAGGATAAGGTTTGATTTTTAATTTTTAACTCATCACTTACAGGAACTATAACATCATAAAGGCTGCTGTTACTCTTAAATTAGGAAATCAAAAGTCAGTTTTTTGTAGAGGAGTTTGGTTTTTAGTGGAGCTTGTTACTAGAATGAAGGCATGGCTTTGATAAATTTGGAACACAGCCAAACTACAAAGAAAATCGGAGTTTTTAAACTTCCAAAGTTGGCATGCATTCAGCTGCCTTTGTTTTCTTCTTTTTCTTTTTTTTTTTTCCAGAGCTCTAGCAACTTCTACTCCAACCATGCAAATTAAGAGCAGTGGTATCCGCAGGATTACTGCCAGAATTAAAAAAAAAAAAATTAAAAATGATCACTTTGCTTCAGAGAAGCCCTGTCATGAAAGGTAGCTGGAGAGATCTTTCCCCTCCAGTAAAGAAAATTACATGAAAAAAAGCTGAGAAATGCTGTCCAAAGCCAACATCACACCCTGGGACAAGATCAAGACTCTGGAAGGTTTCTATGTCTTGGAAGGCTGGGTTCATAGGAAGGGTGGTAAACTCACATTTGGTATAAAGAAGAAATCTCTTAAAAAGAAGAAGATTGAATGAGTTTAGGTAAGTACATTTTCTTTAGGCTCTCTTCAGGAGCTTGGATGCCTCTCTCATGAAACCTCCAGATGCTCCTACCTCCTGCCTGTCTCTGGAAGTTTCAGCTCTAAATTATGAACATGGTAGTGAACATCAGTGGAAGAAAAACAAATGAGGAATAAAGGGCTTGACTGGGAACCAGGCAGAAGCTCAGGCAAAGCATCTCCCTGGTTACATCCCACTGCTGCCCAACAAAGGCCCCTGTCTGGGGTGAGGTGCAGAGGAGGAGCAGCAGAGAGGAAATCCTCTCTTCCTGCCTCAGCACCACGCTCTACCTTTGCAGACATCACTGGTATTCCTTGGCAGCACCTCACCCTGAGCTCACCTCCAGTTTGTACTGACCTGCTGCAAACACCAGCCCATGTCCCCCAGCCCATGTCCCCCAGCCCATGTCCCCCAGCTGGGCAGGAGAGAAATTTTCTTTACTCTCTGTCCCACCAACCCTTGTCTTTATAGATAGCTCCAGGGGCACTTAAATTTATACTCCTACTATGCTTGCACAAAATATTTACGCAGGAATAGAGGGAATTAACAAAAAAATCCCCCAAACAAACCAACCAACCTCAGGCTACGCAAACTGATCCTTCACTCTGAGTCCTGAGAGTGGCACACAGGTGGCACCTGAGCAGGTGCTGCACTGCCATTCCCAGCTTTCCACAGATCAGGCTTCACTTCACCTCCAGGATGGCTAAGTCAGGCTCCCGTTCAGCACAAAATACAAAGGATTTTGCTTCTTGCAAACAGCTCCTTGCTCTTAGAAACTGTTTCTGATGCGCCCGGCCCTAGGGGAGTGCCAGGCCCGATTAATACTATTTAACAAAGCTTTTGGCTCGCCCCTGATGAACAGCAGAGGTCAGAGGGCAGGGACCTATGCTGAAAGCTAATTGCTGAAGTTATTCGTCTGGCTTGTGTTAGGTGCTTGGATCCTGCTATACAAGTCAGAAGTGCCAAGTGCCCTAAGTGCAATATTGTAATTTAAATGTTTCTAACACAAGAGAGAAACAATTCACTGATCATCTCATTAGAGGCTTAGCTATTTACATCTGGACAGCTTCTCCTCTTTGATCTTGTAAGAAAAATGAATGGAAGTTTAGGATACATTTAATTGCTTTTGTAAAGGCTTGGATCCAAGCAAAACACACTTATAATCTGGGAAGTAACAATGAGGGGTTGTAAACTTTTTCAATACCCTCCGACCAGTTCTAGATAGCAAACCAGAGAATTCCAATGCTAAAGAACACGCGAGTGCTGACTCCTGGTTTCTATTTGACTCCCACTACAAACCTCATCTGTATGCTACTAAACAAAACAATATCCTTCTCCCTTTGGACACATGAAGGAGCTACACTGACACTGTTTGGTTTTATTTTTTGCCCTTCACAGTCTACAAAAAACTGCAAACACTGTAGGCTGAAAATGTCACGAGTAGAGAAATCTCTGCTCCCATCTATCGGTGAGCAAGAGAAGAATGCCCACAAAACCAGTAAATCTGTTTGGTTGTTTCACCCAGGTCCCTGGATGGACAGATAATCCAGGGGTAGGGGCTCTCTGCTACTATTTGCTTGTTCATAAATGTAGTGGCTTTTCCTTTATTTCAATCCTCATTCTTCCAGTAGCACTTTTGGGGAGGTGTCATAGTTACGTTTCAGTGACCACAAAGTCCTACCAGTCTTCTCAGTATACTATACTGGGATGGCTTCTCTGTTAGTTCTTGCAAAAGATTTAGTGAGTAGACACGATGGGGAAACAGATCCATAATGGGGCTGAATAAAGGAAAGGTTCTTTACTGCAAACCATGGTAACAGCAGCAGAAGTGGGACATCTTGCAGGCTGGACTAGGTGGGAAGACAAGGATCTTTAAAAGATCCCTCCCAACCCAAGCTATTCTCTGATATTCATTGAAAATTTTTACTCGAACACTAAATAATTAATTTGATTTTAGACAGGGTTGTAGGAAGGAGATTCCAAAAGCAACAGAATATTCATTGCAGCTGGCCTGCCTAGGGAGGAGTCAGGCCTCTGGAGCTGTGGTACCCAAACTGCTAAACTACAGGGAAGTTCAACACAAGGAATGCGTGCCTACAGAAAATTCACAGTATCAGCTGGAAACCCACCACAGGACTGTTGCCAAAGATGCTGAATGAAATAGATGATTCTATTTACTTCAGACTGTTTTCCCAAAGTTAATGGTATCTTTGCCTTGACACTAGGAAAGGCCTTGTGTTTTCCAAGAGTTTCATACTTGCCAGTGATGAACTACTGCCTGAAGGTGCTTGGAAAACATTCCAGGTGGGAAGGGGCACAGCTTTGAAGAGAGGTCAGTTATTGAACACAGCCTTACTGTTTGCAAGGAGTTGAGTTCTGGGTATCCAGTGATTAGGGGTGGTGGCAAAAGTGGAGGAGAAAGTAGTCCAAAGGAAGTGAATTACTGGATTCATATGGAATGGCCGAATTTCTGAGCTCACCAGCTTTGCTGGAATTTTCTCAGCATCTGAATCTTATGTGAAGCCTCACTGGTGCTGTTAGGAACAACATTCACTTCTTGCCATGCTCTCACTGGTGGTCATTGCTATTCCCAGGTCATTAGGAAGAGGAACAGGCACAGTAAGGAATGTGAAAGGGCTGGAGGAAAAAGATGCTGCTGAATAAATCCATACTGGGGTGAACACAGTGCTGAGACAGAGTATCATTCAGCAGGAAGGTTTATCACTACGAACTGGCATGTTGCAGTTGAGCTGGGGTTTTGAAAAGAGAGCTGCACCCACAGACAGCTGACTGATGAGTTCACTGGATAAAAGACTGTTCAGGAGTTCATCCACTGAAAAGCTCTTTACAGGCTCCACTTTCTCACGGTCCCCCCTCTGGAAGGAGTTTCTGTGCTTGTAAGAGTTCCACAGCCCATGCCTGTCCTCCCATTGTTTCAAGTTAAGGCAACATCAGCTGGTTTTGCTATTGTGAGCAGGGGCCACGATGGAGGGCTAATTGCTTCTCTTCAGCTAAATGTCTGTTTTATGGGGCCAGGCTATTGCAGGCACCCAGCTGGACAATGGGACAGCGGCCTGAGCCTGTGATCTCCCTCAGACAGTGGGCATTTAGGCCACTTGTGAGGGAGCTGGCAAGAAAACTCCTTGTTTCTTTTTCCACACAATAAATAAAACCCCCAAAAGATAATTAGGTAATTCAGAGTGGATAATGATTATCCATGGTTTGGGAGGAATTTCTTTCTGACAAAGACTCCTCTGCATCTGTAGTACAAACTGATTTTACTGGGAACTTGTTATCAGCCAGAGGAAGCAAGCTTCCCAGAGGAAATCTGTAGGGTGGGAAGTGTTTGTTAATGCTAGATGCACGCAAGGATACATGAAGGTTATTCCTGGCAAGCCACATTGCATCCTTGCTAGAGAAAACACGAACATTTCTACCCCTTGGTGGGATCAAGGTACAGTAACATATATTCCTAAAGGAATGTCTTTCTCCAGGGCTTTGGGGTTTTGTTTTGAGACCAGCGCCAGGTTCTGTAAGAGGCAGGTCTCTGAACCTGCTAGAATCACGCTTAATTGCCTCTGTGGCAAAAAAAAAAAAAAAATTGAATCCTAATAAATTTTAACCAGCCAGTTGACTCTGCAGCACCAAGATACAGAGCTTATTTCAGCTGCTCGTCCTTTCTTGGATACCCAGGTGATTAAGCACCACGACTGAACACAGCATTTCAGGGATGTTGAGGGGCAGAGATGAGAGAGCATGGGCAGGATGTTTCTTAATGCTGGCCTATTTGAATGATGAAAATTAAAGTAGCCCTATGGATGTTTACTGGCATCCTGTATTAGGTTCTTCGCAGAAAGGCAACCTAAGCAGGCCTGGACATTGACTTGGAACTCAGCTTCATTCATTACTTTCAAGTGAGGGTGTAGAAACACTTTTCCAAACAGAGATGGCTTGCCTTGTGGATGAATGGCCTGGTCTCCCTAAATTTCAAGTAGATTTCTCCTATTCCCAGGCCCTTTTTTAACTTAAATTGCAAATATTCCCCCCTTTCTTTTTCAATCCAAAATATCTGGACTAAAGAAGGCATTCAGAACAAAAAATGTGCTTTATCTAACTTGCAATAAAGATATAATTTTCAGGAAACACCATGAGTTTTACAGACTAGACTATAATGGTAAAATTCAAGCACAGCTGTTCTTCACACCTAGTGGGCCATGGGATAACTACAAGGAAGAAAATTAAAAACAGGAAAAAAGCCGTATGTGACTTTTGTCCCATATTATGCCTGCAGCTTAATTACAGAGCTGCACTGTGTGCTTAACTAAAAAGCAGTAAAGGCACTGCAAGAAGTACCATTAATGAGTCAGATCAGCTTCGTTTCTGGAATCTTTCTGGTGGAAACCCCTTTAATTCCTTAGGATCACCTTTCCCTCCAGCAGCTCCAATCCAAGTACAAACTAGCAAAGGGTGAGGACAGGTAACAAGCAAGATCACACTCAAACCCTACCAGTTCAGCAGTGTGCATCCAGAGGGTGAACTGGATAAGGAGGTCTGAGCTCAGAGATCCTCGTCCTCACAGGAGGAGATTTGGAAGCTGAGAATGGTTCCCCGCACAGGGTACAAAAAGGAGAAAGCACATGGTGAAAAAAAACACAGAATGGGGGTGATGCAGAGAAGCTGCAAGTTGTATTTAAGAAGTTCATTGTGAACACGGAGTGCTGCAGGAAGCAGCAAGCTTATCAGAGATCTTGGCATTGCCTACAGTATCAAATGTTCTGTTCACAGGGAGACCAGACAAACAAATTGGCAGGATATGTCACAGAGTCTAGACTGGAAAAGGTCTCCTGAGAAATTAATTTCCAAATCTTTAATCTACCCCATTTTATATGTTTTTATCCATATTAGTGGAGCTTTTCGCATTACTTTCCCTACATCAAGAAAAATGCAGTTAAATACTGTAAAAAAAAAAAAGGAAAAATAAAGGGAATTAATATATTCTTTTCTTTATGTAACTTCACATTTTTCCCAAATGCAACTTGAAGCCTCATCCAGGGAAATATTTACATATGTGCTTGTGTCATTTTGACTGCCCCCACACTTCCTGTACTCACTGGAGCCCATCTGATGCTTTAAACTAGGTGTTGAAATGCCCTACTGAACCAAAGCCACTAATTCAGATTTTTTTTTTTTTCTTTAAGGTGGAGAACAAAGAGATATCTCCCTCCTGGAAGCCTGAAGGATTGGCAAGAAAGGAGATGATGTGGGAAACCTTGTGCCCTCTTCTCCCATGTGACATGAAGAGCACTGCCAGATGTACTGTGTCAGGAGTACTACAGAAGTGTTTTTTTCCTAACGCATGCAAACCTCAATCCTTAGGTCTTTTCAGGAAAAAAAATCAACCTCATCTGAATGCAACAGAGAACAGATATTAGATTGTTTTGAAATGTGTACACTGTGGAACCTCATGGACATTCTTCTGGTATTTTACTCACAGAGCTGTCACTGAGTGCACATTAAAAGAAGTGGAAAAAGCACAGCCCCTAAAGACGTCATTAGTATGCCTTTCTTCCTCATCAGGCTCTTTCTTTAATTCCTTTTCCCTTTCCCAGAGAAGTGTATCAGATTGTTCTGAACAGGATGCCTCACCTGTGACTCATGCACAGGACACCACTAGTGCAGAGTATCTGCTAATGCTGAGATCACTGCGATTTTATGCCATGATAAAACACACCACAGTGGCAGAGCACACTGGCACTTGTTTCCTGTTGCAGACAAACACCCATTGAGCACTCCCCACCACATCTGGGGAGCCTGTCTTACCCTATTGCTTTTTTGTTGCCTTTCAGGATATTTCACTGAAGGAATGAGAACAAATCAACTACAAACTTGCAGGGAAAAAGCACACAAATTTTAGATGTTAATCTTCAATTATCAGTGACTGAAAGGGCAAAGGGCCCTGCTCCAGTGCCATACTCAATATTCCTCACAGGTGAGCTGTCTCTACAGCCCTTAACTTTCCTTTGTCAACTCTCTTCTGACAGCAGTTAGGAAATTTTAGTTTTATCTCTTAAGATTTTTCTGCATTTAGGGTTGTCATCTGTCCATCCCCTCACTGCTAGAGAGAAATGACCCCTTGCCTCTGGTACTAAATTATACAGTCCTGCCTGTGATTCTTGGAAAATTACCTTTATGGCTCTTTGAGGGAAGCACTTTTTTGTTGGAGATGTCTCTAATGTGACCAGATTGTTCTTTCATTGCAACATAGAACCCTTACTAAAAAGCAGCAGGTTGTTTGGAACATCATGCAAAGGAAGGCACATCAAAATACCTGGAATGGTAATTCATCAAAGACTTGAAATTGCCCAGTCGTCTTTTTGATGATATTCTGGAGTCTTTTCCACAACTGGTGTGTTCCTGAAAGGTAAATGTGACACAATTAATAGGATGCTACCAGCACTGAGCACCTCTGAGAGTTTACTGCACTTTTGGAACTTACATTTTCGGTTTGTCATTCTCCAAATGGTCACAGCTCTTTACCCTCTGTGCTTCAGCTTGCTGATACATCACTTTTACACCACCCAGCTCTTTGAGCTGTCTGAAGGGTGATGGAACCAAAGCCAGAACCACCCAGCCTGCCTCAAAAAAGGGGTTTTCTGGTTTAAACATAACCAAAGCCTGTGTCTGTTTCATTACTGTATTTAAGGAGAAGAGTTCCTTTGAAAGCTATTTTTGCCATCCCCGTGAATCTGAAGCAACCGTGGTGTTTTGTGGGTTTCCACTGTGTAATTTCAATATGCAACAATCTCTCCAAGTTGAACAATTTGGAATCCATGCACGTTTTGCAGTTTCAAGATAATTTGATCTGAATAGCAGTTTCATGTAAATGTTTTGGCAGCAGTGAAAATACCCTCAACATTACTACTTGCAACTTGAAACAGCAATAACCATTTTACATGAAAGAGCTTGATAGGCAGGTTAAAATCATTAATTCCTCAGTCTGAAACTGGTATTTTCTCACTGAAAGGTTTGAAAACAAATCTACTTTCAACAGGTTATTCCTGTATTAATGTGATACCAGCAACATCTGTGCAGCTCCCTCTCTCCTCCTGTGGGCAAGCAGTTAGGGGAGGTGCAAGGAACACAGCTCTTGCTTTCTTCACCCCACAGCTGTGGGGAAAACATGGGATATGATGTTTGAAGTGCTGGATAATTGGAGGAAGTGGATTGAGAATTATAACAACAGCAATAGGAAAGTTTCTCAAGCGATTTGAGAAGGTTGTCTGGTGCAGGCTGGATGTTTGATTATCTGTGCACTGGATACCCACTTCTCTCTGCTTGAATAATACATGGGAACCAAGGATTGTTTACTTTAAAATACCAAAATGAGAAATGACCACGTTCTGAAAATAAAACCTGCGCGTTTCAACTCTGCCACCTCTAGGAAAGCCCAGTGGGAGGGATAAGATTGCTAGAACTAGGGGAGGCCTCCTTCTCCTTATTTGTTATCATTTAACAGAATCTGAAGGCATCTTCCTTTGCAGAGAGCAGGAAATCATTCCTGTGCAGCTCCAGGGCCAGACAGAGGTTATGGTGCCCATTTCATTTGTGGTGTCAAACAACAGAGGGCTTCAGGACTGTAGTGGGGTTGTACAGAGCCACCAAACGCTGGCCAACAGAAAATAGAAGAGCACATGCACAGTGGAGAGTTTCTGACTTAGTAAGAGATGAAAATGCAGTGCTCTTTAGCTCCTCTCTCCCTCCAGTGTTCTCAAATACCACTGGTTGTGTTCCACGACAGGGGAGATTCCTCAGGGTTACATTTGGAAGCACATGGTCAGCAGAGAAAAAATCCCAGCCAAAACATTCCTGTTAATTGGCGATTGTTTTCTGAAACCCGACCATTATGAATCCATGTTATGCTCTCAGCCTTTGCTCTAAGTCTGCTTGGAATTAGGAACCTGCAGGTTTGTGGCAAGGGGCTGTGGTATCCTATTGAGCAGAACCAGTGTACATATTGTGTACACGCTAGCAAACACAACCTCACTCCTGCATGTCATTGGGACATTAAAAGGAGCATGATTATGCACACTATATGTCTATAAAGTCTGCATCTGGGACACAGAGTGTAGCTGCCACTTCAGGATGAGGCAGCCCAAGCACTGTCAAGACCTGTGAGGTGCTTGCCTTATAGAGGGTGAAATGTTGTGTCACTGCCTTCAGCAGAGAAATTCTCAAGGAGTTTTGTGTTCTGCCCAAGATGCACTGATGTTCTCCATACATGGAAGCAAGTGTTTTACCAGAACAAGCATCATTTTTGCTGATCAGAGAATATGTAATCACTGAAGCAACTTGTAATGTTATTTACAGAATGTGAATCTTGGATCTATTTTTTTCTATCCGAAGTTGCTTGTTATGCAAACGCTGAGCACTGTTAAGTGTCATATGACATTCAAAAACTAGAACTTTCCAAAGCCCCTTCTTTTTGGATTTTTTTTTTCCCCTCTCTTGGGAAAAACCTATCTGGGTTAATATTCTTTTCAAAGTTAACCTTTCTTGATCCATGCTTTTAATGCAGCTGCTTGACTCAGCCAAGGAAGATGTTACAAAATCTTCTCTCCGGTTGCTGCCTGACCAAGGATGGTTCAATGGAAACGTGGTCCTTTTGATCTGATTTATTTGGGAGTTCTTCTTGTGCAGCTTGTATCTCAGCAGAAAACCTAACAATCTGTTTGCTCTTACTGGGAAAAAAGAGACTGTCACCCTGCCAACATAATTACATTGGTGAGTTAGGGAATAATGAGTGAGAACAGATGAAATATTTAGATATAAATAGTCTGTTTTCATGTGCTGTGATTGTTGCTAATAAGGCAGGGATGTGTGGTTTGTGGTTCAGGGACAGGATGAGGAACCAGGACATCTGGATTCCTTTCCTAGCTTTACCACAGTGTGTTGAAAAAGCCATCAAATCTCTTTGTGCCCCATCAGTTGGAAGTGGATAATAATGCTCTGTGGACTAATTCTTTAATAGTGTCATCTTCAGATGTTCAGGAGTGAAGATCAATACAAGTGTACACTTTTTGCACACTAGAACTCTGTCCAACTAAAATTTTAAATCCATATACCTAAAGAAGTTTATGAAATAATTTCTCCTATCCTAACTTGAGTAATTTGACCCCCTTACAACGAGAGAAAAACAAGAGGAAGATTAAAACCAGTAGAGAGTGTTTGAACACAATCCTGTAAGTTTGTCATCTTAAACTTTCTGGGACAAGTTTTTTTGGGGCTTTATACCCTTTACATTTTCAGTAAGAGCTGCCAATGATGTCCTTGACTGAAATATCTTCATTTGTTCAAATCCTGTAAGCTACTTAGGCCTTAACTCATGAGGCTTGTTATAATTTAAGAGAGGCCTACAGTGGCCACCTACGCAAGGGATGTGTTTCCCCCAGCCTATGTGTTTTTTTGTTCACTGCAGCTGTAAGTAATAGATCACTAAACCACAGATTAAAAGCATGTAATTGCTATAAAACTAATTAAAGACAAGATTAATTCTACCTAGGAGTAAATAAGCAAATTTGGTATGTAAATCATAATGAAAAAGAGTTGGTTGGTTTTTTTTTTAACATGCATATGGTAGTAGAGAGTCTAAAAAGCAGAGTTGCTTCTTCAGCTGAGGAGGGGAGAAAGGAACTGTGCTAGGGAGTTGAAAGCCTCAAGTTTAAATCACTTGGGATGAGCACTGCATTACTTTAAAGTTTCTACAACTAATTTAAATTTCCAGTTTATTCAAAATGAAAGTCTGTAATGCACTGGTGTTTTACCTGGGTGTCAGATGGCTCTGCCTACACTGGAAAGCTAAACAGGAGCAGAAACACAGCTGGCAGTGGGGACCCCACACCCACACTATACATGTGGCTCAATTTTTCAGTCTACCCCATGGCTGGAGCTTAGGAAGTGTCCTCCTGGAGTACACCTCTCTGATGTTGGTTTCATCCAAAAGCCCAGTTCCTCTGCTCTCACCTGAGGTGCAAGGAAAAGCACGGTAAGTGGGAGAAATCAGGAAATTTGCTTCAGAAATGCCCTTCTGATCTGACCTAAAATGCTAACCTACCCTCACCTAATTTGTACTGCTATCCCTGAATAAGGGCAGCAAGAGGGCTTGATTTGCACTTGGAATGCAGCTGGCCAGGCAAGACTGAGCCCAAATTTCTCTTCAATTGGTTTCATGGAGGCTTTGCTCTAAATCACTGCAATTGGACACTGCTGAAGCAGCAGCTGGAATACTTATCCTGCAGTATCATTTCAGATTTCTTTAAAAAAAGGCTTAAGGCTATGTGTAAGAGAAATTTGCTTCAGTTGGTTGATTTTATCTCATTTGAGACCGTTTTTGGGAACACTGCAATATTGGCACAGGAGGCACGATTACAGGGAGAATTAGCTCTTCACCATCACTCTAAACTAATTCTTTGTGTTCTGTGATGCTGAGGGAAAAGACAACCTCTTGATACACAAGAAATGCTCCAGGAATCTCTAGTGATTCATTTATTTCCCAACTGACTGGTACATTAAAACACAGAATAAAAGTCTGTGGTTAACCAAGTTTTTCCCCTTTCCAATACCCAATCCTTGCCTTCACCAGGAAAAATGTGGGCATATGGCATGCCAGAAAATGCTTAGCATGGCCCACCTGGTTCTGCAATAACATGTAGGGAGCAGCATGCCAGGGCTTACTGCTGAGATCCCTCATCTACCTCCAGAGCCTTAGAAAATGAGTGCACTCAGAGAGACAGGGAATAGGTACCCAGAGGCTCATGTCTTTCACCATAAAAATTGCACTTACAATGATGCACATCACACTAATTTTCCTAAAAGGACATCCCAATCCAACACACACACATGCACATAAGCTCTAGCTGTGCATCTGTGTATGCATGGCCATGTAAATAACTACGTTTATGTGGTGAGACAAAGCAGCCTCATCTCCAAAAGATTTAGCAACACAAATTCTTGTCCTCTATCACAAATCCCACCAGTAGTAATTTAATCTCGAAATGGAAAGCACAGCATTGCATTATTTGAGCACAAAGGCCAAATTTCCCTGGTTGGCAGTTAGACCCCAAGCTCATACAAACACAGCAGGAGAAACCTGAAATGATTTTGTTTCCTAGTGGTACTAATTCCATTGCTGAAGAAAATGTAATTATATTTATGTTGACATTATAATGATAACTTTGCAGGCCAGACTCCATCCTGTCTGTTAGGCCAGATAGAGCTGGAGCACCAGCAGAGAACTAAGGAATGTCTGTTCCTTGGTGGCAATGTGCCTGGCAGTCATGTCAACAGTAATAGTCCATTCTCTGTGTAAAAGGTAGTTATGATTTAATTGTGTCTCAACTACAAAACCTCTCCTTTTCAAGGAGGTGAAAATTGCAGACATTCGTTGGTGATACCTTATTAATACGCGGTGGCATTTTTGGATATTTATTCTGGTTATTTTAATTTAATATGTTACAGGAGATGTGCCAGCCTTTGCTGCTGTTCTCTCAAGGCACTGTGTCAGTGTGAGATGTCACTAGTCCTGAAGTCTGCATCACATTTTCATTCATCACTTCACTGCCCACAAGAGAGGCAGTGCTGAGGTTGGGTGCTTCAGTTCAGGGCAGAAAGCTTTCTTTTTCCTTATATAATTCATAGCAAATTCTGGAGCTACAACTGAACTAAATTAAGCAATTAGAAGACAGAAAGAGCTAAACAACTTATAATTTTCAAAACTAAGACTTTGGTTGAGAATAACATTCCACGACAAGCAGAACACATTGCTTTTTTAACAGGTTAAAAAAAAACAACCCGGCACAAAAAACCACCCCTTATTGTTTGTGTCTGCTGAGCCTCATTTTCTTTGTCTTTTCCTCCCCCAGTCATACAGCAGGACAAAAGCCATTGTTATAGTATCTGTAATTAGGATACCAGCAGATGGAACGGTTAATCATGCCCCAGCTAAGCATTGTGCATGTTGCTGGGGAAATCAGCTAAGGTAAATTCATTTTTCCTAATTTAAGCATATTAAAAAGAAGCACCTGGTTTAACCTCCCATCCCACCTCCCTCTGCCTTCAGTGGGGAGAGGAACAGACAAGCCTGAGCTGTGGGTGGAATCACTCCTTGGTGGTGCTTCCTCCACCACCAGGGAGAGAAGTGCTGTTCTACCTGAAACTCAGTTTCCTCTGTTAAACTGGAATTTTATCCTTTCTTCCCACACACGAGAGGCAGGAAGATGACTGCCAGACATGAGGGCAGCCAGGGGCACACAGGAGCCACTGAGAGCCTGTGAACTTTTTGACCTCCCCATCCTCCATTGCTGGACGTAGCCAGGGGAGATTGTCAGTGTTCACATTCCAAGCCTGGGGCACAAATCTGGCCGAGCTTGGGTTTTTTTTGCATTTTCATCAATATTAAAGATATTTCCTGTAGGTGGTGGTATGTCTGCCATTCACCACACAAAGGCCTGTGCAGGCACCACGTTTTCATAAATGCTTCACGGCTGCCTACAGAATTCACAAGATTACATTGGCTTAAGCAGGAGGAATTTTATGGGCCTTCCCAATGTTACCTGAGGAAATACAGCTCCCAAATGGTGATTTTGGATTTTTTTCCCAAATATACAGTTATAATAGTGGGGGGGCTAATGTATGTGAACATGAGAACAAAGTTTCTTAAAGGACAAGAACCACTGAACAAGAACCTTGAACCCATTTTAGATATGGAGCTTTCAACAGCCCTTGCTTTTGCTCAACTTTTTCAACCTGGTTAGTATTTTGTTCAATTTTTAAGGACAATAATACCAAAGATATAATTGTGAAAGCAACAGAAAGAAATTGCCAGAAAACTCTGCTATTGAAATCACCTTTACTTGCTCTTAGTTTGTTTTGGTTGGTTGGTTTTTACCTGGGAAGGTTTAGGAGGCTAGTTTTACTACATAATATATTGAGTTGATAATAGATGGAAAAGAAATGTGATTGAATTTATTTTAGTCAAAATAAATAACTCCTAAGTTTGAGGGAGCAACTCTTAAGTATGAACATAAAGTCCCTGGCACTTTAAATTCCAAAATGAATTACTACATTTAAAATAAATAAATAAAATTACTACATGAAATCTAATAGGGAGTCAGTATATGAAAGCACTCGAGTATTATGGGTCACCTCTGCCTAATTTCATTTGGAATTATTGATCTGCTTGCAAATTTAATTAGATCCATACTATGCAAAAACATAACATACAAGTTAGAAATGTATATATTAATTCAAGCAGAATAGAAGATAATGTAAACTTCTGATTTTAATCCCCAAATCATGCCACTTGGAAAAAAAATTTGCAGACTACTTTAATATATTTTTCCCCTTTTTTGCACTCCTTGCCAGAGCTAATTCTGCAGTGCAAGGAAGAATATTTTTGCATGGATCCTGCCCTGTCCAGAGTACTGGAAATGCCACAGCAGCACAATCATAGTCCCACCTCCTTTACTGCAGGAGATTGGAACAACCATCTGTGCATTTGGATGATCATCTAAATTAACCTGAGTGTGGCAGAGACCTCTTTTAGCAGTCTCCTGTCACTAAAGGAAATGAGGGTGCAATTTCACGCGTCCGATTACAGGAGGGCTGTTCAGCAGCAGGTCCAATGGAAAATCAAATTAGATCTATCTCACATCTGTGGACTGTTTGTGCTGCACTTCAGCACTCCAGTACTGTATCACATAGAAAGCCTTGTTCTTCAAGCAGAGAATTCCTAATCAGTTTATGTGACATAGGAAAGAAAAGCACTGATTTCTTTAACAAAGGTGTGCTGGGACAAAAAATTCACTTCCTACCCAGCCTGTATCGCCTTCAGACACTTTGTCACCTGTTTCCCTGCACCAAGATGCTACACAAATGTTGAATACTGCATGTGAACTGTTTATTGGGATGCTCCTTGTGTAAATATAAAGGTTTGATTTAGCTGGCTGTCAGAAAGGCAAACAGGAATAAAGGAGAATAGCTTCAGATCAGCCATCTCACAGCAAACTCAAATGAAAAACTGTGCTGTTCACAAAATTCTTACGTTTTTTAGCTCAGCCACCTTAGAAAACTGTTTTGCAAAGACTGAGGGCTGGATAATCCAAAGGACTGTGGCTGGTTAAGATATCCTTCCAAGGAGCCACACCATAGCCATTCAAAACCCCATCTGCTGCCCCGTTCACCTTTTCCAGGTCCCCTCCAAAGGTATAAATCAGGTGGCCCAATTACTCCAGGAGAGCTGAGTCACACAGTGCCAATGACTTGGCAAATATTTGTGAGTATTTATGAGGTGCTAACTCTAGTCTCTAGGTCTTCATCTCAGCCTGGATTCAGCTGAGATACCCAAAGTCAAGTACTTAGTTGCTAAGCCTGATTTTGCATGCGCAGAATGCACAGAAGTGTCCTGGCTTTGCATCCAAAAATCGATGTTTGACATCTACCCATCTAACTCACCCCTGCAGGACATTTCCCACTGGTCAGAGCCACATAAAATCTCTGCACATAAAATCTAAGTGCACAAAGCAGGCAGGAGAATAACAGTGTGGTGACTGCATAAATGGCCATGGCTACAATAACTACAGGCAAGGGAAATTCGGTCTTATGACTATAAATGTTGAGCTAAAGAATTAATTTTTGTTTCTCTGAAAGAGCTCAACGATGCATAAAAATGTTCAGGAATGTTTAATCCTAAAGGGAATGGGATTTATCAAAGCAAATTGAAAGGATGATATGTTCACCTCTAGTTCTACAGGCAAAGAAATGTCAAGAAAGTCCAAGGCATTAAGAACTTGGAAGCTATTTTTCATTCTGCCAAGCTGTTTTTCATGCTGCTCTCATTGCCTCAAGTTTGATGCTACAGTGCAAGGCATATCTGGTTCTGGCAAGCAATCACTAACTCGTGATAAGCATTAGGTTTACATTTAAAGATCAAAGCAAACATACATAAACCATTTTCAGTACATACATATCATATCCTCTGCTTTATGTCCTGGCCCTTGGGTTTATATCCTCTCATCACTGAATTTCCCTCTTATATTCTTGCTGAGTCCAGGGACAACTGGAATCTGTATTGAAAAGAAAAAGTAGTTAATTTAATTTATAACAATACATAGTGGGCTAGAGATTCAAGGCAGAATTGTATCTATTGGTCAGTAGATGAGGCCAGAGGAACTACAGGGGTCTGTTACTGTCACACTCACTGGAGGGACAATGAAGCACTGAAGTTTTTGAATACTCACTGTGTTCTCTCCCCTCTGACAACAGCCAAATGATCAAACCATTAACAATCACATGAACTTAGACAAAATTCCCATTTATCTGACAAATCCCAATGCTAGAGCTGCCCATAACTAAAACTGATATTCTAAAATCATTGTGCCATGAGAGAGGGGAAGGGTTTTTTTTCCATTTCAGGGTAGATTCCACCTACTCTTCCCAGAAGTGAGTCTGGTCCATGGCTAAGCAAAACACAGGTCATCCTTATGACCAAATCCTGAAACCCTTGCTCATGACTGAACTCCACCTGGGATTCATTTGTACAAGTTTTTACACTTCAATAAATCTGACCCTTTACTTCTGTTTAGTCTAACCTTTTCCACTGGATAAAAATGAAGGCATCATTTTGAAAGCCTATATTGAAAACTCAGTTTTTCCAAGCATTTTATGAAGAGTGTAAGAGTACAGATTTCAGCTCAGGCTCTAAATAAACTCTCAAGACTTTGGTTTGAACAAAACTCAGTCTACTGTAAGATGAAGTATTGAAAGCATGCTTCATTTCATGTCTTAGGAGAAACTGCAAGAGATGATTTCTCCACAGTGATTTGCACAGGTTAGGAGCTATTGATTCATCTTATATATAACAGGTTCTTCTAAAGTCGCAGGTATAAGCAAGCAAACTGATGGCAGATTTACAAGAGTTTTGCAAAAGGTATTAAAAGTGTGCTTGTAAAAAATTATCTGAGCCTGTTCTATGTGCAGTAAACCACTAGAAAGGAAAGGAAAAAAAAAAGGACACCTGACAGCTGGAAGAAACCAAGTTCATCTCCCTCAATTCTTCTGAATCATCTAATCCATAAATGAAGCAACACCTTGTGAGATCACTCACCACACACATTTAGGCAGGTTGAAAACTGTAAATATGTCTGGATTTACAGCAGACTTGCTGCAAAACTTCAGGTTAGTTCCAGACCACTCTTGCCAGTTCTCCTCATTGCTCAGTGTGTGCAGAGATCTCATCCTGACCCTTGAGTTTCCTTTATATTGAGTTGGGGTTTTTTAAAATTGCACATTGTAGGATGAAAGTGTAGAGAATTATTTTTCTTCTCCAAGTACCTCAAGAGTTTTAGGTTTGGTTTCTAATAACTGTCCTTTATCTAGTCCAGAAGATTGCTTTTAATGGTGTGAAGTGCACCATGCTCTTACATGCTCTTGTACACTGGTCTGACTCAGAACCAGTCCAACTGTTTTGTTACAAATGGTTTTAGTTTCCAAGTAAACCAAGTGGCAAAGCAATTCAAAACATATTGAATTCATTTAATACATTAATAACCACAACTGGCTCTAAATCAAGAAGAATTACTCTAGGCTTAGAGAGTTTTATTTCTGACAGTTCTTACTTTTAAAATAAAGTAAACCATATTGGATGTATTTGCTTACTTTAAAATAGCAAATCACTAACACAGGGATTAACATATTCCTTTTCTTCCTCATGTCCAAGACATTTCTTTATACAGAAGAAAATGCTTGATTTCTCTTCAATGCAAAAAATAATCCCGTAAATGCACTTCTCATGTCCCAATGTGCAGCCACTTTGCTGAACTTTTAGATACTACAGTTAGATAAATCAGATTTCATAGTGAAGATCTAAAGCTGTAAATATAATTTATCTTCACTCTGCTAGGAATATGGGCAATTCCTCTCTTGGGAGCAGATCTTGTCCATGAACAGCTGGTCCAGCCATCACCATTACACAGCCCCTGGAAGCACGAGGTGCCTTTGTACATCCTTTTGTCCCTGCTATTTTAAGGATGTCCCACAGTGACAAACACAACCTTAGAGCTCTGATCTCCCAACATTAACAGAGGCCACGTGGCTGCTGATGTCACCAGCAGGACAATGCAGAATGGCACAGGGGACATTTTCTAGAAGAGTGGCTCTGCAAACAACATCTGCTGAGCAGGGGCCAGGGCAGCCCTCCTGCCTGGGTGAAGACAGCAATGGAGAACAAGCCAAGACAGCCCAGACAAGGCTTCTGGGGACTTGTCAGCAAAAACTTGTCAGACTTGTCACAAAAACTGCTGCAGGGAAGGGACAAAACCCCAGGTCACAGTGGTTGTAAGGTAGCTTCACCCACTTCCAAGAACCTGTGTTCCTGGCATGGCCTGCCAGGCAGGATGGAGCAGGGGCTCTTGAGTGGCAGTGAGTGGTGGAGCTGCTCCATCCTGCCTGGCAGGCCATGCCAGCTGGCACTGGGTCACCAAGGTCCCATTTCTGTGACCTTGGCACGGAGGAACAGAGCACCCTTCCCACGTGGCATTTGCATTGAGATAACTTGGTCTTGGAGAGGCCACCAAGGAGTCAGGAGGGATCATTTCTGATTGCAGCTGTGCTGGGAGGCTGGACAGCACAACTCTGCAGTGGTGCCCTTGCCACAGCTCTGTGTTATCCCAACCCACCCCCACTTGATCCTGTCCTTTCCTGCAGTGCTCGTGCACATCACACCTCCAGGACTTGACCCACAGGGAGGCTGCTCCCACAGCTTGTCCCTCTGACTTCCCCAGGAATGGGAACGATTTAAGGTTAATGGCTTTCCTCTTCAGAATGGGTCGTGGAGATTGGGGCATAAGAGGTCATTATTGTTTAAACACTTTTGTTTTGCCTTTCTTCTCAGAAACTTTAAATCATCAGCTTCCTTACACAGAACGCCCAAACTGACAGCTTTAGGATGTGTGAGAAAGACACAATTAATTTAGTGCAAAAGATAAGGCATTTCCTTGGGGAAGCACTAATACCAGGCCTATTACCCCTCAGTGTCATTTCAGATTAGTGTTCTACAGAGAAAGGGATTCTAAATCTTTTTAATTGAAAAATGTTTCTCTTTCCCTTACTATTATAAATTTCTGCCCAGGGGTTAAAGAGTTTTAAAATTATTTTTGAATTACATCCAATTTCTGGGCAGTTTATCAAAAAAAGGAGGATACAGTTTGTCTCTTGCTTTATTAATTTATGTTGCATCAGAAAAAAGGAGAAATATATTCCCTCGGTGACCTAAATGAAATAGTTACATAAAAAGATGCTTAGAAATACAAAGCCCAGACATCTCTAACATGCTAAAACTGGCAGCTATCACCAACACATCCTCATGTAGGAATACATGCCATAATTATGCAAAGTGGAAGGATAATTATCCAGACACGCTGGTGGAAGCAACAGTCAAGAGAAGAATTTTACTCAGCTTCTCTCCCCCTTTTTCTGGCTTAAAGTTTGAAAAACTTCAGAAACAATTACTTCAATCCATGCAGGTTTTTTGACTCCCAAGTCACAAAATTACCTCAAGCAAAGAAGAAAACGCAAATATCCTTTTACCTTTAACATAACCTGAGCAGGAACATCCAAAACTGCGACCTGGACTTGCTCAGTCCTTGATCCATGGCCTTGGAGCTGTCCCCTTTTTATCCCAAAATGGGTGGATGAGATTTGAAGCAAAGGCCTGGCTTTGAGTGGTGTAGGCACTAACCCCAGGAGCCTCATGGAAAGCACAGCTCCCTTTGGTGTCAATGGCCTGCTGGAAGATAGAAAAAGCATCACACAGAGTTAGTTAATTCTCTATTTAGATGTTATTTTTGCTACAAGGCTGCCTGGCTATCTTTTCTGGAGCTCTAAGCATAAAAGCACTGTAATTTGGGGGGCAGCATATTTAAAAAGGCACTCTGCAGGTGAATGTTTCTGTAGAGACTGGTCTGACACAGTCCTTGGGCAGCTGCACAGCCCACAGATCATTTCTGTGTTAGTGTGGTTTGGGTTTTTTGTCCTTGAGAATCCTTCCAAATAACTGTATTCTTTCCACTTCTCCTCCTGATTGTATAATGCTTGTGTTTCCTCTGATCTGTACTGAAGCAAAAATATTTTCCTTTTCTAATTCAATCCCTAGCCCTTATTTTCCCAGCCTTTAGTTCTCAAGAAACATGACTTCTTCTTCTTCTTCAAAAAAAAAAAAAAAAAAAAAAAAAAGAAGAAAATTTCTAATTAAGCCATTTATCACACTTTTCCAAGTGGGTAGAGTGACAAATTAGCCCTATCTCTTCCACCAACAATCTGATGGATGGGAAGATAAAGATGCAGAGGCTGTTATTTTAGCTGGAAGCTCTCCACTATATCAATTGTTTGGCCCCAAGCCAAAAGACCCTAAGAGTTGACAAGGACTAATGGTGGGTCCATAAAGTTTATGCAGCATGAGGCCTGACATCAAAGGAATGCAGCCTTATTAGCAATATCTCTATGCCTTCTCCTTGGAAAAAAAAAATACTCATTTGTTTTTTCAAAGGTTTTGCTTAATCATTCTACTCTTTCAGCAAATGGAAAGAAATTAAAACTGTAAATAAATTTGCACAACAATCTACGGCTGTCGAGTTCTGCTCTTCTCTACAAATACCAAGTGATTGTTATTACTTTTAAATGACGTCCACCAAGAGAGGCTAAGATAGGTAGACTGCAAATAAATTTCCCTAGGACTCTTTCTTTTTACCATTATTTGCTTGGGAATACCTGCACTCTTCCCAAGTATTAACTCTTGGTAGTTTTAGCATATCAGGGTAGGGCTGAGGTACATATTGGGCTTGACTCTGTGCCAGCATCATCTTCAGTGTTTGTAACTTAGATCTTTCTCCCAGTGCTTTCATTTCAACGTGCATCGTTTTGGGATGAAATGGAAACCCTGTGTAGAAGGTGCAGTGCAATTACTACCTGACTGGGAAGCAGAGAGAGAGGATATAACAGCCAGGATGACTTCTAAGAAAAATCAAATCAATACTTCAACAGCAAAAACCTCTTTCGGTATCTTTGTTTGACAAAACAAGCCACTTCTGCAGATACTATATATTACTTTGGACAAGAAGTAAAATCCATGTATTTTCTACTGGAAAACTATTTAAAGACTACTCTTGACGTCCTATTCTTGATAATCTTTTTTTTTCTCTTGTGGAAATAGGACAGCCTTCAACTTGCTGGCACAATGAGAAACTTTGGTATTGCTTTATCAAATCCAACTGCAGTAGTCCTGCATATTCATGTACCTGATGAACTCAATTTATCTTTTCAACACAACATTTTTAGAGGATGGAATTAAAAATTATACTGCAATGAAACAATGACAACACTGGAAGTCAGGGCAAAGCCACATTCAGCACATCCTACAGTATTTTCCCTTCACTTTCCAGTCTGCATTTAATACTATGCGTGGAAGGAGCACTGTGCAAAACTAGGGATGTCATCCACCTTCAACCTTCCTGTGTCTCAATAAACTGCTCTGGATTATCCCTCCTCTATTGCTACCAATCCATCACCAACTTGCTCTGAGTGGCTTTGCACCCCTGCAGCTTTTCTTTCTTGTTGCTTTTCCAAAATGGATGTGCCATTGCATCTGCCACGCTGATTTTGACCCTGGGACATCAAGACAATTTACATCCCACTGGGATATCCACAAGCTCTGATGGTTTTCGGGGAAATACAAAAAAGCTTGAAGTCTGTGAGGTCCAACGCAAACAATCATGGAAAGAACAAAAGAGAACTTTTAAATACTACAACCTTACCCAGCAATGTCAAAACCAGGAATTAAAATTCTGCTTGAAAAGACCATAGTAATTATATTTTTTTTTTTCTTCTTGATGCATTTAATATGTCTAAGTTTCTAATGTACTTTCTTAGTTTATTGATACCAGGGCTCTTTAGGAATCATATTCTCTCCATTATATCCCCTGGCAACACTTCGGATGAAATTCTAATACAAGAAAACTCACTGGTTGAAGTTTTCTACTTGGAATTGTATTTTTTTTTCAATAAAAATGAAGCGTAAGTATTATGGCACTCTGCAGTGAAGTGTTCAAATGTCATTCCTTCTAACTTAGGAAGGGGACTCCTTGAGCAAAGAAGCTTAAATGCAAATTGGCTGGAAATAAAATGAAATGGAAAAAAAAGAAAATCAGTGCTGAAATTGCCAATGAACCAAACTATGTGCTTACTTATAATTAGCAGTATGGTCATTGCCTGGATGCCCTGGCAGTCTGTAAATATGCCTGGGCACACTGTGATTTATGATTATTTAGAAGATTTAGTTATTATTTAAGATTTATTTACTGCCTCAAGAGATAGGTAAAACAACTCTCAGTCACTCAGCTTGGTTGGAGGGTAGTGGCTACAACTCAATCCTATGGAGCCTTTCTTCAGCAAAACAAAGAATTTTCCTTTTCTTTAACCACGGCTCCAATTACTGAATAGAGCAATCTCATTTAGCATTACAAGCTTCAGACTTTTCAAAGGTTCCTGAATTTCTCGCACATTTTAGCAAAGAAAGTTAAGAAATTTTGTTCTGCAATTTAAAATTTATGACACAATTCAGTGAAAGACCTTAAAAAGGCTTGGCTACAAAATAAATAATAATAATACTAAACTTACTCCACCCTGCATTTGTCTTTTATTTGCCAGATGACCAGTTTGGCTTACTTTCTTAACACAACTTTGGAAAATACAGTAAGTCTGTACATGTACAGTTCCCACTCGGAAGCACAAACTTCAGCAGCCATCCTGAAGTTCAAACATAAACTCACCTTTCATTACTGTTCAAAGGTAATGCAAAATTCAGTTAGAGCTGAGGGATACTCACATAATTTGCCTTTTTATGTTGCCTAATAGATTCTGTGCTAAGTCTGGTAGAAGGAAAGTGAAAAACAGACAAGCAAATCACCACACTACTCTTACAGCTACAGAGGGAAGTGCACAGGTTTACAGATCAGTAGGAATTTGGGCTGTTCCATCATGCCTGTCAAACTGAAGTGGAAAGATGGCAAGCAAATCAGAGTGCAGAGATGCTGTTCAGCTATGGCAATGGAAACACACATTTCAGCCATCAAAGGGATCTGTTTGCACTTGTCTTGATTTTTTTCTTCCTCCAAGTAGTACTGATATGATCTCTTTCCTCAGCTTTATTTCAGTCTCTTGCACTGGGAACAGCTCGTGATTTTATGATGCCTTCACATGAATATTAGGACAGAGATTTTGCTCACTAAATGATACATGAAGAGAATAATTATTTCAGATCAGTATGTCCTATTTTAGCTATTTCCACTATCAGGAAGTGACGGGCTGACCTACTTGTGTGTTACAAAAATAGCCAAGGATCTTTAAGCAAAATCAATGCCACTGAGCTGAATAGAAATGGAGAGCTGCAATGTGTTCACAGCATGAGCCCTTTGGTGCCCATCCCAGCACTGCTGTCAGAGCACACCCTCCACGTGTGGCCCAACACAACCTGGGCGTTGCTGAAAAACTCAAACATCTCTTTTTAAATAGTGTCATTCGAGTTCTAGGCTGAAAATCCACTGAGGATTTTGGTGGGTATCCCTCTGGAGGCTTGAAGATACAGACTGGAGGGAGCAGATCTGGACCCCCAGGGAACCTGTGTGCTTTCTACCAAAAATGCCAGATTTTACACTACTCCACCAGCCTGCAGAGGTTTTGGTGCTTGCTTTCTTTACAACTTGAATCTGGGTGTTGCCAATCACTCCTGCAATGCTGATAAACATGCACAAATCCTTGCACTGTCTCTATCATCGTAACTATTGACAGAATTCTATTATTAAATTTATTGCACCTCATTTATATTGTAGTGTTTACTGTCACTCCAGGGATGAATATCAGACTCTCTGCAGGGAACTGGACTTTCTGTGCCACTAAGATACAGCTCACTACCACAATGCCCAGCTCAGTCTCAAAACCTTAACAGAGCATAGCAACTTCACTAGATGGCAGTGGAGAGAAATATTACTTTATATCAATGTATTTTTAATAGGAGAGGGACACATCCCAGCAATTCTCTCACCCACACTAAAGTCCAGGGGCTCCCACCCAGCTAAATCACCTTGCAAATGTTTGGGAAAGCACAGACACTCTTCCAGCCCTCATGCAGAGAGAAATGGAGCAACATGCACTCCTCTTTGAAGGGTTTTTCTCATAAGCTCAACTGTACCATGGTCTTTTGTGAAATGCCAGGAAAAGACAAGTTCTAAGAAGAAAAAGTTGTCAAAAGAAAACTCCAGAGAAGTCAGAGACACCGTCCCTCAAAGAATCTTAACGCTGATGCCATGATGAAGAAAATGAGCGAAGAGTAAGAATGAGAAAGCAAATGGTTCAAGGAGCTTTGTGAGGACTACTCTGCATTCAATAAAATCCTTTTCATTCACAGGAAATCCTTACAAATACGTGTTTCTTGGGAGAACTCCATGTCCCTTACAGTAACTCAAGAAACAAAGCGTAATTTTTCAGACTTCTGACAAAACTTCAAGATGAAATACTTGAAACAGCAAGTTCTGTAACTTTTAAGGTTCAAAACCTTCAAAGACTCAATCTTTTGAATACAGAGAACTGATGCCTGCCAGTCTTTGGAAATTGATACACCTGGACAAAACTAAAGAACTGAAATGGAGTGGATGAGTTCAGCCAAGTTCGTAACTTCAATTAAGATTTTATCAGTAAAGTTCTCTAGAAACAATGGAGTTCTATCTGGCTTTATTTAGAATGCTCAGAAAACACAAACTATCATTTAGTACAGTAAGGAGACAAAAAAAAATATTAGGTTTCTTCTAGAATCAGGCATAAAAAAAGTATTTTCTAAAGCTTGTTTCTTGCTGTGGGAGAAATATTTAAAAAAACCCAATTCACTGCCTAAATCACACTTCTCTAAACTATTCTTGCCTTTATCTTATCGATTTCCAAGACCTTCCCCTCAGAGAGCAATACATTGTCCTCTGGCATCTCAGCTGCTCTCTCACCAAACTGTTTGCAATAGCAAGCAGAGATTCAGGATATTGAAAGTGCTTATAAAAAACAAACCCAGTTGTGTTGCAAGTGACTTCTTGACTTATGCCTGCTAAGCACAATTCAAAGGCTTGAACTTTTAAAGGCATAATTCTCTCTATTTACTTTTGTGTAAATATGAACAGATGAGGAACAATTCCTTATGGCATTTCAATCTGTGAGACTTCTCTTAATTTTCCTCCTCACTGGCCATTGAGGAACAGAAATATCTGGAGGTGCAAAGCCCCAGGGTTTTGTTAGTGACACAAGGACTTGCATTCTCTGCATCTCTGGTCAAACAAACACACATAATACACGAGGCTGTCACATAAAGAACAACTTGTTGCCTAAACCAGCTTGGTAAAAAAAAAAAAAGACTGCTCCCCCAAGCATTGAGAAAAAGATTTGTAGAAGAAACGCATTTCAGATAATCTTGGTGGATTCCCCCAGATGTAGATACTGTAAATAAACACTGTAATTTGATATATTTGTAGAACTAAATACATTTCATAGAAACACAAAAGACCAACCTGACAGAACAATGATGCCACTTGTGCTCATTCCAACCGCAGTCACAGGGAAGTAATTTTTTTCTATAATTAACATTAGAGAGCTTCATGTTGGATGATACCAATAGGCAACAAGACAGGCACATTCCCTGGGAAAAAAACAGAAGTTCTCTCCAACAGCCTAGATAATGACAAAACAGCTCTCTTAGTTTATTTATTGCACTCAATCAGTTCCTCTTTTTAAACTCTTTAATTTCACCTCATACAAATGCTGTTGGCTGCAGATAAAGAAGCAGGAAGGGCCTTGTTATGGGCTCCACAAAGAGGTTTATTTTAGCCATTGCATGGACAGTCCAGGGTCAGAGGGAAAGGCAAAAGCAGATTGTGGTGAGGGTCCAGGTTCAAGCACCTTGGTCTTTGGGGCAGGGGGAGCATCAGAGACCAATTCCCAGGGGACATGGGAGTGGCACGAGGGTGGGGTTAGGGCATGGAAGCCAACAGAGAACAGGGTGGGAGTGACTAAAAGACTGGGGGACAGGGAAGGGACACAGGGCTGAGCCAGGAAGCAGAACAGGGGTACACTGGCATTACAGAGCAGGGATTGCTATGAGAAAAGCCTCTTGTGTCTCCCTAACTGGGGAATGCCTTTCAGGGTCTTCACACACATAGAGATCCCAATTGCAGAATAAAGGGAACTGTTACACTGCATCCTTCCACCTTCTCCAAAGCACACTCAGAAATCACAGCTCTGCAGGTTTGCCTGGAAGCTGTGCCATGGTGTTAGTTTTAATTAAGCAGCCTTAAAGTAAGTGGCCAATCAATATTGATTCATGTGGGTCTCACTGCACTAAGTCATCACAGTGTCTGAAGGCACTGCTGATGTGAATATAATACCCTGGCTTGGCCCGTCCATATTCATGTCAAATGAAGATTAAGAGTGAAAAGAAAATACTCACTGAGCTATTTTCTCCTCTATAATGTGCATCTGACTGAATACAGAGCAAAATCTCCTCCTTTTCAAAACCGTACAAGCATCTCCAAGCCTGTTTAGTTTGCATTTAATTCCTCTGCATGGAACTTGAATTTTGTACTGCCACAGAAAATGCAGTGACCTGCATTCTGAAATTCCAAAGGAGGACCTGGCTGATCCTGGTTAGATCTGACCATAATCTGCACAATGCACTGCTTGCAACAAGACCTGGAAATTGCTGTATGATAGTTATGATAAGCTATCATTACAATAAGATCTGCCTTATCAGCTTCATTATTAAGCTGACTGGCACTTACATAGCAATATCTAAATTAAATTGATCTAACTCTGAGGAACTTGCTCTGATTCCCCAGCACTTCAAGTAAGTTTGTCTCTTCTCTACAGGGAAGCAAGAGTTTAATTGTCCCATGTCTGTAGGTGATTTTTCTGCCACAGCCTAATCAGCTGACATGGGACATGAAGACTATAATCTATTTTAAAGCCTCTCATTTAAAGCTCCTATCACCGGATAGGTGCATAATCTATTTTTATTCCCCACTAGGCCACCCCAAAGATTACTCAAGTCTGAACCTCTAATTAAAAATTATTACATATTTTTACAGCAAATTATACTACCCCTTCCTTGATGGGGTCCTGCAGCTCAAATAACAGTGAAACAGAGCTGAAGACAGAGTGCCAATTTACAAACTAAACTCAGGTTTTATACATCAGTAAACCTCTGACCAAAGTGGATTATAACATAAAACCCTGACAAAGAAGTAGCTACAACATTAGCAGTGAATTAAGGCATTATCAATCCCAAATCAGGTCTCTTCTAGAAACATATTTCATCTCAGAGCTTCTGATTGTATTACCTTTTCTAGCTAATGTTTAAAAAGAAATGCTTGACTTATGGATGTATAGAGCTTATTTAGTTATTTTGCTACCCCTTTCTTTCACCAGCAATGAAATTCTGCAGTGCTGTGCTGCTTGCTACAGGTTGTAGATGTGAGTTTTCAGCTTGCACAGCGACACCCATTGTGTTTACTAAGCAAAACAGTTGTAACAGTATGTGGGAATGAAAAACCTTAATTTTTGTGGAACTGAATGATTTGTATGAATTCTACTTCTGGAAACTTGAAATAGTCACATAGTTAAGAAAGCCATTCAGATGTCTTTCCAGTCTTTCATTTTCTGGCTTTGATTCATTTGCCACTGGGGTTTTCACAGAATATTCAGCTTTACAGATGGTTTTGTTTACATTTCTAAGGCAAGAGACTCAGTTTGCCATCGTGTGGAGCTTGGGTCTCAATCACAGGTCACACCTAACAAGGGGACATGTAGAAAATGAAAAATTCCTAGCACCTCTGTGGTTAGCCCTGCTGAATAATTGCTGCAGTAGCCGAATTTTGCTGTACAGATGTTGGTAATTTGCTATTGAAAACCGCCAGTATCAAACTGTCAGAGTCAAGAAATGGCTTTAATTATTTCCTCCCTGGAGCAGTAATAGCCATTACTTGAGCACTGCCAAAGCTGGAATGTGTTTGTGTGGGTGATTTCTTAGCACATGGAGTGCAGGCAGCTTTACCTGCACTTGCCAGCCCTTTGCTCCCTCCTTGTGGAAGGAGATTGCTTCAGTCGGGGCCAGATCATCTGGAGACCACCACGAGCTTTCCTCCTTTTCCCTGGCCACCAAAGACTAACATTGTTTTTCTGCTTCATTGAGTCCTGAAAATAGAAGATAAATCAGACAGAAAGCCCTTGGAACTAAGGATAAGAGGAAAAATCTCTGTGAGGGAATAATTCAACAAAAATATCAGGAGCTATGGGAAATTTGATGAGAAATTGTACTGAGAAAGAAGGTGAGGTCAGCAGGGCTACTGCAGGAGTCCCCTCCTCACTCTGCATAAGCACTGCCTGGGCTCTCCCTTCTTGCAGCATTGGGCACAAGTAAAACCATAGTCAAAACCACACAGCTTAAAAAAATATATTAAAATTCAGGAGCAGGTCAAAATATTTTTTACCAATTTCCAGCAACTTCAACATTATTCTCTCTCCTTCATCAAACAGATCCAAAGCCCAGAAAAATTAAAAACTGATGTTAATGTGAACATTTCCACAGGAGCCTGCAAGGGGCTTTGGCTTGTGCTTCAAAAGAACTAAAACCCCTCCAAAATAACTTTTGGGCTAGGATGTTTTATTCCTCATTCCCATGCTGCACTGATTTGGGAAGACAATCTAACCTCTGCACCTTTGAAAGCTGTCTTGTCTCTGAAGCGGGATAAGGTTCTTCTCCCTATATAATTTGAGGACTTTTTGTGCCCCTGACAGAGAAGAGCTGAAGCAAAGTTTACCCAAAGTCTGGGAGAATTTGTCTCCTAGAAGAGCAGGGAACACCGAGGGTGTTCCTGCAATATCCATGTGCTTGGCCAGCAGGGAGCTGCTGCTCCTTTGAAGTGCTCACTTTGGATATTTGTGGGTATTTGTGCATATGGAGATGGGGTGTGTTTTCCCACACGCTGCAACCTTTCCTTCTGCTGACTGCACACCCCAGCCCAAGGTCACAAGTGTGGCATTGATGTTCTCTGGGCTGCTCCAGAAGGGAGAAGCAAAATTAAAAAGAAGGAACATAATAAGAAAAATACAGTCTAATGAAATATATTAGAGGTACTTGCCAACTAAAAACCTTTTAAGTCATTAAGAGCTCACCTCTAAGTCGTGAGCATGTTTGCTATTAATTTATCTAATGGTTTTAAATACTAGCAAGGAAGAGGTCAATAATGTTTTACTTACACACAGATTTTCCTAGATTTTTTTTTTAATTTCCTTCCTTTTTAAGTCAGCAATAAAATTTAAAAATCTTGGGCGGGAGGGAAATAGTCCCTGCTTTAAAACAGGCACCTCAGAATGGGGGGGGGAAATGGGATTTCTTCACATCCCAGTGAAGTCAAGACTACCAGGTTTTGTTGAGTTTGAGAGGCATTGAGATATTTTTTCATCCAAACTTGTGCAGTGAATATTCCTGTGAGGTGATCACTTCTAATTGCTGCTGCTGGTATCACAGCACAGCAGAGAAAACCAATACCATCTGTCAGCAGCAAAAGCTGAATAACCATTAATGAAAGAGATTCTAATACTGCTCAATAAAGGCTGATGATCAATAGCTATCAAAGTTCTGCTGCTCTCCCTCCACCACAGCCAAGAGCATAAATAATAATGAGTTCTGAAATGCTCCCTGGTGTCTCTGCATGGGCAGGAACTGTTCTGACTGCAGCAGGCTCTTCTTGTGTGTGGCACATCTTCACCACGACATGGATACCTACAGACAGAGCCTGGTGTCATCCACATCCAGCTCACAGCTGAAACCATTTCAGAGTTTTGTTAAGAACAAGATTTGATAAATGGAGATTAACGACTAAAATGCTTCAGCCTTTCTAAGTCTTCACACAATGTGATGGCAAATAAGCCTTCAAAGAGATTTATTTTTGTTCCTAGCAGCTGGATATCTAGAGCCTGCCGTTCCTGAGGGAGTCCCAGAGACCCACTTGATGATGGGAGTGTTTCACAGCTGTAAGAGACTCGGATTGTTAAACAATGACTCGAGCTGGAACACATTTCAGTGACTAGACTCTGCAAGCCCTGAGGTCCCTAATTGCCTGCAGGCAGCCTGCTTATCACTGCAAACCTGGAGCTCCCAGTTCCTAACATGAGGCAGTGAAAGCCTGTCTTGAACACGGAATTCAATTACAAAGAAAGAATTCCAGGAAAAAAAAGCCAACACAACAACAACACACCTTTACACCCCATTTTTCTGCTGTGAGAGGGGCAGGAGGGTGGGGGCTTGTTGACATCAGGAAGATGGATCCTTGTTTATAAAATAAGGAAAGCTGCTGTGAAAATTAATTGTTTTTCTTACCTACAGACACTTACAAGGCAATTACTCAATTACAAAGGCTTCCATTTGGAATTTGAATGGAAACTCAATTTGGACAATGCCAGAGGAACATTTGGGAAGTCACAATGACAGAAGCAAAGCTTTTGTAAAGCACCTTGTAAGCCACATTTAAAAATCACTTTGAAACACTCATCAAAGACTTAATTACAGGCTCTGTAGTGATCTGTATTACCAGGCCTTGATTATTTCTGCAAAATATGCTACATTAACTCACACATGATGGAAATGTAGATTTAAATAGCTTTAAAGTATTATAATTAAAATTAAATCACCATAAACAGAATTAATGAACAACATTTTCTGGTTCATAGTCCTAGTTTTTATAGAATTCATCCACTAGCTGATTAGAATGCCAAAAGTGGTCATTTTCTATCACGCAACAGAAATCTAACTACACAGAGCTCCAGTACAGCCTTGAAATAAATAAAAAAAAACTTCCAATCCATCTTACTTTGATAGAAGATAAATACATTAATAACAATCTCTAGGAGGCAAAAAAAAATTATCCTCAATAAATCTGGCATATTTTTAAAGTTTCTAAAAATAATTTAAGACAGTTTCTTAGATTTCTTGTTTGGTTCAGTTTTAATTCTGTAGCAAGATATTCTGGGGGCTATTGTTCGCATTAAATGCATTTACCTTAAAAAACCTAATTTTATTTCTTTTTCAGGCAATGACAAAAGTAGAATTAATCTACAAAAGAAATAGCTACAATTTGTCCTGAAAATTAATCTTTTTTAGAACGTGACATCTTATTGCCACATGATAAAACCTGGTGTGACACTTTGGGTCAAGATGAAACAGCATTTTTTTATGACAATAATGAATTATTATTCCCCTGTTTTGACATGTTTTACTGATATGTATGTTTTTGGTTAGTTATTTTCAGCGAGCATCGTGCTATCTTGCCTCAGTCCCATACAGAGCTTCATCACAAAACAATTCAAGTTCTATTTTGACTTTTTTTTCTTCCCCAGAAACACAGATTATTTGGGATGGCTGACTGACTGTACAAAGAATAATTTGCTTGTACAGTGACAGTAATTTTCAAGCACCCATCACATTTTAAAGGTTTTGGATTTTTAAAAAATGCCAGTAGTGACAATTTTGAAGCCATTAGGTCTGTGTCACTGTGCCAAAAATCAGACTGCTGGCAAGTGTGCATGTTCACAGGGGGAGAGCAACTGAGGGTGGTGTATGGAGAAACTTCAGCTCTGAAGGCAGGTGAGATAAATGTGTTAAGAATTACCTGAGCAAAATAAGAGAGAATAAAAAAGATATTCCTGTGTAAGAGGAAAGATACTTTAAATGAAATCCACTCTTTAAAAATGCTACTGCTCATTTCCATGGAACAAATGGAATACCTCATAGCACTCTGTGCAGTTTAAACACATTTACAGTAAAGGGATATGCCAGGAGAGAAAATGACTAGCTCCATTTCTCCAGGGACAGTGATGAACCCAGGTTTCTCCCTAAAACAGTCTTAAATTCCTCAGAAAAAAAAATAAAAATCACACTTACATCTTTTTCTGCAGTAATGTGGCACAGTTCTTTCCTGTGTATTTCTTGATACAGGGAACCTTTCTTCCTAGCTTGGAGTGAAACTGTCACCTTCTCAAGAGACTGACACACAAGGCTGCTCAAAATGATCCTCCCTCCTTTGCAAGGCCTTGACTTCCATAAGAATGAAAACCAAGAAAAATCTCATTTATTTGGGGATAGAGAAACTGGGGAACTTTTTTTTTTTTTTTCTTCCTGTGGGTGACTCATTATTGCAAATTCCATCAACTGCTGGCCTTCAGGTGGCTTTTCCCCTCAAGTGTTTAAGTAGAAATAGATGTAGATAATGATGAACTTAATTACCACCTGAAGCTCTTACAGGATCAGGTCTGGAGGGAAGTAGATTTCAGTGTGTCCTCAGCTGTGGAACGAGAGACAGGTGCAGGCTAAAAAAAAAAAAAAAAAAAAAAAAAAAAAGGGTCTGTTCTAATCACTCCTCTTCAATGCAGCTGGTTTAACAAGAGCACAGAGGGGTTTTTTTGGACCATGCTTGGAAAATGGGAATTTTCATCTCTTTGCTCTTAATGTACTGTGCAGAAAGGTCACTTGTTCTGGCAGTGGCTAATGTGTGACATCTGAGCAGCTCCTTAGCAGGGTAAGTGGCTGTAGTTCAGAGGTATAAATAGCCCCAGCAGCACTCACCAGCCGAGGAGCTGCTCAAAAATGCTTCTGAATAATTTCCTGTTACTGAGTTGGTCTTCCCAAGCCTCTAGAGAACTTCCTGGCAGCGCAGTGAAGCCCCATTTGCAGAGTGGCATTTCCACAGTTTTGCCTTTGATTGCCAAGCCAACACTTGATGCCTCCTATTGATCACATTCCCCCACCTGTGCCGGTGGCCTGGGCAGGGAGCCCACCTAGGAACCTTCCTGGTGCAGTCTGCACTGGCCCCATGCAGATGAGCTGTGGCTTTAATGCCTCCTGCCCACCATCTGCTCGTTTATCCCCTGTATCTGTCTGTCCATGGAGTCCTCTCTGTGTGTGGAAGGACTTTGTGCCCTTCTTCCTCTGGCACATAGGGCTGGAGGATATAAATAGCCTTCACTTCCGAGTGGACACGTGTGGCTCTTAATTCTTAAATTTCCTGGTGAGCAGCATTTGAGTGACCAACAAACACCAGTTAAAATCCCCTGTTCAAGCAGAGCATTTTTGGGTAATTTGGCTTTAAATACTGTCGTAGCACACATGGCATTTACAGTCACAAGATCCAAGCAGTTGCAAGAAGAGGTATTTGAGCAGCAGAATCCAAAATTCACACAGCAAACCTCGGAGCAGGGTGTTTTTCTACGAGGTTGTAATATCAAGATTATGAGCTCCATTTTGTGACACCCACATGGGTTCTGATGAAGTGTACCTAAACACACTGAAGCTCCTGATGGAGAATTCCTGCTGCCCTCAGGACAGGCCAGTACCAGCAAGTGATGTAGTTCCTGTATCCTTGTGTACAGCTGTGATTTTACTTCAAGCTAGGGAAAATGAAAACAGCAGGAAGACAGAGGGACAGAAGATTCTTTTAGGGCTTCTCTCCTGAGTTCCAGTGACCAGCCCCATGTTGGTCAATGGAGGTGGGCCAGAGTCCTGAGTCCATGGTTTAGGCACAGTCCTTGCCACCCCTCTGCTTCCTGGCTGTTACTTCACCATCAGTGCCCTAGAAAAGCAAGTGGCAGAGACATGGGCAACAGGGAAAAAAGGAAAAGAGCATTTTATGTCAGATTTTGGGCCACAAAGTGATAGTGTGGAGATGGAAAAGCGTTCATGTCCCAACCTGCCTGTACTCCATCTGTTTGCAACAAGATACTCAGTCCCTGTGTAAAGCACAGGGAAAAGGGATGGGTTTGTTTTTTTATTACACACTCATGTAGATTTTGAAAGGAGGAAACCAAGCAAGCCAAAATTAAATATAATTTTCCCTTTTTCCCTATAGATTCAGTCTGGATGGATGCCAAACCACATTTTGGAGGGCTGAGAAAGGCCCAACATCTGCTTCTGGTGTAGCTGTTTGTATCTTCACTCTAAGAAAATTAGGTTTGAAATAATCTCAAATTGTCTGACACCTGTATCCTATTAGAAGTGACACATGGAAACACCTTCAGCGTACTGAATTTAGCACCATGTCAACAGTTTAAAGTGAACAGGAAAAAAAAAAGGTAAAACTCATTGCTTCCCAGTTTCTGCTGGAGCAGACCTTGTGTCATTGCACAGGAACCTACTGCAAGCTGGATCCATAAATGTAATGGGGTTTGAAGCAGTAATTACAATACAGTTTGTATCCCTGGCTGTAGCTGGAATTAAATTCAGCAAGGCACCTCAAGGTGACTGGAGGATTTTGAGCTCAGTGCAGACACACCTGTGGGCTGGGTGCCAGCCAGCATGTAGGACATGGACACACAGCAATTTCAGGGACATTTTTTCCTGAAGCTCAGGTTTGGCATCTTGTATCTTATGGGATTAGCAACCAGGGATTGATCTTTAACTCTCTTTCCAAGCCTATGTGACCTTCCACTTGCAAATTCCTCACTTTTAGGAACAGATCTGGTGACCTTTGCCCAGATAATGCACTGACAATAGGATCCAAGTTATTCTGAGAAGGACATTTGTTAAAATTCATAAAACTTTATAACTGCTATAAAATTTATACTACCTAAAAATACACCATCCATTATAAGGACAAATGTCTTCCCATTTATTTTTAACCATGTTCCTTAGAGAACTTTGAATCTATTTGTTTCGAGAGATTGTTTTTTGTGTTAGTCTGGGAGAAAAGGAACCTGTTTACTTTTTAAATAATATTGTTTTTCAGCAAATCTGCATCTTCAAGGAGCAGTATCTAGAGTCAAGAACACAGGACACACTGAATTTTAACCATGAATTATGGCATGCTAATAAAAAACATGCTAAAAACAGAAAAATGGCAATAATGCAAAGACAGACCAATAACACTGAACCATTTTCTCAGGAAAAGTGTGCATGCAAGACCCTGTAACAAGAAAAAGTGTTGGGTACAATTTAGGCTTTTTTTTTTTCTTTTTTTTTTTTTTTTTCTTTTTGTCCCAGGACAAGCCAAATGCACTTTCTGAATGGTGTGGAACTAGTGACACTAAACAAAGGATAATATGCAATATTTTACATGCACCCATAGCTGAAAAATACCAGAGGAAAGCTGGAGAACAATGAAACCTATTTGAGGTGAAATTTATTCTAAGGGCACTTTACACAAATTTCAAGCCTACTTAGAATTGTTATTAATAGAACGGAGTCACTTCTAATTTAGTGGTTTAACATGAAATGCACTGCTAAGGTCAAAGTTTCCTAAAATGCTTTAAGATCTATTATTGACCATTTTCTTACCCCATACATGAAAGCTGCCTTATAACTTCCTTCCTAGATGGGCCCAATGCATAGAAACACAACCACCAACACTTTCTGATTTATGTAAATCTCATTCAGTTCGTCTCCCTAAAAATTCATTGGCCTGGAAAAACAAAAGGGTTGTTCACTTTATATTTTCAGTGGGAAATGTTTATGCCAATATGACTATGGAGAAAAATGCAAGCAGACCAAAGTATAATAATATATAAATGGACATTTCCAATGCTATTGATCTGGGCTTTTTTTCTAATTTGCTTTCTGGAAGGCTCAAATGAAAACAACCAATCCTATTCACTAACTCAGTAAACTGGTGGTGTCGCTCGGAGCCACATGAGTTTGAATTCCAGTTGAGTTGGAATTTCAAGAGTGGTTCCTGGAGCTCCTTTGGAGAATAAGCATGTCTGAGTAGGGCTGTGCTCTGCCAGCCAAGCTCGTGTTTAGTTTTCACAGAGTAAATTCAGTGTGCATTTATTTGGCAGAAGTTACTCAGCCATTTTGAGCAACTTGACCGCAATGTATTATCACCAGCAGAGATTTTTCTCCACTGAACATGCAAATGCAATTTTTTTCTCAGAGAAAATGTGGTTTTGCTGCTCTCAGACACAATCTGAGAGCAGATCACTCATATGCTGACAATATGGCTAAATATTGATGTTGGTGTTATTTGGACAGCAGTCCCATAACATATTGCATCTATCAAACAATTACCTTGTCACTAGCTCTTTAAAGTCCAGAAATATGGAAGTGCACGAGCATTTGTTGATCCATGTCATTCCCCTCACCGATAACTTGCAGCTGGAAACCAACAACCTAATTTGTACCTTGTTGGGCCACAAGATGTTCTGAGAATTCACTGTGCACAGGAAATCCAGACTTCTCCAAGTGTTTCTTGGCTGATTCTCTGGGCTTCCGGTAGATTTTTATTGCATTCTAACCCAGGGAATGCATCCCTTAACCTATAATGCTGAACTTATTCTGAATTTGGTTATTGGCTTCTGCTGAAACAGGACTGAACTTCAGCACATACTTCTCCTGATGTAGAACGGCTGATATTTTACTATGATTATATACAAAATCTTCATCATTCTCACCACAATAAAGTAATTAAAGAGATGAGAAAGCCATAGATGACATTAAACTTATTCCTTCACGTCTATCCTTTCCTTTCTTAAGTAACAACTGCTTGGAACAAGGATCCTGCTCCTCAGTAACCTAAAAGCAACCAGTGTTAACTTGTCATTCTAGCAGGAACATTTACAGCCAACATATTAGGAACAACATAATGTAATTTGCTCTATTGTGGTGTGTTTGGATAGCAACTGTAAAGTTGCCATTTTTCACAGCTTTTTCACGGTTTATGAATAAAGCCCCCACAATTTTACTGGTTTCATTACCACACCATTTTTCTAGTGACTTGCCCAGATTTTGCCAGCAGAAAGAACAACACCTCCTGAAGTCTGCCATCTTATTTTTCCAAGAGTGCAAAGGAAAACAGACAGGGGGCTGTGCCAGCCCTAACACCACCAGGGGTTTCAAACATTGCAGTGGTCACAGTAAATTGAATTTAGACACGCTTTCAAATGCCATCAGTCACAAAGTGCTCCAGAGCCATCCCTGCCTGCAGCAGCCTGTTAGATTGTACCTGGAGATCAGGGATGGACATTATCACTGTTGTGGCCAAGTGCTGCTGGTGCAGTGCTCAAGGTCACTCCCAGGCTCACCTCTGCACGTGCTGGGTGATGAACAGCCACGCTCAGCCGTGGTGATGGGCTCATCCTTCTTGCAGGCAGTGACCAACGCTGAGCAGCTGGTGGCAAGGCTGCTTCATCTTCCCACTGCTCACGAGAGAAAAAGAAAAGATAAAGGAAAAAGCCCACTATTAGAAAAAGATTTATCAGCAAACGTAGCAGAGCCATGCTTGACCTCCATATCTTCTCTTGTTTCCCAAAGGCAGCACATGTAAGATATTTCCTGTCTTTCATGTTACTGGCTGGAATGCATCATGAAGTCCAAATTTGCAACCTGCTGTCTGTTTTAGTCATTAGGCATGACTTTCTTTGTCTCTTGATATGAACTGCAGCCAATTGTCCACTGTTGTAATAATGCACAATTTCTTCAGTATTCCCCTTTCTCCTGGACAAATAAACAAAAAAACCCAGCCAGGCTAAAAGCTGCAATTCAGTCATTGGCGGAGGCTGCCATGTCTTACAGTCCCTTATTCCCACATCAGCACACCACACTCTGCTCTAGCTCACCAAAACTTTAGTCACAGTAGCCTCCACCTGTTATTCAGGGGCCAAAATTCAAAGGTTAATGAACAACAATTAAAAGTAGCTATTAGACTTCAAACAAGTTTATCTGACAACATGAAAGTTTACTGGCTGCAGCTTGGTTCTACATTCACTCATCTGTCCGTAACATCCAAGCATTGTGAACTACATATTATTTTTTTGAATTATATCCACTCTGCAGAGACATACTCCAGGTTATTAAACTACTCTATTATCTTTGCCAGCTGTGTATTTTGGAATAATGTTCTCAAAACATTACTCGGTATTTCAACTTCTGACATCTTCAAAATCAACTGAAGAAAAATTTTAAGGACAATAAAATAACACCCCCGTAAAAGGCAGGTCTGGTTATGCTTTGATGGCCACAAGTGGTACACGAGTACTGCTTATGCCTTTGCTCCACTAATATTATATATGTATTTAGTAAATGTGTTCAAAATGAAAGAAACTCCTGAAATTTCTGACTGTATCCATAATAAGGTTTCTGCAGGAGAGAAAACTGATACCCTCACAAAAAGTGACCTGTGGAGCTGCTCTGCCACTCCAACAATAAAAGTTTATTCTGCTAGGAGCAAAATCAGAATAACTTGATTTTCTGCTAATTTTGTCCCCTAAGCCTCCTTCTAGTGTCCTAAGCCATCTGCTGTGCATGGGAATGTGTGGATACCTGTAGTGGTCCGTGTGGAGCTGGAGCCATGGGCTGGCCCAGCAGCTGCTGTCAAACCCACAAGGTAACTGATGGGTTCTGCTGCTGGGTCAGCGCGGGCACCAACAGGAATCCTTTCCTTCCATCCAGCTTCCAGTGCTCCTAACCATCACAGGCAATTAAGGTGATTAAATCCCATCTCAGTTGAAATTGCTGAGCCCTTTGCAAGGTTATGAAGGGGAGAGTGCCCAGCAGAGTGAGGTCAGACACAGCAGGCTGCCCTGGTAGGTTATGAGCAGCCCATTCCTCTCATTCAGCACAAATACACAAACCCGCACAATGAGAAATAAGTTAAACAACCTTTGACTGTGTTTCACAAACAGTTCAACCGCTGCTTTTTAAATTATAAGACAATTAATTTTTTTATTTTTTGTATTTTGTATAATAACTTCCTATCAAGCATTGCAAGCAAGTTGAAAAGACCTGAAGGTCAACTCATACATACATCTCCAAATGCAATTGTGTTATTTACCCGTGCCCCTCCTCTGAGTGAAAATTCAGGAACAGGCTTTGCTGCTTTTAATGGTTTGGAATTTCAAGACAGAAAACTGATAGACTCTCTGCCAGCTTTCTCCTTGTTCAGTTAAAAGTGTTGTTCTGAAGGGAGGGAAAACACTGGATTCAGTTCTTCTACGACAGAAGCTTCACTCCTTCCCTTTTAGGAAAAGCTGCAGGATCCCAGACATGAGTCACCTCTTTGGAAGAAAAGGACGGAATATTACAAATATTTTTGCCGAGGGGTTTCACCAAGAGGTGGGAGACTGTAATGAAGTGTCTGGCATGCCATGCATCTCCCAGGCTCACTATTTCCAGCCTCTGCCTGACCATGCCCATTTACTTTGGAAGATGTGAGCACTGGAGGAGTAGGGAATGCTCAGCAATTTGTACCTTTGTGTTCCCAGATGCAGACCACACCGTGCAGTTCAGACCCTCAGCTCTAGATCGTGGGCTGATAGCCTAAATCATTAAATCAGGAATTACTTTGCTTATGGCTTGAAGAAATTAGTTGACACTCATTACCTGTTTTAGATCTTGATTTTCTCATTAAACAGATCCTAAAAAGATCACTTTGGAGAAGCCTTAATAGTGAGAACTACAAACATCTTCCAAGCAAGAAGATCCTTGCCAAGAGGCATTTTCCTTTAGTTCAGTCCATTAAATGTGTCTGAAAGCAGCCAGCAGAAGAATAAGATCTGCCTGACTGACAGACAAATCAGGCTGTCTTATTAGCAAAAATTATTTGCCTACTTAATGGCTCATGGCAACTTGTGCTCCCACCAGTCACAGGAGTCAGTTTTACAGCTTTATGTGTAGTTAATAAAACCCAAAGATCCCCCATATCTTTAGACTATAAGACAAATCATTGTCACAGAGATGTAACTGCAAACTTAGGTATTTTGGAGCCAAACTAATGCCTATCTTCCATAAACTGCATAACTCATATGAATTACTCAGTGCCCACAGATTACAGCCAGTTTGATAAAGGAAAATGTACTTTCCATTTTCATCACTGAGAGAAATACAACTGGGCTGAGGGGCAAACCAGACTGGCACATGAAAAATCCCTGTTAGGAAAAGCACTACTGGCCTGACTGCACCTCCTATGGGATTCAGTCAACTGCCTGTAACCATGAGATTGGCACTGCTTAAATTCACAGCTTTCCAGAAGGATGAAGCTCACTCCCTATTCATCTTTGCCACCATCTAAAGAATTAAGAGAGTGGCTGGTGATGAAGAGCACATCAATCTTGTTTATTGTGACAACCATGACTGTTATAAAACAGACACTCTTACAGCACATGCTAACCTCCCCCATGTTTTTTCTTTCTTTATTAAAAACTTGTTGAACATTCAGTTCGGGTCTCCTGGGACAGATGCCTAGAAAAGTGCTGATTGCAGGAATAAACCCTTTTCAGGAGTTGCTCACAACACACTATTTGCAGATATGGGTCTAGGTGTAGTGCTGTTCTCACAGCTGCACTCATGCTGCTATTTCTAAAAGAATGGCTTTGAACAGTCTTCAGGAACAACCAGCTGTGCAGAAAAACAGCTAACAGAGAGATCTATCTTTGATTTAGCTCAATATTTGGTTCATCTGAATCTTTATCCTTTATGGTGGAATGGCTGAGCACAGGGAGCAATTCGGAAATTTCTGAATCAAGGTCAGCTCAAGCACAGTCAATATGAAATTACTGTCAAAGTTTATCTTCCAAGTTTTCAAATGGGCTAAGGAAAGAACACAGAAGAAATGCCTGTGGGTTGGAAAAAAATGGGAAGGCTTCAAACTAGATAGTTTGAACTGACCCACAAACTCCTGGCCTGAAAACAACTTCTTCCAGGACACTATGGGGTGTTAACAACTTTTGTTCAAGCACACAACAGTGGAAGAATGGCTGTAGCTGCCACTTACCTTCCCTGGCTAAAAATGTACCCTGGCTTGATTTGTTTCCTATGCTTAAAAGTAGCACTGGGAAAGAACAGGACAACCTCGCTAAAAAAATGCAAGTGAAAACACAGTTTTCAGATTAATTTCTTAAAAAATAAAATAGCAAGGACTTACCACTGAGGATACTGGTGAGGACTCCGTTTGACAGACCATGGGGAAGAAACAAAGTTTCTAGGCAAGACAACCCAAGAAAAATGAGGCTCTAGACATTACACCCAAGTCGTTCTCCCCTGTGTAGGAACAGAGAATCAGAGGCCTAAAGTAAATATTTGAGTCATCTGATCCACATGCTATAGCCACAACTCATTAGATATCTACTAATTACAGCTTTGAAAGATGCCATGGAGTGACACAAGGCAGTCCTAGATTTAGTTAGTTAGTTTTACAACTGAGGAGCATAAGAAACCCTTGGGTTCTTTCCTACAGTCAACAGCTTCAACAAAGAGCTCTCCATTAATTGCAACCACATCTTGTCCATTTTTATGCATGAGAAACACTACAGTCCTTATAAAAACCATAAAACAGCCATTGTCATTTAGGGATGCTATTAATCAAGGCCTTCTCGAGTGCTTCCCCTGCTTGGCTCCCTTGCCTAGCTCTCAGCCCACTGGTTTTTAACTAGAAGCAGTGTGGCCACGTGCAACCCTTGCAGAAAGCTCAGGGTTTTGATTTCACTGCAAAAAACATTCAGCTGTGATCCCTCCTGCAAAGGGGAGATCCTGAAGAGTTCGCAGGCATTACCAGCAATGTTAATGACAAAAAAAGAATCAATCTGACAAAAAAGATTGAAAATACCCACTTTGTTCTGACAGTACCTTTCATATTTTGCTTCCCTCCTCCACTTCTGGAAAAGCAGTGCAGCAAGCAGAAGACAAGCTAAATTCTTTTGGCACTATCCCAAACAGGTTATTTCTGGGATCCAGGAATACTTAGACTCAAGATTATGAAAAGCTTTCCAAGGGTTAAGGTTAAGGTTGCCTAATGAAGCTGAAGGGTTCTCATTATGTACAGACAATTTAGACAAGCCTTTGTTAGGAATACTATCGTAAAGATTCTTCTTTGGGGCAGAAGCATAGATGAAACAATATCCTAAGATACTCTGGCTATTTCTGGATGCTCTACAACTCAGAAGTGCCCCTCCTCCAGCTGCCACCCTGTATTTTAACAGCCTTCTGCACAATTTGTCAACTCCTTCACAATTCTCCCAGGAGATCTGCACAGACATGCTTGTAACCCCTGAAGAAAACTGAAAATTCAGTTACTTAGTTATAACATGAGCAAACAGAAAAAAGAAGAAAACCCAAACAGGACTGCTATCTCATTGAGAAGTAAAAAATGAGGCAAAGACACACAAGATAAAATAAGATAGCAGAGCCACAGCAGTAAAAATTACGAGTTACAAGAGCAGTATAAATCCTGTTAGCAGGCTGGCAGAAACCTGACATCTCCAATTCTCCATAAAGCTATTATACACATCTACTGAACTACAAAATTAAGACTAGTTCTGCCAGTTTGAGTCATGGCCAATTCAGGCAAGTTGCAAAGCAGATCTCTTTTTGAGTCCATGTTAGACATTTTCACTCAGCAGCAGCTAATTTAGTGCTGCCACAGATAAGCTTTGAAGCATTACTCTGAAACATTTTTTCAAGGTGTCTAGAAAACAGTTAAGTGTTGGAGGATAACTTTAGAGTGCCTTGACTTTTTTTTTTTTTTCCCCTCTGACAAATGAAATGGGAACTTTATAGCTCAGATTCAGTGCTTCAGGCTCCTAGTCTGAGTTGTGCTTCTGAGCATTGTCATCAGCAGCCCCATAGCCAGGTCACCAGTGATCAGAAACACAGAGAGCCAAAAGGCACCCTGGGTAGTCCTTTCCCCTGCCCAAAAGATCCAGCACACAGGAAGAGGATGGCTGAGTAGGGCAAGCCAGCAATAGCATGGTTCATCCATGTGGTTTTATGGGGCAGTTAACTTTTATTACCTGGTAATTACTGAGGAAGGCTTCAGACAAGCTGACTCTACAGCCCACATGGCAGCAAACTTGTGTGGGCAGTCAGCTCACCAAAATCATGCTGCAAGACTAATGTTTCAGAGGGGAAAGCCAGTCCCTTAGGAAAGCCAAGCTCAAGAAGACAGTTTAGCCATATTTCAACAGTATCAGGAAAGAATATAAATACCAACTCTTACGTTAAAAGAAAAAAAAAAGCAGGCAAAGAACAGGAAGAAGTTACAAGGTACAACAACAAAATTATGAAATATCTTAAAAATAAAATAAAGGTCGGAGGGCAAGGATCAGATGATAAAAAGATGTTTGTGAACAGAAAGGAAAAGAGTTTAAAGTTGAATTGGGCAAGCTAAGTTCAATGCTGCAGAGCAGACACTTATTTATAGCATCACTCCTGAAGTGGGTACCACAAGGAGGAGTGAAGAAGAGGGAAGAGACTTCAGGAGAGGTAAAAAGAATAAGCACTGAACATGCTCATTTTTCAAAGCAGAAGCACCACAATCCAGGGGTGCAAGGGCTGTTGCTTGAAAGCAGTGGGTATCATTACTAAAGAAGTCACTTGGTATTTCCTCTTCCTTTACTGTTCCCTGCTGTGGCACTATTTCTTCACACAGCCAGTACGTGTGATCAGAGCACGTGAACATTTGCAAAATCAGTGCATTCTTCTCCATAGAGGCACTGGATGTTTGCGAAATGAGCATTTTGGTGAACCTCAGGCTGCTTTCTATGAGCTAATACCAGTTAACAGCATTTGAACCTCTGTACCTGTTTTAAACTTTATTTAAATCTTAAACCCAAAAAGGTATCAAACAATCCTAAACCATGTGATAAACATATGCCAAAGTCATATAATTTCCAATATCTTCTGTTCATTCTTTGCAATAAAAAGCAAAAATCACAGTTGATTTACTGTGCACTCAAACATTGGGAGAATACAGGCACATGTGGGATCAGTTTAGGTCAGGATCAAAACCCCATAATTTAGCTGAGAGCAGCTTCCAAACTAAGCTCATATTTTTTCAGACTATATTTATAGTGCAGTTACTATGTGCCAGTACATCATTAAATGTCCTAAGAAGTAAACCCACCCTGTTCTTTATGGGGAAGGTTTTTTCCCCTTAAGTCAGAAATACCCATTCCAGTGGAATTCTGCAGGAGCCAGCAGCACTCACAGCATTCTGCAGTCCTGATGGCTGATAAGCTGTCTGCAGCCTTTTCTTGTTGCTGCTAAGAGCTCACAGTCTCCTGTTCTTGCTTCCTAACATGCACCTTGGCCTGGTTAGAACCACTGCTCCCCTGGCCATTTTGAATTAGGAAGTAGAGCTGGCAAAAGAGCAGAAGAGAGTTGGGATGAATGAGTGTCTGGTTCTACCAGCAGCACATCAGCCTCAAGGATGCTGTAGAGAAGAGGGAGGGATAAGTTACAAAGGCAGAAAATAATATATATATATATATATATATATATATATATATATAAAAAGAGAAAACCAAACAACGCAGGCCTGAACATTCATGCTGCTGTCCAGTCCACAGCCCAGAATTCTGGATGGGGAGAGAGAGGACTGACTCCCATTTCCACCACTACATTTGTGGTACAGAGCTCTCTCGTGGGCTGCTCTGTCTGCATGACACAGATAGTGATGTCAAACCCTCTGCTTCCTGCTCTCTGTGCTCAGCCACACGGTCATGGTTCAAAGCCTGATTATTTCCGACCCTCCTGCATTAAAGCTGCAAACTGAGTGGAGTATTGGGCAGGAGACAAATTGGCCATGCATCAGAAATCTAAGTTTAATGCTCCTACTAGAGGAATGGTGTGTTTTGATGAATGTTCAGAGCTTAAAACTTAGCCTTATCACACAGAAGTTGGTGTCTGCATGGAGAGGCATGGGGAGAATAATGCTGCCTGGAAAAGCAGCCAGCTGACTCTGTATCTCTCCCAAACAACACTGGGACATGCTGAGCTCAGGAAGCAGAGGGGGAATGAGGAAAATCATGTCCCAGACTAAATCAAGAGTCACTCCACTTTGCAGTCCACAGCTGCTGCAACATCCATGAACACAAAACACTAGTTAAATATGAACTATTGCAAGACTTTCTTTCTTTATGCCCCCCCCCTTTTTTCTTTCTTTTCCCACTTAAATGTGTGCAGAAGATACAGTCTAAGTATTAAGTGTTTGTCTCAGAAGAAAATGACAGCCCCAGAAATAAATACTCTGGGATTTATGGAGCCAGTACACATACAGTCCAAGAAACTTTGCCAGGCTGCTGTAAGCATTCATGAAATGGTCTCTAATGTCTGACTGGAAAGCAGTTCCACTGCAATATTCAGTGGGATGGACTGAAAGGCAGCCAACATGCCAAACATCTTGGGTGTTTCCACACCAATAATTACCTTTTATCAAACTTTAACTAGTGATGTCAAAATATTTTTAGCTTGCAGTCATGAAATGGGCAACAAACACAAGTTTGCTATTTCACACTAACATATGTTTGGTCTCAAGAGGTTAAGCACTCATCTGTTTCCAAATAGTGTTTAAAATTAAAAAAAAATAATAACCCCAAATCAAAACAACACAAAAACAAAACAAAACAAAAGCCCAAAAGACCCCCACAACATTTCATCTCTGTTCATGCTGTTGAAACACATCAGCTTGCACACAAATTATGGTTTTTCAGGACTTCCTATCTCTGATATTTCTCATGACGTAATGCCTCCAATGTAGACCTGCAAGGTAAAACACAGTTTTAATCATGAATAACAAAACTGAGCCTTCCATCAACATGTATTTGTTGACAGAAGGAAAAAGGCTTGGACACACAGATAATATTTTGGCTGAAAATAAGCTCAGATTGCTGCAACCCAGACAGCAAGGGGACTGCAATCTTATGGCTTCACAGAAACTAAAGAGAAATAAGGACTAGATTTTCAGCTTTGCTTTCAAACTCTGATAAAAATATGATAAAAATTATTTTGTGAAGACAAACCTGAAGTCAAGCACAACCCTCTCAGCTGATACCGATTAAAAGGGGCTGTACAACTCTCTGATAGCCCAGTCTCAGTGACATTCATGATGTCAGCAGGTACTTTTGTGAATGTGGCTTTTCAACCTGAGCACTGAGAAAAACCAATAAATGAAATAAACTAAGTCTGCCAGTGATCTTATAGCACCTTCTTTTTCTTTTTATTAAAGCAGTCACAAAGGCAAAAAAAATAATCAAACCCACAAATCCTCTACCATTTTACTACTGAACTACAATATACTAAATCACAGATATGAGTCAAGAACATCATGCTGCTGGGAAAAATGGAAAACCATTGTGGGAGAATAAACAAGCATCATCTGTAGCACATGTGGAGCAATGCTCGTGCTCAGCTCAGCAGGGGGAGCGGCCGGCTCTGCTGTGGGCACCACCACCCCGGGGAGCTGTGGGCACAACAAAAAAAACCTGGAAAACAGGGACAAGGACAATAAGTGGACTATTAAGAGAAGGTTTAGGGCTGCTTGTTCTGAGGAGTAGAACCCTAACCCAAATCCCCTTTGTGGCAGTCCTGGGACACGTGAGGAGCAGCTGGGAGGAAGGAAGGGTTTCCTTCGCACCCCCAGCCCCTGGACAGCATTAAACTCTCTGAAGAGCAGGAGTGCCAGAGCCAAGACTGAGACAAGCACCCCTGTTGGGACTTTCAGTGTAGCAGGGATTATGAATTTGTGCAATACAATTTGGCTAATTTCTGAGAAGTTCATCATGATCTTGCTTGCTCTAAGTTTTCTTACCCCATTGCCAGAGTGCTCAGCTCTCCCTCCTGGTGTTCACCTGGTCTCTCCTTCTAAGCTGCTCCACTTTGCTCTTCCTTTCTCTTTATTGTTACTGGCTCATCAGTGCTGTGCCTGTCTTTCTCCTGAGCCTACCCTCCTGGATGCTGGAAGGTGTGCTGGGTTCCTTTTGCTGACTCAGAAACACTTCCCTTGGAGCAGGATAAAGAAACAAGAGTAACTTGGCAGTTTCCGCAGGCTGACCAGATTGCACAGAAGATGTGCTGCAAATTAAACAAACAACTCATCTAAAATAAGTGCTATTAACTAAAAGTGATTGAAAGGACAGCAGTGCTCTTTTTAAATAATTATTTCTTTCATTTTTTAAATAACAACTTGGCATTTCCATGTTACTGTACAGCGTTAAAATGCTCCCAAGCAACACTCTTCATTTAAGGCAGAAGCATTCCCATTTGAAATTTTAGGCAAACAGAGAGTGGGTATGGAGAGAAAAAGTTTTTTCAGAATTATGTGTTGATAAATCCAAAAATAGAAACATTTTCCAAACAAATTTTCTACGTGCAAGTGTCCCAGTTTCCCAGCAACTCTGTCAGTGACTTAATGTTAACTTTGTGGGAAAGCAGCTCTGGACAAGAAGCTAAGAGCTTCTTGGAGTCTATTCATAACCCTGCATTTGCATTTGATAAATTGCTTCATTGTTATAAGAACCCCCCTTTAAGGTAATGATTGATTTTTCTTGTTTTACACAAAACACATTTGGTTCAAAATGCTAATCTTTCACCATTTTCTCTATCGTTACATCAGAAGTTCTGTCAAAATGTTTTTAAAAACTTCCAGGAAGTTTCCAGGTATTTTCCTCAACTAAAAATAATTTTATATGAGCCAAGTTTCTCTGACTTTTATATAAAACTGGCATTAATTTTTATAGCATGATTTTAATAGGTTTAAAACAAAATGCTTAATCATCTAGATAATTATTTAAAACTAAAAGAAAGTGAGTTGTAGCACTGTTGTAGCCATAATAAGAAATACAAAATGTTGTCTGGTGTGTTCAATTAATATTCCAGATATTTGTCAATTCCCCAACTGCATTCACAATTTCCTGAAAGAATGGCACAGGACCCAAGTTTCTTCTAATTTATGCAGTTGTAATTTTTTTTTTTTTTTTTTACATAATGGAGTTATTCATACCAACATGAGCAGGACCACACTCTGAGCAAGCTGGATCTTAAAAGTATTTCAACCCAGCTAATGCCAAGGTAGAGGGTTTCTTCAGAACATTTGAACAGAAATTCATGCCACAATTTCAGCAGCAACCAAAAACTCCCCCAGCACACTCTGAGCTACCCAGGCAAGCAAGGTGAGCAAACAAGTGCAGATCTGGTTTCTGCCAGCATCCAACAGAGTTTTTATCATGGCACTCCTCGTGATGGGCACAGCAGAGCCCAGCCCCAGGGTATTTAACAAAGAGTGGCCTCCTGTCCCTTCCTGCCCAGACCCACCTAAGCAGCACCTTGGAACTGGGTACACAGCAAGGACCCTCTGCCTGCAGCTTGACAAACACCCAGCCCACACGTACTTCAGATCCTCTGCATTCATTTCTCCTTAAAATTCAGCTTTTCCCCAAGTAGTCTGTAAATTTTTTCTCCACTTAACCTCAAATTGCCTTTCTCCCCTGCTCATAGCTTGAGCTGAAAGGAAAAAAAGTAAGCTTGGCTTGTCTTGGAGAGTCAAGAAGTAAAAACAGCTTCAAAACTACTGCAGAACAGGCAGAAGTAGGTTTCAGTGGGACTACTAATGTCCTGTGAATTACACTGGTGCTTAATTAAATTACCTTCCTGAGCCTGGGCCTAAATTAACGTGAGACACACTCCTCGGTGTTTATTTGACTCGGATAATTAAAGTAAGGGTTTAGAGCTAATGTAAATTAAAGTTTCAGTAATTAAGTATTTCTTCACTCCAGCACCTGGCATAGCCTGTTTGGTGAACATAGTGAACATAGGAAGAGGTGAACAAAATTCTGCTGCAGTCCTCTGCTACAGAAACCAAATGGGGCAATTCTAAAGAACCAATCCTAGTTCATCCGCATTTGTGAACTATATCCTTTCAAGCCATTAAATGACCTTTTGTGTCTCTTCTGTACTCCCTGGTTCTGGGTTCCCTTGGAAGACTGCAAGTGGGAGCATGAACTATTTACTTATTTACTTTAAGCCTGAAAAAATGGGGGAGACTATGAAAAGGCTGTTTTTTTTCTTGAGAAATGGATGAAATTTCACACTGGTTCTTACTGAAACCACTTCACATATCCCAGGCCTTTCCTCTTCCTAACCCATCTCTCCCCCACCAACATAATTTGTCCATTTATACTTTAAATCTGGTGTAATAACTCCAGCTCCCTAAAGACCCTGAACCCATTTCCACTCCGGAGCACGAGGGCAACTCCACCCGGGGCTGTGAAATGGCATTAGGATAGTGGAGAATATGCTTTGCAGTATTAACATGAATTAAACTGGAATTGAAAATAAAGACCCCTGAACAGAGTTGCTTTTTGCAGGGCTAATAAAATCTGTATTCTTGGCAGCAGCACCCAAAATCTGGCTGGGTGCACTGAAAACAGAAACCCTTCCTCTGGCTGGTGTCGCCCCTTTCCTTCCCAGGGCTGCCAAGAACCACAGGTCGCTGCTGGAGGGGAACACCCATCAAGGTCTCTCTTAGTTTGGGGTCCCACCAGAATGAATATTAGCTCAGGAATACCAATTCAACTGCCAATGTCCTCAGCTGATGGAAAAAATGGATTGGAACAGAAATGAGTGAAGGTGGGGGGAGGAAATCCTTGCAAAGTTTTCAAGTTTTCAAAGGTTTTGTTTGGATGTGGAGTTCAAGAGTCCAATAAACCTTTCTGCAAGTTTAAATGAAACTGAAAATGTGATAAGCTAAAGTCTGTGCTTTGCAGGAGTAACCAAAATCTATGGACCACACTCATTTTTACTGAAGGGGACTCAGTCAGTGCAGTAGCTTTCCTACACCGAGTTCTTACTGATGTTTCTTTGTTGTCACCTCTATTTATCATCCACTGTATACATGTAATTCTGAAATCCTTCTTTTTGCAATGGCATGTCAGCTGTTATATCTAGTGAGACACCCCCGAGGATTCCCATAATGACCAGCTACATACAGCAGCTCTTTGTCTCCCACAGGACACAAAGAGGAATGATAAACCATTCAAAGGGAGCCTTGAAACCCTGCAACAGCAAGTCCTGAGAGGGAAAAAGTACCTGATGGTTTGAAGGGCTTCTCTTAAGTTTCCTGCAACATGGCATCAGCCTTCAGATGATCTGCTGGGAGCTCATCAGGCCCCTATTACTCACAGTGCTACACTGTTATGGTTTTCCTACAGCCAGCACAGGCCATGCCAGTAAATAACCTATGAAAGCCAAATCAGTATTCCTTCAAGATCTAGGAGGAGAAATATTGCCACAGGGGGATCGTTGTCTACTGTACCTTACTGCTACAAAAGTTTCACTGGAAAAAACACAGATGCTGAAGAGGAAGTTAAAAACAAAAAAGGGGACTCCAGGGCGGTTTCATCTGGATTGCTGTTTCTGCTATTCTGCTGTCAAGTCTGCTGTCACTATCTGGAAACTTTTTAGAATCATTAGAGTGATCTAAGGCCTTCTGCTAAACTTGAACTCTCTTCAGCCTGCAAACAACTGCATATGGCCAGACCTGCCTTGTTTCTTCCTGTCCCAAGGAAAACTTACTGAATACCTGGATTTTCAATCTCATGGACATCCCAAGTGTCCAAAGCCCTACCATGTATTATCCCTTAGTCTCCCATACTAGCAAGTGGATCCATTCAGGAATAAAACCCACTCAGCTGAGCAGTCCTTTGCTCAGGTAACACAACCAGGTTAGCAATCAGTCACTGTTCTAAATGACAAATACCCTGAGTTACAGACAGGAAAAGTGCATGATCTCTTACATCAGAGGACTTTAACCCCAGCCCCCTCAATCTCCCTCTTTAGGACACCAGCCTATGAACTGACACAGAACACTTGAGAACAACCAGAACAGCCTCCTGGCAGAAGAATGCTTTTGTTGCAAATAATGTCAGAGATTTCTGTAAACAAAACATTTGCAAAGGACCACCCATGGGTGTGATCAACCACTTCTTTTTAACCGAGTACTTTATCAGTGCCCGTCCAGATCCCTCCCAAGTGCTCCAGCTATTGCCATTCTCAAGTGCACGCTGAGAAATGAGTGCAGGAAATGGACTTAGCTGAGGCCACAAAACATTTATCTTAATACTAGTCTGGTAGATTACCATGTTTATTTAGAGTGGCATAATAGTCTGCAGTTGAAAAAAAGAAAATAAAACCAACTATAGGGATTTCTCAGTGCTTTTACCACTCAGCGCTTTTCCCCAGTGCTTTTGATTTCTCATCCACAAAGAAAAATGTGAAATACTGTTCCATGTGGTACTCTCTTCAGTGCCAAAAGGTGTGCAGTGTACTGGAGGGTTAACTCACATCACCTACTTCCCTTGGAAAATTAGCAGGCTGACCAATAATCCTTACTCTTTGGAATCTTTTGGAACCTATAAATGGCATTATTTTCAAATGTCTGTTTAGCTCACGCAGCTGTTGAGATAATTTTATGTTTGATACCCACTTCAGACGTGAGTTATTCTCATACTTCTATCAGGAAGTAGCTGGTCTGATCAATATACAAGCTTTTGTCCTACACATACTGGAAAAAACACATTCTTTTCCAAGAAAATATGCTGCTTGAGGTCAGGATCAGAGAATTGTATCCAGGAATCATTACCTGAACCCAAGAGCACTAAACTTGACTATTTGCTATGAGACGCTGAGTGTTACAAATTAATGTGGGTCACAAGCTGCCAAAGCTTTACTAAACTCCATTTATATGCATTATAAATTTCTTTCAGAGTCTTGTGGAAAAAATTACTTTTCCTGAAAAAAAAAAACAAACAAAAAAAAAACAACCAAAAAAACCCCACCAAACTCTGAAATGCAAACATTTAGTGAATCAAACTTGCCAGCTGCATGAAAGCCCACCAAGGATATTACTCTAACCACAAAAATCACACTTTCAAAGATCAATATCCTAACAAAACTCACATCAGAAAAATAAATTCATCTGCCTAAAAGTTGTGGATTTTGCTTTGAAATCCATTCCCCTGATCTGCCACATTGATTTCTGTGAATGAGCTTCAGTGTGAATGCAGCTTTTTTTGCAAGTCAGAGAAAAATGGCACAGTCATAGAGAAAAACGTTTCCCAAAGGCTCCCTTGTTGTGTGCAGGAGCATTAATAATGAGTTATCTCTACTGGTGGCATTTCAACATGACACACCCCAGTGTCACTCTTTGGTGTGCTGGGGATTTTTACTTTGTTTTTAGAGGCACATAACCTCTCAGTATCACCACTATATTGGTCAATGACATGTAGGAAAAAAAAAAAAAAAGAAAAATCATCTTTTTCTCCAGTGTTACAGCACATGCAGCATAGTGGAAGGATAATTAACTCACAACTCCCCCTATTTCCCTTGGAAAATTATTATGCTGGCTAATAAACCTTACAGTTATGAGGCTTTTATGAACTTCCAAACCCTGCAGTAATTTCAAGTGCATGTGTGGTTTGTTCAGCTGTTTGAACACTTCTCACCTCAGTCACCCTTTCTCCCTGTGAACTCACACCCCAGAAATGCTTTGCATCAATGAAAAAGAACTGAGTGATTGAAAGTGTATGAGATTCCTGCACATTCACTCCTTCCATGACTAATTAGGGGGTTTGGGGATTTTTTTTTTTTTCCTTTTCTAAGTGGAGCTATGCTTCCAGAGGCTGAGAATTGGGGAGTTTGGTGCTTAACACACTCTGGATTTATTATCTAATCTTCAGGCGAACCACTTGAACCTCTAGTGGTTTAATTTTACCAACTGTAAAACATGAGTAACAATCATCACCTACTTTTAGGTGCCTTCAGACATTGCAGGGACAACACCATCTCAGGGCCCTGGGGATGTACTAAACTTGTTGTACTGTTGGATCAACTTCTTCCTCAGATTTTCCACAGAAGTTCTTGCCATTAGGAAAGCAGAGAATGCAGAACATGCTGACATTACCTTATTTCTTCCCATTATAAAGGCTTAAAAGATAAATGAACTACATACAGTATTTTCCAAAACACTGCAAATAAACACTGCACCAATCTCAGTGAAGACCAGGTAGAACAGTAGACTAAGTTTGAATTAAATGTTTCTAAATAAAGAACAAACTGTTCCATATGCAGCTTGTGCCAATTTATCCCTCTCCACCTGAAAATACCTGAGAAAATTGATGGAGATCATGGGTGTCCTCAGAACAAGTGAAAGCTTCAAGGCATCATCCTGTGATCCTTCTGAATGGCATCTCCCTCTTGGGCTGCTGATGGGATCCCCTTGGACACACAGTCAATAAATGTCCTGGGAAACACGTTTTCAATTCATGAATTATTTCCTTAAGCAGTGTGAATGTGATACTTGGCACTTTCAGTACTGTGAATAGCTGAGAAAAGTGCATCTGCAATAAAGCAGGAATGACATGAAATTCTCACTAACACATGGGTATTCCTGAATGTCAGAACACACACCAGTCACCAGCACATCTGGGGACTTGAAAACTTCTGTAATGCCAACTGAACAAACCCAGCTGCATCACTTACCTGCTATTTAATGCAAAGAAACACTCTGTGCTATGTCTCTTCCCTGGCAAGGTTTACCCCAGGCAAGAGATTTTTGTTCTTTATTTTTCAAATCGGAATTTTTAAAAAAAGAAACCAAAGAAGAACCTTAAACAAAAACACTACTTTTCCAGCAGACGCTCACCATCATTATTCCTTTTTGAACTGGGAGATGTGCTTCACTTTGGCAAAACTGTTTAACAGATTCCAAGTCATTGCAAACACCAATCACAGGAAGGAAATTAAGCTGTGTTCAGCTTTGCACATCTATATTCCAGTGCATACAAAAATCACAGAGCACTCCTCAATATAATTTCGGAATACTTGGCAACAATGCATTAAATATAATCATGGCTGCATGTTGGCTCTTTTTTCCTATACTCAGAGGTGGAAGATTATGAAGTAGTGTCTTTCATCTTCTGAAGTTTGTAGACTTTTTTTTCCTTTAACTATACACATTACAAGGTTTGCAGAGGGTAAAGTCAACAAACTCTGTCCAGCAGCTGGAACCCAGAACAGAGGACCCAGCTCCTGTTGGGGCTGAGTCTCCAGCTCCAGATTAGTCACCAAGAACACTGAGCCCTCAGACAGAGGCACTTTGTTCTCATCCCAGAAAATCCCAGTGCACCCAGGGAAGCTCACGCTTGCAGAGGCCTCATGACAGTTTTACAGTCACGTTTTGGGTTCAGTTTAAAGCTGGGAAATTCACAATGACCTGAAGAGCTATGTGCCAGCATTCTGCCCTCAGTGCTCAGCTGAGCTGTCTCTCCATGCTCAGAGCGGTCCAGGCTGCTGAGATTTAGAGGCCTGAGACACAACTTTATTTACAGTGCATATCAGACAAGAGCTTGTGATGATGATCATCCCTATAAAAGCTTTTTATATGTATATAAAATAGATTAACTCCCCATACCATGGGTTGCCTTGAACATTTCCTGATCTATATTTACATTTCTTTGGCCTGGTGAAGAGAAAATCAGCACAATATAGAAAGGTCCTTATTTATACCCCACAAAACAGGTACCTTTGGGAGAAGGGATACTAAAGTTCACATACCTACTCAAGGAGAGCAGTGTTGGATGACAAGCTGGAATTGCTGCTCCCAGGTATGTTTTTCAACTGGTTTTCCATTAGAGCAAGAGTTCATCATGTCAGCTTAAAACATTACAGTCAGTGAAAATCATCCCCTTCACTAGAAGAAAAAAATAAAAGACATCCAAATTAATTAAGGAGACAAAAGAAAAAATTTGTATCAGACTTTTTAGAAATTCACACCATGAGAAGCAGTTTAATTTACTGCTCTCACAAGTGAGTAAAATTGAAAGATCTGGCTTGGAAAAAAAAAGTTTGTCTTCTTCATGCTGCACAAGCATGGCTGAATTTGCTTTATCTGACACTTCCAGAAAGGATGATAACATTCTCTTCTCCCCACAGAAAGATACCATCTTCATAGCAGACTAACACCTGAAGATCTCTAGTCCATGACTGGGACTCAGTCCTGATCAAGCAGTTAATTTAAGCAAATTTGTCACTTCTGAAGGTAGAGCCATAGCACAGTCCAGTCCCTTACACACAAAATTTCTCTTCTCCAGCTCCTTGCCTCATCTGAAGTCCAACCTGAACACCAAATGAAGGCTGAGCTGTCAGAGCCAGGAGGAAGCAACAAAAACATGCATCCAGCACATGAATGCTTCCAGGGAAAAAAATTAATGCTCTGTAGCAATCCCTCACCTCTTTAAGAACAAGAATGCAGGGTTTGCCCAATAATAAAAGTTTAATGGCAGTTATTTTACTTGGTGTCAGAGTGAGCTCCACACTGATCAACTGCTGGGCTGAAATTCAAGATATTTAGGTGCTCACCACTGACCTGCAAGACACAGGCCAAAGTCATACCTGGAACAACACCCTGCTATTAGGTTTTTATAAGGGTTATGCAGCAGAGCAATGTACAGCATGCACACTTTTCAGGGAAGTGGGGAAGTTTTGCAACCCAAAGCTCCTTATGACACTAAATGGGATCAGCTTACAACACTGCAGACCTCACAGTCAGCAGGAGCTGCGAGTGCTCTTCAGGAGACCTCAGGGCAGATTTCAGTGCTTGCTGCAGACCATCCTCTCTGTATCAGCCTGACACAAAACCACCAAAGCAGAGTTGGTGCCCCAGAACAGCACTTGGGCGAGCTCAGAGGATGCCAGTGGACGTGCTGCTCCTGCAGTCCCAGCAGAAGGGTGTGCCAGGGACAGACAGCGTGTGGGAAGCAATGCCTGCAGCAAAGGGGCTTCCTAGCCCAGAGCACCCTGGCTGTGCTGCAACAGAGTAATTTGGTACTTTCCCACATGGTCAGCCAACTCTCCTGGCCAGCAGGACAGAGATGCAGCAGAAACATCTTCCTTTCATAGAATTTCTCCTGGCTCTGGAGAGGTTTGTAATTTTTGGCAGTCTCTGGATGGGCTGTGCAAAGGGAAAAGGAACTTCTCCTTCTCCCACACTGCAGCCACGCAAGGCTCAGCCATAACGTAGCCCTTAATAAAACAGCACAGATGTGCCCTGTAGGCACTTAAAAGACTAAAAGGAAAAAAAATATTTTCCTGTGTGTTTCGTAAATCGGTACATAAGCATAACGCAACCTACTATCCTAGACAGAAAATGAAATATCTTAAAAAGTATTGAATCCTTGGTGAATTTTCTCAGTGGATCGGCATGAAGCTATTTAGCCCAGATGTTTCCATAATTCTGATGCATTAGGAGCTGCACGGCACCGTGGCCAAGTGTTAACACAGTGAACTGTAATGTAAAACATGTAAAGATCCTGGCTTCCAGAGTTATTGGAAATTTTCACTCTAACCACTCTGCTTCCTTAAGCAGCTATATTTTCTTTACAATATGCACTTATATTTTAATGCACACGGAAGAAGAACTAAAGCATTCCCCTCTCTCCCATCAAAACCTAATTCTGTATGTTCTCTGGAAGAACACAGAGAGGCCAATGAGAGACTGACATGGAGTCTTTCAGAAATGGGAATCTCACCTCTGGACAGCAAATCTCACACTCCAGGCAAAAGCCGAGCCAGCAAGGCACAGCTGGGTACCACATGAGCAGGTGAAGAAGTGCTGGTGAGATTTCTGATGACAACCTGGTGTCCAAAAGACAGACTGTCTCACTGCAAGGCTCTCGTTTGCATCTGTAATGGATTTAGGGATTTGCAGAGGTAGTTTTAAAGATATCCAAGCAGGTGCAATGTGTATGTTGGAATGGCCTGACTGAGTGAGGAAGCAATAATGGGAATATGAAGCAGCACAAAGAAAGGTAAGCATGTGCTTATAAGAATGTGAGCTAAAGAGAGCAAGAAATAAACTGGCAGTCTCTACAGAAGAACAATGCAATGGAATACCTTGCACCGAGAGCTTATTTGGAAAAATCCTTGTCACTATATGCAATTATCCAGAAGAGTTTAAAATATTTCAGAGATTATTGCTTTATGATCTACCTGCCAGGATGGGAGCTGTGAGCTCTGCAATTCTTTGAGGTCTTGTTATCTTAAAAGCACAAAACACACACACCAAAAAAGCACAAAAGCACGGATCCTAAATGAAAATTAACTCCTGCTACAGCCCTGAATCTGCAGTCACAACTCGGTTTCCATATGAGTACTGCTGGAACAGACCTCACACTCAGATAGAAAACTGCATGTGAGAGATGGAATAACTTCCATTTCTTGGAACAAAAAATGCCCAAGCTGCATTTAGGCCTGAAGTTTCTCAATTTTAAGGCAAACAAATGTTACTTGTGTTTAGGCTCTACAGAGCACACTGGTGCAATCCACCATGCAATATCACCCTGACCACTCACACACTGATTAGCCTCCAGAGCAAAGAGGGCCCTGGAGGCTTTGCTTCACTTCTACAAAGTAAAAATTTAGTGACCAAATTTTCTGTATGCCACTGTCAGCTGTTCTGCCTTTTCTCCCCACCCCTTGGCTACACAGCAACCTGTCCTCCAACTGTGCTTCCCAGCATAACCACTTCAGTTCACATTACTAGCTGCTACTTTTATTTAAAAATATTACAGGACTTGCAATTAGTGAGAAGAGAAACCTGTATTTCAAAAACTGAGTTGGTAAAGCCATAGCAGGTGGCAGAATTTGTCCTCCTATGTAACAGAATTCAATCCCAAACCTATTATGCCTGGCTGATTTAAACCATTCTGCTCCTTTTCAGTTGGATACAGTCCTTGATAGCTGTTGGACAAAAGCTGATGACATCCATAACTGCTAGATAGCTTTCCTGTCTTTAACAGCCACAGAATTATCATCTAGGCATGGAAAAAGTCTAACATCAGCTTGTAGGAGATTGTTCTACATTGTTTCTAAATTAGCACTCTGCAATTTAAAAGCTAATTCTCCTATCATCCATTTCATCTTTATCTGTTTGCCAGCTCAGAGGTTAAATGAAGCAAATATCATGTTACTTTCCTTTAAATTTAGAAGAGGAAAACATATGGGGTAGTGAAAAAAAGAGGTGTAGTCTTCAGACATCTTAAATTATGAAAATATTGTTAAATAACCATTATTGTCATGTTAAAATAAATATTTGAACACAACCCCCCCAAATAACTAATGACCAGAATATTGTAACAATTACTATTTTACTAAAACATTTTTTGAAAACTGTGACAAAAAAATCAGACTAAAGAAAGCGCTAACAATCATTTGCACATTTGCTCCCTTCTCCATCACTCTTCCTGTATGAGCTTTAGGAAATAAAAACATTTTTCCTCCATTTCAAGTACAATCCTGAAGAGCGAAGTAACAGCTTAAAAATTGCAATTAATACTCACTGAGATTCTACAAATACTGGTGTCTCAATTCTGTTTTTCCATGGGATTACTAACAATGCCCATTGCCTGTTTCTCTCCAAGTAATAGACAGTAAAAAAAAAAAAAAAAGATTACTCGGATTATCCAGTTTTTACACTTCATTTTGTAGAATTACTGCCTTCCTGTATAATTTTCAGTGATGTTAACTAGCTCCCAAATGGCTCACAGTGTCTGCTTGGCTTAATTAGCTTCATTTTTTTCCCCCAAAATCTAACTGTTCCAGCAAAATTTTCCTGACATACAACCCAAACTTCTCTTTTTCTGGGTGTTTCTATGTGAAATGGGAGGCCAGCAGAAAAAAATGTATTTCTGAGTAAATACAGTGACAAAAACACAGCAAAACACCTGCAGAGGAGAAGCAAGAGCTCCAACAGCTGAGCTGAGAGAAGCTACTTCACTTGATATTTTACAGAATGTGTCACCCAAAAGCACTGGGAAAGAAATAATTAATCACAACTCTGCTATTGCTCTGTCCATAATCAGGACCAAAACCTTCAATACTCTCTCATAAGAAATGAACAAAACTTAGTGTGACTCCAACATAATCTACATTACCTGCAGGCTTTAAAGCTCCTGCTTTGTTGATCAGCAAGCCTGTAGATTGGCCAGTCCATAAATTCTCATATTTATTTTCACTCCTTAAACACAGCATATGCCTGGGTTTGGTGCCTTCTGAAAGAATTTTTTACTTTACTTGGTTGTAAGAGCAGAAATGTTCTACCGAGTTGTTGCCAATTTTTGACTATGGTATTTCTTGCTTTGCTCTCGAAAAACAAAGTAAGAAAAGATAGGAGTAATTTTGTTATGAAGAAAAGACTCCCCAGAGCACATGCATGGGGATGCCATTTATTCCTGTGAAAACACAGGGAACAAGAACAATTGCAGGTCCCCAGTTTCAGTGCAGAGGTTTAGGTACAGTTGATCTTGTCTCAAGTGAGATCAGCTCTGGTTCTATTTTAATGATTCCATTATACTTCTTCAACAACATTTACCCTTTTTTGACATGGGGGACTGCAGCTCTGATATCCAGAGATGAAGATCGGTGCCCAGCAGATGTAGCTGGGGATATCTTTCCACAAACTATCCATCTGTCTTTGCCACTTTGAGGACTTATAGTATCACTTCTTATATGGCAAGACAACACTAGCATTCATTATACCCATTTACACCAGCAACAGCCACTTTTGAGAGACTTCAGGATCAATTTCTGATTGATTAGCTGTAATATTAGATCAGATGCAGAATGTTTCAAGTTCAAAAGCATTATTCCAATTTGGTCTTGCAATACATTGGTCAGAATACATTGTTGTAATAATTCCTCCCAAGTTCCATTAGGGCTGTGGGTTATAAAATATTTGCAATTAGAAGCGGGGCCATATGTCAGAGGTTTTCTCTTTTCCACAGCAGAGAAGGTTGATTTCATACACCAGGCTCTACTCATGACAAATCCATGCCTGTCACAGAGGTTTCATACAGCGATGGACAGACTCACACAACAATGCAGCCAAACACCAAGTTATGATTCTTCACATTTGACATGTCTTCATTTCCTCATCCTTAGCCCTGCACCCTCAGGGATTCTGCAGATCCACCAGGAGACTGCTCACCTGGAATACAAAACCCAGGGCCTCCACCTACAAACTCTATCTATTGGCTGCACTTGTGTAAAACTTCTGGGGGTGGTTGCTTACATTCCATTCCCACCCCTAATCTCTTTTTCATACCCTTGCTCAGTCCTAGCTACTGTGTCACTGCTTTTCCTGGCTTTCTCAGATGCCTTTCTTGCAGTCCTACAAAAATATGTGAGATGTAACAAGAACAAGCTGCTCTCCTTGCTCAGCATTTGATTGTCTCCCTTCCCCATTCAAATCCACCTGCCAGATGTTCATCTGCTACCACATAAAATTTGTCCCATGTCAAAACTTCCTTCCCCTACCATTTATCCCAACTGCCAAGCTTTGCACTGGCCTACCCCTCCCAATCCATCACCCTGTCCATCTGTCTGTCACACTGCTCCACAACCAGCCCATGTGTCTTTCCCCACACAGAGCTCCTGCCAGACACACACGTGTTTTTTAAAGAAGCTTTCAAAGCCCTGTGACAAGCAATGACTAAAATGGGCTTGTGCCCATCCTATAAGGCTCTTTTTATTACTTAAGGGACAGAATATACTTCAAGATGTGCAACTGCTCTCCATGTGGAAGCCATTCCTTTGGATACCACCCTCCTGGCAGGGAAGCACTGAAGCCCAGATGCTTTGCAGCTTTTGCAGGCAGCAGAGAGGCACCTAAGTCACCAAAAGGATGCACAAGGCAGAGGGAAGGCTCCAAAACAGACACAAACCATCTGATTTAATGGTATGAATTTGCATTTAATCATTAAATTTCACTGCATTTAATGATACGAAAATATCTGCTATAATGCTCTCCTTTGTTCTTGATTAGGGTTTCCTGAGCTATAAACTGTGCTGCCCCTCCAAAGTCCCTCCTCATGCTGTTCATGGTGGTGCCTGCTGCAGCAGGCTGCCATTCCAGCACAAGGAAATTCATCCATGCTGCTCCATGCACACAATCACCATTCTAAAAGGTGACCAAACTTAGTTATTCATGCACATAAAGCAACAAGACAATTATGACCTCGCTTACTCCAGGATATAAAATGTAAAGACTGGAGAATGGGCTTTCTAGCTCTCTGGCCTTCAAGACTAGAAAAATTTTCCTCTAGTACGTCCAGGTTTTCACCTATTCAAAGCACGTGCTTCAATTTTCTAGAATACAGCAGATATGACACAAAAATAAAAACCTTTTTCTCCTTGTTGCAAACATGCCTGAAATAATAACCAGTGGAAGTAAACTATCTCTACTGAACCATTTTTGAAGGCACATACCTCAAATGCAGCTTTTAGCACACTGAGAATTACACAACTGAAAATTCTAAGTCAGCTTTTAAAGGAATAAATGCTGTGGAGTTAGTAACAGTCAGCAAACAAAACAGAAAATGCAGAACAAGCTACTTCACTGAATCTGTTGCTTTCATAGCACATAAAGAAACTCTTCTTTTTTTTTTTTTTCCTAATGTAAACACCTCAGGCATAAAGCATGAATGTTGTTGTGTCAGAGGAATACAAAATTCAGTGGCCTGTCTACGAAACCAACCTTGTCATTAAAGTTGTCCTTAACTGTGGGGTCGAACAAAAATGTAGTTCTTCTGTTCATTGTGAGGACTGAGGCAGCAAAGGTGGAAAAATGAAACCAAGATCCTTTGTATTGTGCAACAAGTGCTGCCTGTGGTTAAGGAGGTGACACTGAGCCAGGTGAACAGCTGGTACAGGCTGAGACCGAGACTGCAAATCCCAGAAATCAATGGAGGCTACAGGTGGGCAACATCCTGACATAAATTGTGTTTTTCAAGCCATCAAGCACAAGGAAGTTTCAAAAGCATCCCAGTAGTTCTAAGCACAGGAAAACAAACTGTCATACATATTTTTCTCCACAGGAAAACTTGTGTTTGAAACAATGGATTCTTGGGGATCCCTTCTAAGAGCTTTGTAAAGGGAGATCCAAGGTCTGCTACATGACTAAAACCAAGACAATCAGCTATTCCCAAAGCTGATATAACATTGGTTACCTCTTTTGACTCAAGTGCTCATATCTTTCAAATACATGCAGATTATATTCATATACAAGTGTTTGGGAAATAGTTGCTAGAAACAAACTGTTATCATAAATAAGTTTGCTCAGTCTCTACAGAATTTTTGGTTTTGTCCCCAAAATTGCAGAACTGCAGAGAATTTCTGAAAAAGCAATTCTGAAAAATGTAAAATGTTTAAGAAATAGACATTACCTTTCATCTAGAGGAAGCCCAAATACAGAGTAGCTTACCCTTTTGTGGCAGAAAACATCACTTGGAGTTCCCCTACAGCAATTGCACCTGAAAAGTGCAACACAGGATGTGGCACAGCTATAATCAGGAGTTAATTCCATCTGCAAATCATTAAGTACTTCGGTTTTCAAACAAAATAAACTTTATCAAGAAACCAGCCATTCCATTGCAAGAACCACCAAACATCCATTATTAATTGCACAGAATTACATCATCAAGGCCTTGTTTAAAGCTCACCCCAGTCCAGCCAGTGCAGTGTTCTGCTTTGTTTGCCCACACCATGTCTGCAAATCTGCTCTAAGCCTCACAAGCTCCATGAGTCTGTGCACAAAGCAAACAATAAATTTTGTATCTGTTTATAAAGCATAAAAAGAAATCCAGAAAATAAATTGCTACTCGCTCCTTAGCATGCAATAACCTTTTCTGTCCTTAGTAGGCTGACACAACTTTATAAACACCCCCTTCTTTTTTAGGGTGACTAAAACCAATGCCTTGAGGGCCCAGAGATAATGCAAGAGAAAAGAGGTGGATAATGGGAACACTTCCTTCTGTACCATTTCTACCATATCATTTATGAGGCTTTTTTAAATTAATCAGATATGTTTGACTAGAGTAACAAGATATTAACTAAACTAATGCTAAGTCCCTGGTTCAACTAATTTGATGTATTTCCTTTTGCCCATAAGATTTTAATGTAACGCCACTCAGGTTAATTTTTAAGATGTCTCTCTTCTTTCTTCATTCAGTATCTTCTGGCAGCCAAACCCTAGGGCCTCACAACACTAAAAGTTTTACAATATTTCAGGACAGCTGTGGTTGTAAAAAGAGAAATTTATCATCACATCATAGGAGGTGCAAGAAAGTTCATTTCACATAATTTTTCACCTGAAAACATGAAAATAGGTCACATCAACAAGAAAGTGAGATCCTTACCACGTGTTCTGTAAAGCCCTATAAGCACAACATGAGTACAGCCAGCCAGAGAAGCATGGGCAGTATGAGTGCAGCTATCAATTATTTAAGGAAACTCTGCCTGGAGACAGCCATGCCAAGCACCTGAATCCACTTGAATGGTGGAAGTGGACACACATGCTTGGGGACTTCATGTCCTTGCTGAGTAACACACATTTATGATACAGGAACAGAGAGCAAACTCTGAGCAAAACTGCAGGAAGTGCTGGGTTTTGGGTCAGCTCAGCCTGTTGAGGGTAAGCAATGCACAAGCTCTATATTCATTCATATTCTGTGTTTGTTGATGCACAGATGAGAAGTCAGGAGGTTCAAGTGGTCTGGTATAAATGAAGGTTTCCCTATCACAGCTGCTTGCTTTGGTGGTACTTACATGAAAAGGCCTAATGAAAAGTGAATGATGTTGCACACTGAAAAAGTACTCCTTTTGACCAAGTGATTAACTAGAGAGCCTCCACCAGCACTCTTTGGATGCATTCCCAGGAAAGCCTCTCATGTTCCTGCTATTCCTCATCCTAGATAAAAAAACACTACTCAAACATGGAGAAACTTGTTTTCAGCAATTGATAGGATGTGTTTTGATAATAGTGCACTTGGTATTAAAAATACACATACCTCAGCATTTACAGAGAAAGTGCTATTTCACATGCTGTATTTACTCTCAGCTTAACAGAGCATTTCAAAGTAATTCAGTTATGAAAAGCAGACGAATACATGACACTGCAGAAACCCTTACTTTTAAAATACTTTTTTTCCTCTATCAATATTCCTTCATAATAACTTGTGAAGTTTATGAAAAAAATAATTTTAAGCAACCATAGTTTGAAAATATTCAAATCAATTCACACTTCAGTTCTTTTATAGGATATAAACCCTTCTTTCCCATGAGATATTATATGTATTACCTGGAAGCACAAGCTGTGTCAATATTTGATCCAAAAGGCAATCGACATCCAAAAGAAAAGGAAACCACACAGCTCCCCCAGAAATGGCAATTACAAAAACTTGTAGGCTTTAAAAGCAGCACAAGATGAAAATGAGGGTGGGGGGGGAGTGAGAAGCAGAGAAAGGATTTATGGGAAACCTAAGAGGAAAGACTACAGAAAAGGAGAAGAAAAGAGTGAACACTTAAAAGAAAAGAAAGCTCTGGCAGTTTACAAGCAAAATGCCTTCCAGGAGAGATGCAGAAAATTTGGCACCAGAACTTGAAACAAAATCCCCAGTGGGGCTGAGACTGGGAGGAAAGGCAAAGAGAGAGGGAGAGATGAGCTGTAGTGCTGGCTTGCCACAAAACAAAGACCTTCCCAGCCACATGTGTTGTCATGGCTAGCAGGCAATGCAGACAAATACATATCCCAGTTTGTGGGGTGAAAGCATCTGCAGTTCTTACAGAAGAACCTAAATTATGTTGGAGGTTTTGATTCTGATCATACTTCTAATTTTAGAACTGGAACAATGCTCTAGGTCTTTTTGGTGGTCCTGCTCTTATTTTGGTGCAAATGCTGTTGTGTTGTCTCACCACTTCTTGCTCTTGTATGCATCACTGGCACGGCCAGGCAAATGCAGAGTCTCCACTGTGCCATTAACACATTTGGCACACTGGAACTGAAGATGCCTGCCTACACTGAGTGAACTAGTGAGTGCTTTGGCATGCCAAAATGCTCAACAAATTTAGTCTGTAGTGGGTTCTCAGAAGCGGAAACGGAAAAGGCTGACGGAGCTAGGATTTGGGTTCCTTTACCAGAAAATTTAAAACATTTGAACCCCAAGAGCCCATAAAGTACCTAAGAGTGATGAAGCTGAATGGCCAGGGATAAATCTGTGGGACTGTGGTACTAGCTAGCTTCATATGGTCCTGTGCAGATATGCTGAGCTATCTAAGGTGTGCAGAGCTGCAGGCAGGCAGTCTTCCCTAAACACAGATGCCAGGTTTGTTTCTGTTACCCTCCCTCCTGTCACTGGTGTTCCTGTTCTCCTGCTGACAGTGTGCTCAAAGCAACCTCACTTTAAAATGCACTTTTCCTGCAGTTTTATGGGCTGTGCTGAGAGTGTTTCTGAGGAGCATTTTGCTCTGTGGCTCGGACAATGATGCCACGTGTTGTGTGGATGCCTGGGAGGATTTTACCCCTGTGTAGCTCAGCTGCCCTTCATTCCATGAGACCCATGATCTGAGGACATGCTGTTTCTCCCTGCAACAGCAAAATGATGGAAATTACATCTCCCTCTCATGTTTAGGCTGCTCAAGCTCATAAAAACATGTCTGCCTTATGAATAGAACATTCCTGTAACTTCACAAGAAATAATTGTTTTCTTCCTGGCTCCTCTTCAGAGCTCAGTGATTAACAGGGCCAGGCTGCCTCTTCTGAACAGAGGAGATATTACCAAAGCTCTTGGCCATGCAGCACAAGAACTTCTGCCCAATCTGAATCAAGAAATATACTGTCTTTTGCAAAGGAGAGGGAAAGAAACATGATTGTAAAGTCTTACTTGGCTCTTTTCAGTCGAGCTGACAAGCTGTTGTAGGCTGAGTGACTGTAAGCTGAACAAGTTGGCAGAAAAAGAACAGTGTTTTCCAAGCTGGACTCTGTAGTTGAAGCTGATGGGTAGCATAACAGACTGTATAGCCTCCAGGCAGAATAAAGTCCATAAAATGAAAAAAAACCACAACAAACCACAGCGTGCAGTCATCAAATCTATTCATATGTTCAGGACTGGCTGCATAATCAAAGGAAAATTACTTCATTGGGCTCACAGCCCAATAATAAGCTGAAAAGGGTGAGACTATTTCTTGGATTTAATTGTAGGCTATCGGGCTGACATCTCTAACGCCATAAAGCTGATATTCCTTGAACAGTTCATGATGACTTCTTTGTTTAGTGTAATCCTGAAAATGTCACAACACAAAGGAAATCCAGAAAACAAATGATGCTGCCATCAAACAGAATCTACACATTTAAACAGGAAGAATTTCCCTAACATCAAATACAGCCAACACTTTTTATTGCTAAAGTTGTTTTCCAGTCCACAGTGTTTATCCTGGTTCAACAGGCATCTGTGTTTTAAGCTACACACCCCTTTCATCTCATGACTGTTATTTAAGTTTTAATGAATATGGGTGTTTAGACCACACTTTGACTCCTTGGCTGAGGCAATACCATTAAGCAAGTGTACTTCTTCTGAATGCCTACTGCCTTCCTCCATACTTGGCTCACCCCTGGAAGAACAGAGGAACAAAGGCAGAGAGAAGGTGCCAAGTAGTTTCTCCAGGCAGGGGAAGTATATCCCACCACTCCTGGGGATGTCTGTCTGCCTTGTTCTTGAGAAGGAAGACACACCACCACTTTGAATAGCTGTCTGTTTTGGGAGATGAGCTCTTTCTGACATCAAAATGTCTTTTTCCTGCAAACTAGTTCTTGCCCTATCCCTAGGGGACATGAAGAATCAATCTGCACCATCCTTCTTACATTCAGCTTTATCAGAAGGGAAATGTCAGACTAGCCTTTAAAAAACAAATCAAAATCCTCCAGTTTTTCTAAACCCTTCACTGCCCTGACATAATTCTCTGAGAGCTTCTCTTTATTTGCTCGCCTCAAGTCTTCCAAAATTGTATCAGACCTGACTCAGTTGCTGGATACAATCACTAGCTGACTGCTCCAGCTGCTCTTTCAAGTGTGACACGTGTCATCAAACTCTGATGTATGCCTAAATTAGCTACCTATTCTTAAAGCTCTTCTTCAGTACTTAGCTAGAAGTCTAAATTATTGGTTGTCAAATGAAGTTTAAGGATTTAATTATTTGCATGGTGCCAGATCAAATGTATTAAAGTTAATGTTCACAACATGTAACAGTTCTTAACATTTGATGCTGGGACCAAAACCAAACTGCTAAACAGCACAAAAAAATCTTGTTATTATCTCTTAATGAGAACCACTGATTATTTTTTAAATTTCATTTGACAGTCTCCATCCTAATTAATTCTACATGGCAAAGTGAAATTACTCTGGTTGATGAGGATCATTCTAACTTCGAAATACACTTATTAAATGAAATTACAGCATGGTGCTAATCAGGCAAATGAGCATGTGTTGCCAACCAAACATACAAACCCCAACAATGAGATAATGACAGGTACACAAAGCATTGCTATTTAAAGAGAGTAAAAGGCTCTGAGCTTCTCTAAGAGAAAGAGCAACCTAGATGTAAATCTCTGCAACCTTCAGGAAGAACATATTCTGCTTTTTAAATTGTGTTTGGTTTCTATCTCAAAAATAAAGCAACACTTGTATTGCAAAGGGACTAAAGACTGGTAAAGTAGTGGATTGCTAAGATGTACCAGAGCACAGGCCCCCGTTAAGACACAGTGAGAACAGTTTTCCAGTAATGCCCACTAATGTTTCCCAAGTTTTGGCACATTCATCCAGCAAGTTATTTCAAAACAAAAATAGTCTGGATTCAACACCGTCCTCCAAGCAACTTTCACTGAATCAGGATATGTTTGTTAGATCTTGAGTCAAGGCAGTCCTCTGTATGTGTAATATGGAAATAACCTGGCACAGGTAAGCAGAGCCAGCAAAGCTTGCATGTTGATGTGATGATAATTTCTGAATTAGCTTCAAAAGCTTTGTTTTGCTCAGTGACAAGTGAGATGATTAACACCAGAACTATTTGCTTTCATTTGCATAGAACACATGGTTCCCTGGCTGAAAGGATAATTTTTCCTGGCAAACCTCTGACATAAGAAAGGGCTGAAGACAAGACCTGGCAGTGCAAACGTGTATAAGGATGCAGGCTGACAGAGGAACTCTGCTCTTGCTGAGCAACAGAGCCTTCTGGTCATGGCAGAGGTATCTTCTGTGGGTCTGAGGAGAGGGGAAGATTTTGGGTTTGCCTGTCCTGGCCGTCTTGGAGCTGAGCCATTGCTGGGGTAATTATGCAGCCTGTCTGCAGTCACTGTCCTCTGTCATTTTGGAAAGCACATTTTTAGAGAGATACAGGGATGTTCAAGAACTCTAATGGCTTCAATTAATTTCTCACACAGCTTTTCAAAGGTGACACAGGAGCACAAGTAAAGTGCCGTGAAATACTGTGGATTGAACTCCTGAATATATTTATTACTTCTGCATTGCAATTACTCACAGGTTTTCCAGGGAGAGGAAGAAAAGTCTGCTTATGTTTCAGAGAAATTAAGTCCTATGCTTCTCCAAATATACAAGAGGAAGTTCACCCAAATGTTTTGCTCCCTGAAGTATTTCTCCTTCCTGATATTTCTTCTTTTGCTGGGCTGTCCCAGGGCATAATTGAACGCAGATCTTATCTTCCAGGGACAAACACAGGCTATATGTTTGAAAATAAAGTAGCTGGGGAACTAGAACAGTTGTTTGCATCATATTATTGTCTAGAGCCTTGAAGCTTTATTACTGGTCTTTTGAGGAATGCACAGAAGTACAGAATAATCAAGTCTATTAATTGGTATTAATCTCTTCCTACTCTGAAGAGATGGGAGTCTAAAATAAGCCATATACAAGAAGAAAAAAGATGGAGACAGACTCTTCTATTATCTAAATTGGCATTCAGCTCAGCAGTCTCTTCTGCAGAATAATTTACATCTGTATTTTGCACCAGCATGGACCAGCACTCTTGGGTCTACAGGTGAAATTCAGAGAGGAGGTGTAAATACAGACACATTAACTACTTGTTTAAGCATTTCTTGGCTAATTGTGTTGATATCTACACTAGCACTTCTGCACAGGAATAAATCATGTCTTGTCATTCTACGAGTGCATTTTTATTTGTAGCAGCCACTTGGCTGTAAAAGTATAAATTTAATTACCTTTTTTCCTTTTGGTAGCATGGCACATAACATAAATAGGATATATTCCAACACAGGTACAAATTTCAATTAGTTTATCCAGCTTACTCTAGCTCTTAACAATTGACACTGAACTGCATTTCCCATTTTCCAGAATGGAATCACTTTATACAGATAAGTGCTGAAAAACTTGATATTTTAAATAGATCACTTTTGGTGTAGAACTGACTTGACTCAAATTATAATGGCACTTTTATTTCTGTTGCCACATTTATTTTCAAAACTAAAACTTTAGCATCCAGTTTTTTAGAAAGCTTATTTGTTTTCATCTAACAGTGGCACAGGGGCATTTTGTCACACTGTGGTGTACGTATCAGGAGCTCACACCCATCCCATTGTCATTCAATGATGAACGTGGCTCACTCTGCCATTTCTGAGTACAGTTAAGTGCATTTTGAACCGGGGGAGTGCCAACTTATCTTAAGAGCAGTCTTCTCTGCTTTCTAATCTGTACATCCATTGATTTTTATGGCTGTCTTAACTCCCCCTCCCCTCCAATTGTCTCTAAGAAAGACAATTGTAACATTCAAGATAAAAAGAGGGTGTAGAGATGCAACATATCATCTTGGTATTTGGTGTAACATGCACTTTACAAGAGCCCAGCACTGATTTACTCTGCCACTCTGCTAAGTTGTTTGATAAATACAGTGTTCCACACAACCAGCACTCCTTGGAGATGTATTACTGGGGCAGATTCTTTTCCCTCAGCAGTGCCTTAGAAAACTAAACATAGATGCCTAAAATGAAGCCTAGTCATGAACTGCAAGGGTAACACAAACCAGCATTAAAAGCCAGTGAGAGTTCTGGGCACTCAAGAATGAAGGATACTTTGTGTAAACCATCACAGACAAGAATCACATTACTAATTGGCAACTGACCAAAATTAACAGGGATCAAGGAGATAGTGGAGCTAAAATAAGAATCCTTTACTCAAAACTCATGCCTAACTTTTTCCTGAATTTTTCAAGTCCAGTTGACCAATAATTCCTATGCTCATTCTGATTCCCTCTTTCCTGTAGGACTGGTAAATGTGAGGTATTTTCCAGGCTTCTAGGTAAATAGGTACATTCCCTCTCTCTGAAAAGAGAGAGAGAAGAGCTGGAAATCAGCTGGATGAAGCTCCGCAGTGTCTTCGCAAGGTGGCCCATCCTAAAACTCCCCTAAGTTGTCCTCCTCTGCCAGTTCTACTGGCATAAAAGATAAAAAAGGCAGTTAGACAACCTGTCAGAAGGACTTCTGTTCAACAGAAGGACTAACTTTCATTTCACAAGGTCCCAACAGTAGTTTTTGATTGTTTTTTTGTTTGTTTGTTTTTCAATGACACCTCTTCTATATTCACCTCTTCCCTGTATTCTTAAGAGCAGACAACCCTTGCCTATCAATAAAGGGATTTGGTCTTGCTATGCCCACAGAGGTGTGGGAGGATGCAGGCCCTTCGTGGCCTGAAAGGTTGAGAATCCTGCTCTCCAACCAATGCCTGTTCTCAGATGTACAACTGCTTTAATGCAAAGTTAAACCTCTCCTTTCCAGTCTTTCACTCTGGGGAATAAAGGGAGGGTGAAATTGCAAATTCTTAATTCACTGCCATGTAAAACCTAAGCCCTCTCCAACAGTTTACTTCCATCTTTTTACAACACTTTTCACACCATTCCTCTGCACAGAGGCCCACGCTTCTCTTGACTTCCTTTATTCCTGGGAATCTTTCAGGAGATGCAATCAGTGTCAAAACATTGTAACCTACATCCCTTTCTCTCAGGAGCAGAGAAACAATGATGCACTGGAGTTAGGGCTAAACATGCAAGGACACAAAGATCTCCTGTGCTGCAGTCACTGGTGGGGCAGCTCTGGCAGCACAGTTTGGACCAGCTGCTATGCCAAGAAGCCTCTTTTATACCTTTTAAAGGCCATTATGAAACTGCCTAAGGTGCAGGATACCAGCAACAGACCCAGAGTACCTTTCACATGCAAATGTAAGAATAGGAAAAGCTACAGCTGGAGGCAAAGAGTCAGACAGAAATGCAAGTGCCAAATCCTGGCAAACACAGCCAAAAGCAGTGTGTGCCTGGCTCCATGCACCCAAACTGAAGCCTTCTTGGCCCAAGAGATAATCAGTCCTGTGGAGACAACATGGAACAGTTTTAAAGTCAGAAAAAAAAAATCCCTTTTGCAACACTGCTATCTTGTCAAGAAAACTGCTATGGTATAGAAGATGGATCACATAAAAAATGGGCAACAGCCCACAGTGTACGGACGCCAAGATTTTACCATAACACACTGGTCTTTGCCAAGTGGAGGAGGAGACATGCCAGCAAAAACAGTTCTTCCTCCCAAGATGAGACCAATCACACTCACTTTGTACCAGGCCAACAGCTTCTGATTTCCCCCAAGTTCTGACTCAGGGCTGCGGGGGAGTCACTGCCTCTTACAGACACTTTTCCCCAGTCTGCTCATCCAGGTTTCTAGCCAGAAGAACACTGAGGCAGGTAATTCCTGGTCTGTCCCTGAGTGGGTTTTGGCATGTAATCCATCAATCCATCCATCCATCCTGATGCTTTTGTCCTGGTGAGCAAACCCCATAAAGCCGTGAGCCTCACTTCTGGCAGTTTGCATCTTCTAGTACCAGTGCCACGGTCAGATTAGGTGTCACAGCCTCGGATTAAACATCACTTCTTTATACACATCCCGTGGTTTCTCCAGGCAAGATTAGGCACATATAATCCCTCCTCAAAACGGGAGCTGCACTAGATGTTACAGTATTTAGAACACAAATTTGAAGGAAGCATACCTTAGGATCACTTTGCTACAGTATGTAGCCCAGTTAGATGCACATGGATTATACATTATAATACATTCTTTTTTACTCCTCCTTTTTTTTTTAATGTATTTTCAGGATATTTCAGTCACCTAAGCAAGGTAGTTAAAGGACTGACTTGAAAACATTTGGATCTGGACATTTACTACACACATTACATTACACTCTTTTCTAATTAAGAATATGCAATCTGATATAAATCAACAAAGCTTCCTTGATTTCAGTGCAGCAGTGCCAATTCATAGTGTACAAGGATTTAGCTGTACTGTTCCAGCTAAAAACCAAAATTTTATTCAAGCTGTCCAAATACACTTTTGACTCGCATTTAAGAAAGAAAAAAAGACATGTTTTGATGAGACTGATGATCTACAAGAGATGCCTCCTCCTCTCCAACGAATGCACATTGGTACAGCACTGACAACCCTCCAAGTCCCACCTTTCTCTCAAAGGAGTAACATGGAATAACCTCACCCTGTTTGCACAGCATTCCTGTCTCTTTTCAGATCACTCCCTCACCTCAAATATTTCCTTTTGATATTTCAGGACATACAAGAGCACCAGCTTAGGAAAGGGGTCTGTCACCTCTGAGTTTAAAAGGAATTTACAAAGAAAGATGGAAAAAAATACCAGCAAGCAGCAAAAAACCATGGAGGGAATTCAGTGTAAGAAGTGAAACAGGTACTTACCAGTGCTCAGTGTCCTTGTTTTACAGGCAGAGCTGTGTGCACATGCACATCAATTCTACTTCCAAGTCATATAGGAGGTCTCATTCTTCCCTGCCTGCTGAGATCCTGTAACAAAAACTTCTGCCACCCTGAAACACATTTCTGGCTTCTCTTGTTCACAAGACTGTGAGATGAGCTGGACTGCTGAGTATGGAGAAGACAAGCTCCTTCTCTGCCATGGCCAAAAAAAGAGTATTCGTGCATTTGATGCATACATATAAATTTTCTTCAAAATACGGTGCTACCTCTGTCATTTTGTCAACACAGAAAACAAAAAAGGTGATTAAGAGTTAAGTCTGTCTTCAGTTGTAACTTCAACACAAGAATCTTAATTCTGGGTTGAGCACCTAGTAATGTCTCTGTGATACAAGCAGGGAAATCAGAGTTCACATACCCAAATAGATATTTACTGGTTTCTTTCTTTAAAAAAAAGAGGCATGTAAGAAAATGAATTTCAAAACCAACACATACTTTCTCTTACTTCACATTAATTAGACTACCCTATTTGGGCTTAAAAGACTTAGCTAAACTATAATAATCTGTATCCACCAGCTACAGATTTTTGCCATAGAATCTCAATGGCACATTTAAATGTTATTAGCATACAAACCAAATTACTTTTAGAAATTACTGACTCTACAGATGCTGTGTTTTCATTTTTATATACAGATACCAATACACACAGTTTTAATTCACCTGCTCTCTTATAGCTAGTAAACAAACAAGAACTTTCTGATGTTTCTTTTCCTTCATCTTGTTGGGGGGAAAACAGAAAAGCACAACAACAAAAACCATCAGACATTCCAAATTGTTATGTCACTATCACGCTTCAAGCCCAGGCTATTAAATTAACAATAATTATTATCTAATTACCACTGCCATTAATGGGAATCCCACCACTGATATTAATGAACTATGAATCAGGCAATGAAGCCAGTTTCCACATTTGTTACAAAGTTTGAATTGATAGAGATTGATTAACGCTGCACAGAAAGATGCCCAAACCAGATCCTAATATTTACACTGCACACAAACAATGGGAAACATGAGATACACAATAGTTCCACTTTTAATGTGCCAACTGAATCCTGAATTAAGACAAAACACTATTATTCAACATGTAAAACAACTGGAACTGAGATCAGAGTCAAATCCAGAATTTGCTGGAGGAAATAGAGAAGACTTGAGGGAAAAACCCAGAGTCTTTAGACTTACTTTTCCCTTGAAAACATTGCCAGATGAGACAGTCTCATCAATTCCATAACACAGCTTGACATGTTAATTATCAGTTATAAGGACAAGAAGTATTAATTTACTGTCCCTGCAGTTTCAGTGGCAAACAGAAAAAAATTATCTGTAATTTCCCCTAGAAACTAAGAGCTTGCTTTCCCTATGTGCTCTTGGAACAAGTGCAAAGCAAATTATCAAAAAAGCAACTCACCAAATACAAAAAATATACTCTATTCAAGTGACTTGAACAATTTATTTCACTGTTTACAGTCACCAGAAGACTGAATCCTGAGGTGCACTTGAAGGGAGGGAAAAGAAAGATCTTGAAAAATAACCTGGCCTTAGCAAACTCTACCTCAAGATCTGCAAACACACAGCTGTCCCTGACCTCAAGTCAATGCTGTACATAAACCTGCCACTGTTCCCTACCCCTGAGCCATCAAAATAGGAATTCCTCCAAAGACAAAGATGACTTACTTCTCAAAAAAAAGTTATTTCAGCTGCAAGCATAAACTTACCTGCTGAATCATGGCAATCCTTCGTGTGAAGTAGAGAAACATGACCTGATTTCTGTTCTCATTCAGAGGCAGGATTTACAAAACATCATGTTGATGGCTTATCAGGATGCTTTTCACTGACTACACTTCTTTTTAGCTAACTTCAAACCACTGTGAGCAAAAGAGAAAACAATGGCTGACAACCAAAGCACAGAAAGACATTTTTCAATTTTAATAATAAACTTAAATTGGGAGTTTCGGGCAGATCATTTTGACACAGATTCTGTTTTCCATGACATTTTCAGTCAATTTCTCCGGCTTCCCACCACACATACATAAATCAGACACACGCTTTCTTAATTACTGCAGGGAGTGGCATTATAAATCTCTGCTTTTCCCAAGATCTACAACCTCATAAAATTAGAATAATGTGCATCATCTCTCCTGCATAGCTTCTGGCATATCATTTTCACCCTCCTTCCAGCATAATTGAATACTCCATGGGATATTTGCAGTAATAGTCATCAGTCACTCTAATGAAAGAAATCTGGAAAAAATATGGCAGTTAAACTATCAGATGCCATTTCATAAAAATAAATGCTAATGTTTTCCAAGTACATATGATGTTCTTAGTATTATTAAACTTGGAATCTGTTGGTGAAAGCATTTGTATATTGAGCCATCAGGACTAGAGCTAAAACTATTTGGAGAAAATAGGAGTAATTTAGAGTGAATTTTGTGACATTTCCCTATCACCAACATACCCACAATAAGGGGCAGCATGGACAAGGGCTGCTCTCAGGTGAGTTATTCATGCCCCTTTTTATTGCCTAATAAACCTACCTTGTAAGTCTATAAGCATAACCTCTGAATACCAGGGGGTATTTAATTACACAAGCAACCCCACTGATTTCAGTCATATTTGACAGGGCTAAGAGTCTATTCCTCTCAGACAAAATTTAGAAATCTGGAAGCTAACCTGCTTTCCTATTTTAGATCCTGGTTACCAAATATTTTGTTGATTTGCTTATTGCTTTCCCACAACAAATGCAGATGCATTCTGTTTAAATTTCTATCTCAGAGCTGCTATCAGCTGAATTTAAATTTCTATTTGAGTACAAGCTACTATTTTTATAGAGTTGTTCCTATTACAAAAACCATAGAGAAAAGGCTGCTTACCAAATGTGGTAATAAGCACTGAAGATAAATCTTGAGCGTTGAGATAAACAGTGTAATACAATACCATTTAAATAGACTGGAGATGCTACCACTCAGAATTACTCTAAATTCAGCAGAGTAATCAATCTTGAACAAAACAACAAAGAAACGAAAGAAACTCTTTTCAAAGTAGTTACTGACTTTTGTGAGGTCAGTTCTAATGAACCTGGGACAGCAAAGCACCACAACATAAACAACTCTGAATTTTCCAAAACCAAGGTCTAAGCCATGCTTTAGAAAAACAAAGCAAAACCATTTCTCTGAAGAGCTCAGCTTTTCACCAAAATTCTTCTTAGTCCAGAAGTTTCTCTTCTTACCTCCTCCGTTTAGTGCAGCTACCACCATGTTCACTACCCAGTTTATTTGATCAGCAAATCACCAAGCTCAGTAGAGATGAAGTAGAAATTAAGGTAACAGGACACTGATTTTTCCAAGAGCTTCTCCATTTCAAATATGGTATTTAATAAAATTATTCCATTGCCCAACCTGGAATTTTATGCTCCCTCTGAGCATGACATATCTTGCACCTATGAAGTCAATCAAATGCCAATGTTATTTTTGCTTTTATTACCCAGGGCCAGTAGAGCAGTTTCAGTAAAAATAATTTATACCAACTGTTTCCAGTTAATGGAAATTCAAAGTCTTCAGACAGTGTTTTTTATTTCTGGTGCTTGAATTCTCAAAGAAATAGTGAAGTATAATTGATACCATATGTTTTTTATTGTTTTCCACATGAAAGAATCACAATTTTCAGTGGATCATCGAATTCTGCTGTGGCACTGTGCCAAATCATCAAACACCAAGGTCACATGTGAGGAAGGTACAGTGTTCAAAGCAGGAATAGCATGCATCATATCTTGGAATTGAAGGTTTATTTCAGTTTGTCTGATATACCCAGACAAGAAATTTATTGGAGTTTTTTGCAGTCTACAAAGAATTGCCTTGTAAATTATGGGCACAAACCCAAGAAAATGTGCAAATATTCATCACCAAAAAACAGGATTACAAAACACTATCAGTTCAAAAAGTGCATTACAGTAGAGCCAAGCCAGTGTTTCAGACACGTCAGAAACATTAATAACTATCAAATCTGAAGTGAACTGCACCTACCATATTTCAGGAATATTACTGACACAGAAAAATAGTCTCTTTGTCCTACAGTTGTGCCTGCAGAAGCATCATGTTTGCTGATTGTTTTCAGTATTAATTTAATCTGCTTTACCTGTCTGCTTCAAAAAAAAAAAAAATCACAGCTAAAGGGCTATTTTTAGAAAATCCTGCAAATCTTTCTGCTTTGGGAAAAAAACCCACTTTTCACTTCACCTGTAAGTCTACAGCAGGCTGAGTAACTGGATCTTTTTATCATTTTCAACTGATTTTGTGATATTACTTCCCACCTTTACTTCTGCCGTATCATTTCAAGCTGAGAACTTCTGCAAGGAGAACATCACTTCCATGATATGTGTCTTACACAATGGAGAAATCAGACACATCCAATCCAAGAACTACAGTTCCAGCAGCACAGGACAATCAAAAACCAATGTGTGGGACTACCCACAAAATCATAAAGTGACTTTTAGCTTGGACAAGGCTTCAAAAAACAGGAGACAGCTTCCTCTCTCTGGAAGTTTGTGCTTCACATCATAAAAGAAACAATATAATACAGGGAATGACCAAGTATCAGGAATAAATCTGGAGTTAGGAAGTCTGAACTGCTTACAGGGGTATTGCACGTGCATTTGTCATCAACACAGCAACTTCTCTTTTCTGTGTGACATACAAAACCATTTCTAAAACACTGGACATATCATCAAAAGAATTCAAAGACTGAGGAACCAAAACTTCCATGTAACAATTCATGATGCCAATAATACCAAAACTACGTTGTCCAATGGTAGGACTTCTGTAGAGAAACAGGAGCCCAGGCAGATTTGATCTCTCTGCTTCTCAGGCAGGAAATTTAATTTTTGGCCTTCTGGAAAGGTTTCAGTTGCAAAAAACTTTGAAGGAACATAATGACAGTATGACTTAAATTGATGGTTTAAAAGAGAGGAAACACTAAATTTATGGCAGGGACTATACTATAATCCAATATCTTGGCCTTTGTTAGAGGCAGAACAAACATCACCCCAGGGCTTGAATGACTCTGGGGACAATCTGAGAATCTGTCACCATGGCTCCTCCAGGTCACAGACAAACTGATGGAAAAAGCAACCCTCCCTAAAAACATGAGCAGGCAAAGAACTCTGAGAAAGAGCCCCCTAAGTTCTTTCTGCAAAAAATTTACAAAATGGCAATCTTGCTGTTTTAAAGTTTCCCTATTTTTTTTGCCATTCTGCACACTCTCTTGCTCATACAGAACTTCACCATGAAGTTAATTTCTGAAAACATCTCAGGGAATTTCTGCAATCTGCTGACAGAACAGAGATAGCTGAGGACAGAACAAGGCCCCCAACATTTCCCACAACAAAATGAAAACCTACACACCTCAGAAATGTTACTTTTTCCTTTCACATGATCCTCAAGGCAGGAATCAGAATGCTTCACTTTTTTCTTGAGGGATGAGAAAAACCTCCAGAAATTCTCATGCTGATGAAAGAATCAGAGACTTCTCTACCTGTCATCTCTACAAAGCAGTATCTGTTGTAAGATGAGATGCAAAAATAGCAATAGTATGCATATGAGATGCAAATCAAATTTTTACCTATCAAATATGTATGAATATAAATTGAGTGCTAATACCTACCTGCTAAGGTTTTACAACCCAGAGGACATTTTATATTAGTCTATTTTTTAATTGCTTATGAATGCAGTTTTACCCTTGCAGCTATCGTATTTTTCTTCTCTTCTTCTCTTCTCTATTTACTTTTCTTTTGTTGTTTTTAAATTATACATTCCTGGGTGTCTGCCTAAGGGAATTTGGACATACTCAAAGAACGGGGGATGCTTAGGTCTGTCTCAGCAAGGGGAAATAAGATGTGGTTTTGCTGAAAATTCCTTTAGAGAAAAGAAAAGGACTGGGGAGGAATCTGAAGTATTAAAACCCATCTAAGTCCAGCTCCCTATTGTGAATTCAGCAGCAGTTTACAGCCAGTTTGGTCTGTGTCTTGCCCTCATTTTCTAAAATCATTTGTATTTATGTTAAACACATACCAACCTGACCCTGTAAAAAAAAGTTTAAACCTCTCACAAACAAGCTTCTGTGCAAATACTGTTGGATAAACAATACTCAAAGAAGTCAAGACACTGTAACAAGTAATTGGAGCTGATAGCTACAGCCATGAAATGTTTTTGCCAGGGGCAAATAAATTAATAACCTTGCTGTTGCACTGTATCATCTCTAATGCAAAATGCTTGTCTTTAATATTTATTTAGACACATACAATGAGACATGAAGCCATGGTTTCCGTAAAATCCCCCAGAGGAAGCTTATAGAGCCAACACACTGGGGTCTAGGGTTCAGTTCTGACTTTGTGTTCTTGTGTTTCCAGCTCTACATATATAAGATAAGAAGCAAAACAGCTCAATTCTCCAGCAGAAATTTTGCCACTTGGCTTGGGAGACAGCAAGGCATTCATTAGTTTACTGTCACTCCTATATCCTGCCTCCTTGAAAATTTTATTTGAGGGAGCCACTAGCAGCAATATGTGCAGATGATGAGTGCATTCCACCCCTTCAAGTGTACTCTGAGGATTTACTATGCTAAATGTACTTTCAAGCCATAGGTGCACAGCCTTTCTTTCTGTATATTGTTATATATGTCCCACAGACTGTATTCCCTTTTGCAGCACAGAACCCATCTGGAAATGCTTCCAGTTGTACACAGTTCCTACTTCTTTGTTGAATATATTCAACAGAATGGCCAAGACAAATGGGAAGAAGCACAAACTTTTAAAAATAAACAAATGGAGCGCAAGACAATCCTCAACTTTGTGCCACTTGTTCAACCCCAGCTACACAACTGAATTAACAACATTTTTGCCAGACATGTGAGGAATCTCTGCCTGTTTATTTACTCCTGTTTATAGGAGACTATTTAACAGGCTATCAGTCCTGTGGAAAGGGCAATGCAATTTCACCTCATTACTGCTGCACTTCCACATGGTCATCTCTTTTCTTTGCACTCCTTTGCAGCCTGTAACAGCTCTGGACTTCAGGGCCAACAGCTTGAATGCAATTATCCAATCTCTCCAGTTACTTCATACTCCTCTGTGAGAATATTCTGAGCCATCTGCTGTCAGCACCAGTAGGCCTGCAGTCCCTGGAAGCATGTAAATTAGCTCAGGGTCAAAGAATACCAAAATCTCTTTTCCCAAATGCTGGTCACAATGTGGCCTTGCAAGTCCGAGCTCCCATAATACCATCCCAAATGCAATCCATGGCCATATCTTATCAGCACAGCCAGGAGCTGCATGGTTCTAAGATACTACGTTTTTTACTTTAACTTCTTTTCCCCACACATCAGTGCAGATAATGAATGAATGTGCTGTCCTTTTTCAAAAGGTGTGTGTTTCTCTGCTGAACTCTGCTTTAGCACCTAATTCACTTGAACACAATTAAGTACAGAGAAGAGATAGCCCAGGTGAGCATGAAGGAATGATTCCCTGAGACTGTCACCACTGCTAACAGATGGAGCAGAGCTTCCACCAAAGCAAGTGAGACTTAAATTCCAGCTGGCAGCCCAGGAATTCCCCAAAGTCCCTCATCCAGGAGACAGATGATGGACTAGTTCCCCACTTGCCAGCTGTGCCACACTGTGGGGAAGATCGTTTTGACAGCTTTTGCATTAAACAGCTCCAAACTTAAGACACATTACAACTGGCTTAGTCAGTCTCATCAAGGACCTATAGCTGGGACTAGAGGTGGTCAGAGGTGGATTTTGGATTTCTTTCCTTGTCTTTTTCCCCTGAAAAAGGTAATATTTCACTGTCATAGAGGTTAATGAATAAAGATCCAGGTGCCAGAGCTTGCCTTGCTCCCTTTAGTAAGCAGAGTTTGGGATTTTGGAACACTGCCCTGGTGACAAGGGTCTTGCATCCTTCTCAAGAAACCCTCTGCTTACCTTAGGGCAAGGTAGATTGTACGGAAAAAAATAAATCAAAATGCCACAGTTCTCTCTGGAATAAGACAGTATTAGAAAATTTCACTAGAATACCAACAGTGAAGAAGAAATTCAATTTTGGCATCCAGAGCCAAACTCTGCAACACTAGCAGAGCTTTTGGCTCTCTTTCAGCTTATTTAGACAGTAGCACTGACTCTGCAATTACATTTTTCAGGATGGCAAAGTAGTTATTATCTCTCTCTCTCTTTTATTCACATTTGTCACAGCAACTTCCATCAAGCACAGAAAGTTTATACAAGATTAATATGACTGAGCAATTCTGAAACTCAGCATCACTTTTCCTTCCCTTTCAAGACAGCAGATAAAGACAAAATATGTTCCTGGAAGGTTAACTTGATTAATAAAACCATCTATAGTCTCAATGTTGAAAAAAAGCAAAACTCCTCCTTTGATCCTTTTACTAGGAACTGTATCAATATAGACTGACTAATGTTCCATTTTTCTAACAAAGTAACCTGAAGGAAACAGCTGACATAGACACTGTTATGTATGTAGAGAACCCAGTAAAAATCTCAGATAATCTAGAAATGTAATATTGTGATAATGAGGAACTACGACTGATAAATACTGATGATACTGGAAAGCTGTAGGAGAAATATTTCAACACTGGCACTGTCCAAGCCAATTAGAAAACTCATCTGATTACACTAATCCCCAAAACGGGAAATTGTATCAGACATTTCCGGCTAATAGCTTTCCTACCTGAAACTGAAAAAGTAGCAAAAGCTGAAGGCTGGCAGACTGCACCACGGATTTGCATCCATGTACAGGAAGGTCAAATGGGTTTCCTAAGTCAGGTGCTAAAAGCAGTGTTCAAGGAATAATGCAGCTAATGCCCGAGTTCTGATCATCTGAATACTCTTCAGAATGCTCTCACAGCTTTGCAGAAAAGCACTGAACAGTCCTCATAGTACGCTGTAGCAATTCTCCAGCAAATGCTGCCTGGGACTGACAGCATCCATAAGGCTTGAAATACAGTGCCCTGGTAGAAGAGGTGGACATAAATCCTGTCCCTTTCAGCAAAAACCAGGAGTGCCTCAAGGATGCCTGCGTCCTCTCCTTTTAACTTCTCCATGGAGACAGGCACTACTTAGACATATTATGGCCATATTCTGTTTTATGCTACAGATAAAATATTGCTAATGTCATCTTCAGGTAAGCAGAACAGCTACGACCAATGTCAGAGCTAGCACGACATGATTGAGAGGAAATGTAAATATGCTTTCAGGGCTTTTCTGTACTTTACCTGTTGCAGTTCACTTTGGTGAACTTCATTCATATATTGCATAAACTATACCAGTATTTGTCAATCATGCATACTGTGGACTAAATGATAGCAAAACATGTGGGGTTATAACAGGATTATGACAAGAGAGTACTGAAATCAAGACTAGCTATAGACAGGTAACAAAACATAGTAATTTTCATTTGTTTTTTGAAGATCAGCATCTATGTTCTCACCACATATTTTATCCTTGTTTTCCCTTTTCCCTCCATTCTTGCAATACCAATTGTCAAGCTATGCTTTTGGTCAGCATGCACCAGTAACTACATTTCTCCATGGAATTCCTGCACACATATTTTCTGAGGAGTTCCTGACAGGCTACCTGCGCACCAAGTATTTAGTTTCAACTTTTCCACCTGTCATCTACAAAATTACCAACAACAATTTTTTAAAAACGCAATTATTATTGCTCAACCTCCATCACACCCAGGAGAGTCTCCCTGATGTCTCATGGGAACAGGGCTCTGGCCAACAGAGCATTTTGAAAATCCCCTCCTCAGCAACAGGAGGGAGGCACAAGCCACCATAATCACATTAAGAAAGATCAGAGACATATAAGCAGTCTGTTAGCCAGGTCTTTTCCAAATTAAGACCCCACCCAGCAAAAATGATAGAGACAGTGACCTTTGCCCCATGTGGAGATGATCACAGGAGTGAGGGCAGCATCTCTAAATCAATCCTTATGCACTCTCCACAAAGACTACACAAGGCAAGGCAGAGAACTGAAGGGATCCACAACAGCACTTGGTTTCATATTCTTCCAGGAATATATTCTCCTTGGTTTGAAAACATTCAGGTCTTCACCTCTGCATTACTTGCTCTCAGATCACCAAGCCAGACAGAACCATTAAATCTACAGATGAACACGTATTATAAGAATTTTGGGTTGTAACAGAAAGACAAACATTCCTGCCATTGCTTGTTTTTCTGCTAATTGTTCCTATTTTCTGGGTTTTTTTTCCTGGCAAAAAAAGTAGGATTCACACGAAAAGTGGAAACCATCCTCCTAACACCACACTATTCCATTAGAAAAGCAAGGCTTCCTAAGTGGTGATAATGTACAACAGAGCACAGGAGTCACTGGTGTAAGCTGCTGCTGCTGCTATGGAATTGCTTGGAAAACACTTCTCTCCCCTCTGGCAGGCTGCATTCGTGCTGGGAGCTGAACAACCAAGTTGGAATTGGGAATTCTGCCTAAAGGAAAGGCACGTATCGCACAAAGGAATAAATAAAACTCAATTTTCTGTCCAAAAACAAACCTCATCAGGAAACTTTCTCTCAACCTTTGCACAGAGTGCAAGGGCTCACTGTGGGTAGCACTCAGTTGTGTAAACAGGGGCGTGCAGTGACATTTTGGCTGCCTGGGGCCATGTCTCCTTGTCTCCATGAGGCTGACAAGTGAGCCAGGACCTTGTACCCTTCTGGGTAAATGCAGGCCCAAGTGAGTTGTCCTGAGGCATCTTCCACAGCACAGCAGGGATAAATGCTCAGGAAATCAAATCCCACCCACAGTACATGCCTCAGTGCCAGTATCGGGCCCGCAGCATCAGGTCTGTTTACAAGCAATTCATCTTCTTTGCTGGCTGGTTTTTGTTATGGAAACAATCTGACCAGAGTAGGTACAAAAAGATGAAGGAAGAAAACAAGAGAATATGGGCTGAAGTGTAGAGTCCTGATCCTGAGGCAAAAGGAATCCTGTCAGCAAGGCTCTCCTACCCAGGCATCTGCTCCTGCTATTGTCATTCACATTTGCATTTACTTTCTCTCTCACCTTGCAGCGTGGAGCAGCATCCGAGTGCTGCACAGTGGTAACAGGTGGTGATAATCCCTCAGATTTCCTTCAAGCTATTATCGGAAATGAAGTTTTCACTGCCTGGCCCACACTACTCATGGAAAAATGTGCAAGAGTAAGGAGGACAGCTGGGTGGGGAGGATCTGCTTCTGATTAGAGGGGAGGAATATTGTGCATTTTGCATGAAGGCTCCGTGACCAGAAATCATCCTATGCCAATGCTGGCATCTGCCTCTGAATTTTAATCTCACTGACTCCACAGCCACCTAATTCCAGCTGATGTACTTAGGGGCAGCTGATGCTCTACTCTCCCAACACATGTTCTATGTACAGCAACGCTCAGCCATTTTGGAGGCACTTTGCTTTTCCTGCATTTAGAAAAAAAGTGATAGAATTTATCTCTTTGTTCTTTCTGAGCACAGAGAACAACACTAATGTCTTGAAGATATGAAAACACTTACTTCCTGAGTTATGAGAATGATTTTCTAAGAACTCACCATGGCTGACAGTCAAAATAAATCAAGTTGCAAACAATATTGTACAAAAGCCCTCAGTTAAACTGCCAGTTGCATCAGAGAAAACAGACATTACACATCTATATGCCATAAATTCCCAAAAGTTTTCCATTGCTGCTTTGCAGTGGAAGCTCCACTAAACTCAGGAACTTAGTCAGAGCCATAAATACAGCAGTGAGGTGCAATTAAACACCTCCCAGTGTAAGCCATGGGTTTTACACTCATTTTGCAGCAGCATAAAACACTTAGATCCAGCACAGGCGAGCAATGAATCAGCCGTTCCGTGCTGCACTGGCACTCGGACAACAGGAGCTATCCCACAGTCACTGGAATCTCATTTCATTTCAGGAGAGGATAATGTTTTGTCCCCCCTCCAAGGAAATCCCAGAGGGATTTATGTTCCAGAATGGACTCCAAAGCAAACACCCAAAGTGATGATGAACTGAATTACCTTCAAACCTGAAAACCACAGCAGTTGATACTGCACAGCACTTTCCCAGTTTAAGGTCTAAGCAGCGGGATTGCCAACTCAGGCCAAGAGCTGGGCTCTGCTGCTCCAAGGATCAGGGCTGGTTTATCTGCACAGTACTGAGTTGCACGTTATGGCTGTTCCAAACTAGAGCAAACTTAGAGATCTTTGCACTCCTTTTCCAATTACTTTGTCCTGACTTTGAGGGCAGGCTTATAAAGAAACCCAAGCAGCAAACGTAGAGGAGTGAATGTCATCAAGCAGCAAGGCTCAATGGGTCAAAAAAGGCTCTCTTCAAGAGAAGAGATGACAAACTCAAGAGCATGCACATTTCTAGTAGTGTTAGCTAATGTAGAATGACTTTTGTGCATTTTAATAGAACTGCAAATGGCATCAGAATTCTTGCATGCAATCCCTGATACCAGAGAGAAAAAACAGAAAAATTCTGCATGGTATTCCAAACATGATTTCATTAAATGCCCATCACCACATGCACAAATGTAAGAAATCTATCTGATCAAGGAAGTAAACAAGAAAGTAAACTACACCCAATTATTTGCAATGGTGCCATTAATGCTAAATCTCCTCAAGTCCAGACCCACTTCCAGAGGCTCAAGTTGAGTATGTGGATTCCAAGAGGCTGAAGCCAGAAAAACAGAGACATTACCAGCTCCACGTCCTCGTCTGGCCGGAAGGCATGTGAGACCTTTGATGTGGATGCAGAATACACACTGCTCAATCTCATGTCAGGGTTCCAGTTTACTTTGCTTCTGGCTTTACATGCAACACATGTTCAGTTGTTAGAGGTTTTCTGTGTATTACCTCACTGTAACAAGCGACCTCGTGAACTCGCACTGCTAATTCAAAAGGATTAGCGACACTCGCTCGACATTTCTTTGAACTTACTTCTACTAAATGATGGGCTGTTGAACGTCCTCCTGCAAAAATAATAGAAAATAGGCTTTGGTATCTGTGAAAAACATGTGTATCAGCAGGAAGCCTCCTGTTACAAGAGGGAATTACTTCTGATAACGCACAGAACTTTGATCAAACCCTTTTTCTCTGTTGAAATACATTGACCCCTATTGTCTTATGCAGTTCCAGTGGCTGAGCAGCTTCAGCTTCAATTACTGCAGTGTGGCTTTGATAAATCACAGAATCAAGTAGCCACAGTAAATTATTCAGAGTTCTAGATAATAGCTGTTGCCAAAGTATTTCCATTGAACTTCAGGATTTAGGGGTATTTAGCTGTCTAAAAACAAGATGTTTTTGTATTTTAAAGAAAAATCTACCTTTAATTAGAGGATACACAAACCATGCTGCCTTTTTTGTTTTAGCTTTCTAATGCGTTACTTCCCACTGTAGCAATCATTTAATATTTTTACTGTTCAGATTTGGAAACAGAAAACTCTCAGGAGAACGAAGTGAGGAGCAGACAAAAACCAAATAAAACAGAAAGTGCAGCACAAAACCAATGTCTCTTTTTAACCTGAAAATTATCCCATCTGATTGTTAAGACAGTCTTGGCTGTAATGTCAGAAGCAGAGGTTCATAAAAAGCCACAGGGGTCCTTCCTTTGCCATTTTGGGATTCAGAGCCTTGGGTTATAAAAGCAGCTTTTCCAGGGATAGACAACCACAGAACACACTTGAAAGGAAGTGATGCACCTGCCTCCCTTCCTCTCTCCTCAGAGTGGCACATCCCAAACTGAACCAACTTTTTTTATTCCAGCCTGTTGCTCTGCAAAATGGAAAAAAACCACAGAAAATGTACCTTGAGCAAGCACATGCTATGCTTTATACAACTGTTCTTAGTTTCCAGCTCTTGTTTCTCTCTTCTTGAATTGCAGAGAAGACCACTTGTCTTATCATGTGTGTACAGCCCTTAGGTCAGCTGCCAAGCACCTCCAGGCTTTACTGAAATGTAGAAGACAAATAAGATAATGGAACACACACACACACACACACACTCAGGGTCAGTGTCAGCAAATCTCTGGATCAAATATCTTCCTTAAAACAATCAGCCCTTTAAAAGAGGCATGCAGCTTTCACCTATTTGCTGAGTTTTGTAACATTTTTTTCATATATAGAAAGATGGGTGGTGATGGTGGTGGTGTGAAAATTAACTAAGTGTCATGTCACTCCAAGAATCTGACACAAAACAATACAATATACTGTTATCCTATAATCTAACCCAGGCTGGAAACTGGCCAGTGCTGTACCATTTGAAATACAGTTTGCAGATTGTCACATATTTTTAAATCCAAGGGTAACTATATATATCAAAAGCAGATTATTCTCATATGGGGGAAATAAAATAAAGTAAAAATAATTACAAAAACATAGCCAAATCCTAAATTAAACCAAATCCAAATAATAATCTCCAGGCAACCATTAATTATGTGGTGTCCTCAGTCAATTGTAAAGCCACTGCTCCATCTGTGGCTTGGGGGACAGGGATGGGAGAGGTAGGAGAGCTCTGTTGATCAAATAAGCCACAGCACTTAATGCACATTTAATACTACATGGTTTATTTGAGCAGATATTAACAGGCTGAGTGGTGCTTTAGCTCTGTGGTATACAGCAGTTCTATCCATTGTCAAGTGCTTTCTCGCCACCAACCCCGAGATCCTGCTGGCACAAAATACCCAAGGCCAAGCCATGTCTGAAAGGATTCAGATCCACTGCACCTCTCACTCACCCACTGAAGGGTCACCAAACCACAGAACATCTCCACTCAAGATGATATGGCCTTTAATTTTAATGACAGCACAAGAAACTGTAATGAGTGTGTGCCCTGCAATTCTGTTCAGTTCATAAGAAATTTAAAGTTTCCATCTGCACACTATTTACTGAAACAAGCCAGCACAGCACCCTCCCTCTTTCCTCAGCTAATAACACAAAATACAAATCACAGTGTGGCTGCTCCATCCATCAATAATTCACATGTTGGGCAACATCAATCTGCTGGGTGATGCCGAGCAATCTTTTTTGGGTCAGCAATGTCTGTCTGTGTCCCTTCTGCTGGGTCACAGAAACAGATCTCCTGCTAATAAAAAGTCAACATAAGTCTCTTGAACTCCATGCATATGTTAGTTTGAACGCCATCCATAGAAGAGCTAAGAGTTTCATTCTGCAGTACAGTTTTCTAAATTCAATTTTTACCAGCAATTTCTTTCAAAAAACTTCTAACAAAATAAACTTCCTCAAGAAATCTCAGTTTATAAAGAGCAGTGGAGGACTTTTAAAACTGCTAACAAACATTTCAGACTTGGATCAGATCACTCACAATCCCCAGGGGAATTTAACGCTTGAAAATGGCAGAACTTATAAGAAAGAGCTGCAGAGTTCCCTGACTGTCTGCCTCCTCCTGAAATCTTGCTGAGTTTTGCAACTTTGCCTTTCTACAGTGAGATAAAACCAAAGAACACCATTGAAGGGAGTTTGTCTTGAATGTACTGGCATTGAAACTATAGTCTGATAAAAAATAGCAAGCAAATACTGTAAATTATTATGTTCCCATGAGTTCACCTACCACAAGATGTGATTTACTGCTTTTATCTTTCCAAATACCAATTGGTAAGCAAATTTCCAAGTTACATGCCTGACTGCACGAGGAAGACGGATTTTGAATCACCCAAAAGGCCCAGAGCAGAGCACTCCTTCCCTTGTCCAGTCAGAATGAAAAAATGGTGCCAGACTTCAGAAACAAAAAAATGGTGCCACATGACTTACGTGGAACTCAGTGTTGTTGGGATTTCTAATGTCAGATTAACACACTGAGAAATGCAACCCCAAATACCAGCCCTGAACGGGCAAGAAAAAGAACATTCAGCCTCCCAGATATTCCTTCAGAGAACACAGAAGCTAAATCACTCAAAAAGCAACTCACTGTAGACTTTTCACTGGGATCTAGTCAAAATGTAAACAACCACTGGAAATTTAGTTTGTTTTTCCTCTTCCTGTGTTATGCAACATACTCAAGTTACACAAGGCTGTTTTTTCAGCTGGATCACAACATGGTAGCACATTTGCAGACCAGTGCTGATGTTTCATTAATGATCTCCATAACAAGAAGATCATTGTTGTCTTTTATGTAAATGCTGGCTAACTTACAATCACATTAAAATTTACTACATTCTTTTGGATGGCCCAGTATCAGAGAGCTGGTCATGCTTCCTACCAGTAAGGACACTCCAACAATGTACAGGCTATTTTGGGTGAGTGCCTGGTGATTAAAAAAGCCACACAGTTAATGAGGTCTGCCAGCAAAAGAGGAAATCTCAGTTGTTCATGTCAAAACAAGAGGAGAACTTGGTTTGTTAGGTGACATTCAAACTACTCCACATAAAATTTTTTAAAAAATTTTGCAGCTGAAACTCTTCCCAGTCAAAGAGTCTGATTAACAGCTGACTCAGAAGAGTTTCAAATTCTAACTTTGCCACAGACTTCAGACTATGGCCAGGCCAATTCATTATTTCATTCATCATTTATCAACCACAAACTAGAAATAGTATTTGCCCTCATTTTTCTTAACTACTTATCTAAACTGTAAGCTCACTGGTTAGGAATAACTAACTAGTTACACTAGAAAGTGAAAACATCCCAGGCTGTGAGAAACAACAAGCAGAAGACAGTGCACACATCAAATAAAACTATATCCCTAGAGTAACATTTTCCATTGGCTGGTGAAGTTTCTTTTCACAAACCTCTCAGCAAATACATTTTCCCAAATCAAAATCTTTTAGCATAGCAAAGAACTATTATCATATTAAGCAAAAAAAAAAAAAAAAATACATTTTACACAGAGTCACAGTTTTAGGTGCAAACTAGCAAGAAAATGCTGACGATACATGTAACACCCAAACACTATTCCAAGCTGAAAACAAGGTTTTCAGACCATAATTTTTTAATTACAGCTTAAGCACTAACTTCACCAAATAGAAAAACATGCACAAAAGTCTACCCAATGCCTTCCTCACATGTGGACTCTGACACTCAGACAAGCACCATTTATGCAAACTGGAGATGCTTTAGGGAAAATCCAGCACAAGACAGAATCAATAAATATCAGCAATTTTTTTTTTAAGAACACAACTACAAAGAAACCACAACCTTACTAATCTTCAATAACTTTTCCACAGAGCCACACAGCGGGCTCCTCCTGGCTGTTTAAAGTGGGCAGCAGAGAAGCAATTCCAGAGGGATATGACACCTCCTCATTCAACACAATGCCTCTTTCTCTCACCAACACTTGTGGGTCTCATTTGGCTCCTTCTTTTGGAAATAATGAAATATGGGATAACTACAAGTGTAGTAAGGAACCAAGTAACCTGGTATTTATCTTCCCAGTTTCTGCTTGGACACATAGGCAGCCAGTCTCAAGTGCTCTTCTGAATGAATCTAACAATGCTGGCTGCCTTCTATTCAGGCAGCTCTGAAAATGTTAAAAAAACGTGAATAAAACACCCCATAATTGAGCAGTTCAGTAAAAGAGGTATCTTTTACTGCAGGTAATAGTAACAGCTACATTGCATCAAAGTTAGAAACACTACAGGTTGTGTCAAATGTATCAGAACACAGCTTTTCTAGGGATCTTGAACTCTGCATCATTACTTATGTTAGGGGAAAAAAAAAACATTCCTGCTTTTACCACTTGCAGATACATTTTACTAGGTCACATTTTATCCTAGAAATCCACAGCAGAGCACAGCCACTGCAGAGAGAGCTCAAGCAGGGATCCAGATCGGGCAGGTGACTCTGGAGAAAAGTTGCAGAAACACCAGGAAAAATATTGGTTCAAGTTGTGAAATCAGCAGGGAACACACCACTCATTTTGCACATTTGCTCTTCTGCAAGTAGATGAATGCATGTTTCCAGATTTCTCAGAGAAAGATCTAAACAGAGAGAAAGATGGCCAGGAAAGGGAAGGGTTGAGAAGGTGACAGGGAACAGCAACAGTAACCTGAAAGGAAAAGGCAAAGAGGGGGAAAAAAAAGCTAAGAGAGAAAACAGATTTTGTATCATACCTAATCTACTCCAAGAATTCTACTAAAATAAAAGATTCAGGGAAATTGAGAACACAATGGTAAAATATTCCAAGGAAACATTTCTGACATTTGCCAGGACTTTTGCAATGGCTAAAATTCCTTTTTCCTGTATTTCACATGAAAAAACACTTCAACTTAGGAATGTATGTAGATGAACATATAAGCTCATTGTGCATCTCATTTGCCACACACCTAGACTCTGTATTCTCTTCTCAGTTTACACAACCTATCCTGCAAATTTTAAAAGCCCCACATTTTAACTATTTCTGCTGGGGAACATTAACATTCTCGCAGTCTGCTGCTAGCACACTCTCACCATTTATTCCAGCAACACAACAGCAACAAGAATGTTGTGAGGAAACAATTTAGCCTCCTCAAAAGAGGCAAATTTTTGTTCAGAAAGCAAATACAGCTAAATGAAAGTATGAAAAAAAACCCCTGTCATTTGTAGCCACAGAGGAAGGGCAGTTCTTGGCTAGGAAGATCTAAATTGCCAGAGCCACTGCAAGGGATTCTAGTGAGAGGAAACACATGATCCATTATCCATTTCCCCTCCTCAGTTGTACCCTTAGTTATCTGTTCTGTTCTGCCACTGCATCACTACAGAGGTTTGGGCACATCAGATGTAACCGGCTGGGCTCACAGAGACCCCAAGATTCTGGAGCTCCTGTTTCCCTCAATGCAAGATGCAAATGCCTGAATTATTAGCAAACAGGGCAAATAACTGCCTTGTGCTTTAGTTCCCCAATCCAGAAAGCGAGACCAATTTACCTCCTCCTTTTCCCACATGGGGACACCTGTTCTCCCGCAGGAGTGGAGGGGTGAGAAAGCAAGACAAGGAAACAGTCAGAGGACTTCTTCAGGAGTAACAGGGACGTGAACACTAACTGAGCTAGCCCCACAATTACAAGGAAATGGCAGCAGATCTAAATCACCACTGGGTGGGAGGTGGCCCCACACACAAACGTGACAGTCCTAGGAGGTTCTGCTCAGCAGCTCTCTTGGCTGTAACAATTACTGCACCAAAGTGAAATAGTTTGGCCTCACTCCAGTAATAACCTAGGCAGGCAACTGTTCTAGAAGAAAAGTTTGCTCAATGTGATGGAAGCAGCCACTGCCTACTGGAGAGAAAATTCAGCAGAAATCTCTCTTTGTTCTGGTATTCTGGATGGAGCCTGGACTTCCCGTCCTGCTGTCAAGAAAAGGAACACTCTGCAAGAAGGACCTTAGCAGCAGACAGTGGCTTGAATATATGTTGCCTTGGCCTGGCATACTGCCTGTTAAAACAGTTACACATTTTCTTACGGCCATAAGACTTTCTGGCTTCCCTCTGTGTCAGATAAATTCAGCTAAAACAAAGCATGGACTGCAAACCAGATCTAGACAGAGTGTACAGATTTTATTGCTGGGATCTACTGGGCATCTCAGAAACCCTGACACTCCAGCCTAGGAGTGTAACATAAATAATGAAAACATTTTGATAATGAGACTGTCAAGCAGAAAACCTTTAAGTACTCAAATGCACTTTAGGTGTAGGTGCATAAGCCCTCTGGCAGCCAATATACTCCAAAGAAAACATCAATAGCTGCAGAAGCAGAAGGCAGACAAGACTTAGCCAGATAATGCTCCAACGAGACTCTGACTTCCTGGCTTGTCACTGACACTGTCACCCTATAAAGCAAGGCTGGGCAGCAATTAAGGAAGGGCAGTTATTCACCACTAACTCAGGAAAGGAAAAGAAATGAATGAGCTTTCCCAGGCTGCAGTAGTTCCAGATTGTCTCTCAAAGGGCTGCATCAATTACTGTCACTTATTTGTCAGCAGTGTGCAGTGATTAATTGGAGAGATCCACATTTTTGCGTGCCTTATGTCAGACACGGCTCTGCTCCCCCATTTCTTCTCACTGGTGTTAGAAACCAAAACGTTCCACACCACGGACCTTGTCAAGGCTGTATTAATATCTCACAATGGACCCAAGCTAAAACAACTTAAAACCCTACAGATTACCTAAATGTGCTGAAAACAGAGATGTAAAGAGAAGTGACTGAAAGATTTAGTAGAACTGAAAGCTGAGATGCAAAAAACAGCAACAGGCTCTTTTCTTCAGTGAAATGGGAAAGTCATGTTGGAAGAATAAGGGAATTTGTTGTCAGTATTGAAATATGTGGAAAAGGTTTTATCACCAATTCTGAATAAATAGCACTTTACAAAACCCCCAAGATACTGACAAAGTAAGTTGTTACTTAGCAAGGACATCAAAAACAGCCTTAAACTTCTCACATCCTTCCTTTCCTATTTAGCAAGGCATTCGAAAGCCTCTGCTTTATTTTCTAAAAAAAAAAAAAAGTGCATTCTATGGACTTTCACACAAGTCCAACATGCATTTAAACGTTTCCTTGGAGTCTTAGCAAACACACACATTTATGTGCTAGGTAGGAAATAAATAATTCCATACACATTCTAGAGCATGCAACAGCAGGACAGTATTGGGCAACACACAAGCCCTGTGGTTATAACTAAAAAAAAAAAAAAAAAGGCTTAATTATCAAAATACCATTTATCATTTTTATGTGTAGACATGAATGTGCTTTGAAATTTTATTTCAATACATGACACAGCACGATAACAGAATTTTCCCGGGTCCAGGAGTTGAGGTCTATGTGATCACTGCCAAAGAAATTGCATAAATTTACTTCAATGCTTTTCTTTCTCGCAGTTTCTATCTGTTGTTTCACTATTTCTAACAGCACCACCTTCACCAAAGTGACCTCTAAAGCCTCTGCTGCAATACTGCAACTTCAAAGTGAACACAGAAAAAATTAACAAAATAGCAGATATTACGAACCAGATCTACATGAGGTAGCATATGACACCTTAAAGCTCAGTAACCATCCAGAAATGAATTTTCACATACTGGGAATATTTTTACTACTTTCTCAAAATTAAATAGAAAAAAAAATCCGGATCATAACACAAAGTATTCAAATGTAATCACAGAGGTATAATGTTAATAAAAGGGAACATTCATGCCAAAATGCAGCTGGCCATGCTTCTGTGATGGCTCTAACCATGACTCCATGGTGGCTATCACAGTGCCAGCAATGTCAGGAGCACAGGCTCTGACAGCTCCTCAACCCATGCTGTTGTGCAGAACAGAATAAAACCTGCCTGAGAGATCTGCCTTTGATTTGGGATTTACTGGTCCCAGAAGGCAGGTCCCTACCTTTGTGGTGCAGACCTTGTCTCTGCCTCTCAGGTGCTATCAGCACCTTGGACAGTGAGAGGAAACCAGCAACTACTTCCAATTTCTGCTCAAAAATTCACTTGTCACACTTATTTTTCAATTCCTGACTTTGACCCCACATTTCTCCTTTCTTGTCCTTTGACTGTTATCCTTTATAAGATATAATCTAAGAGGCTCTCTAAAATATTTTGTGTTGACACAATGATACTGTCTGATAGGTCATTCATTTTACATTAGCTGAGTTTCTCTGCTGCACACTATGAACATCGAACATTGCTTCCTCCTATTTCTATAGCAAAATTCAAAGCTGCATTGGCTTAAAAACATTAACAACATTATGCATTATTTATTATATTCTACCTTGAAAACTCACCTACACTAATCCTCCTGGATGCATTCAGCACAGGAGTGATCCCTGGCCTCTGGCTTTAAAGCAATTTACTACTGTACACAGCAATATTTTTGATGGAAATTATAGGTGGGATTAGAAAAAGTGTTAGGTTGTAGAAGGCTCTCATCTGTCTACCTTATGACATTAGAAAAAGCTCCCAAAACTTTGAATGTATCAGTGGTATTTTGTATCAATTCATGGTTCCCTGAGACAGATTTGAAGAGCAATTGTACGACAGTAGTGAGTGAGAACTGACAACAAATGCTTGACAAATATGGTTCCAAAAGAGAACAAAAGAACTTCGCAAACCAGAGTGTAGGCAGAACACTTATTTTAGTCAAATAATGTATTAAGAAGAAATGCAGAAGAATCCTAGAACACATATGCCCCGTTCCGTTCTAGATAATGCAAATTTGTCACCAGATCATCACAATGACTGCGGTCTTAAAACCTGGATAATTTAAATCTACAAAATTTAATGCATTTAAAATCCACAAGAGGGCAGACACAGAGGTGAACTGAAGTCACACATAAAGACAGCAGATCAAAAGAGGCCTCAAAACCTTCCTGCTGTTCTGAAATGCGGGGTTTGGTTTGTCCTGGTTCTGTGGTTTAAGAAGAATTTGACCATTTGATAGGGGGAATTTTATTAGTAATGCATTTAGACTCCTGATTGCCTTTACTTTAAAACATAACCTTACCATATGCTCAAAATACGAATCCTATTAACCAGCTTCAGGCAATTCTCCATTTGTTCTGAAACTGGCTTTGGTTCCACAAGTAATTATAATGACCAAATGATTTGCCTTCTTCAGTCATTATTAAAAATTAATTCATATTCACAGCAACTCTTCCCTGCAGTGAACATGTTTTGATCTGTGTATGTGCATGCACGCTACACACGTAAATTTTTTAACTTCAATATACTGCTTGTGCTTACTGTAAACAGTGAACTCCATAACCACACTCTGGCACATGTATTGACTGCAATAATTTCTTCTTCCTACATGAGCATAAATCAACTTCCCAAAGCAAAGTTAAGCAAGTACAAGATGAGAACAAGAAAACATTTTTCATTTTCTCAGAGGATGTATTGCCAAAACCTACAGCAGCTGTGGATTCACCTAAGGTAAGTCTGGAGTGAAACACAGACCCAAGGATTCATCTCTGATCTATTTTGCTCAGTTTCTAGAAAATATTGTTTTTTATGTCTGGGGCTTCTCAAAACACTGCATGAGGAACACCAAGCAGAAAAAGATGGGGAAAGCAGTTTATCCGGCCAAGATCTGCTTTCAGAAAAAGCAAATGCAAATGCCACAGCCACTTCGAGTGCACAGCAAATATGCAGCTCCAGATTCTTTCAGAGTAAGAGCATTCAGAGCATGTTTTTATATTTCTGAGAATACCTTTTGAAGCAAAACATTTAGGTGCTTATCCTATACTGACAGAGAGGTGAACTGCGGCTAACAATGACAACATGACAGTAGCTCATATCCTGAGCAGACCTTGCCAGATTCTAATTTATGAAACAGCACAGTTAATCATAGGAAATATGTAATTACAGGATTAGCTACTAGCTGGGTCTTTATATTCACAAGGGAAGTTACCAGCAATTATGAAATAAGTCTGCTAGGGAACACACATGTGGTTGGGCTTTCTTAGGTTTAATAAATTTAAATTCGCCTGACAACAAACTTGACACACGATCAGTACTATGCTCAAGAGTAGCAATTTACAATCACAACTCAGGGCTCCAAAACTGACTATTAATTTTCTGTTTCTGGAAAAATCTTGCCTTGTGTAACATTTGATACAACTCCGAAAATACAATCTTGCTCACCATCCACACTGAGCAATCACATGGCTGCTAGCTGTTAGCCTGAAATCTAAGCAGGATGATTCTTTGTAAGACTTGTCAATACAAACAAGATGAATTAAACAATTGCAGCTGCACGGATAAATAATTCCTAGTGCCACTGAAATATACAGCAGGAAGGTACCATTCTGGTACAAAGCAAATGCACTAATTTATACCAGGGAAAACCAATTTTTTCCCTTTTACTTCTAATGGGTTATTAATTATGTAAGTTTAAAAATAAATCATTAACCTTTTTGAACCTATGATTGACAGCAGCTAAATTTTAACCCCTCTGCCACCCTTACAGTGAGTGGCTGAGTCACGTCCAGTTTTGGGTGGCTTTCCACAGTCGGATGTTTGCAATGGGGAAAATAAACAAGCAAAGTTCAAATCATTGATTTCACAGCTTTTTTCTAGTCCAATTCTCATTTGAATTCTATAGCCACATTCAAACTTTACTATAATTGCTAGGCTAATGAAAATTATCAAAGCAAGGAGAAGAATCACTGCTTCCAGCCATCCTTGCTGCACTGTAAAGGTGTGGGCAGAAGAATTTACAGGTGCTTTGGTTTGCAGGTTTAGTATACCTGGCCTCATTTGTAGCTCCAAGAGAACTGATCTCAGAGTCTCTTTCTATTGAAGAGCTAAGCCCAGCCCTGTCATCCCACACAAAGTATTTTGCACATGGCTGAGGGAAATAATTCAGAACGGGATAACCTCACCTGCTTGGCTTACCAAAAACTGCTCTTATAGCACAGGAAACTTTCCACTGCACTCGTTTGAGGAAAACTTTTGGGACAGGTTACTCAAAACTGAAAGGTTTTCTCTCAGATGTACAGAGTGAGTTTAGAAAACAAAAATTCGGCACAAGATTTAAGAGATTTTAAGAAGGTGTCTTTGCATGGCTCAAGACTGTTCAAATCACAAGGAAGGATAGGAAAGCTCAGGCCTTGGCACTTTCTGCCCAGAGTAAAACAACCTTCTCCTTCTGCAAAAGCCAAACTGTAGAAAATGTCCTCTGCACAAGCTGTGACCTGGCAAGACCGAGTTACAAGCTAAACTCTGTGCTCAATACCAGCAAGTGAAGGCAGCAACCTGCCCTGGTTAGAAACGGCAAACTCTCATAAGCACAGAAAAAGTGTGCATCTTGTAAAGATTAGTGTCCTCTTAATTTAATAACTCATCCTCCTCTGGCATTTTCTAGACTGAATCTGATTAAATAGCTATATCCAACCACGGTTTTATTATTCTAAGTTTTTAATAATTTTGTTCTAAGTGATTAAGGAAAAAAACAAAGTGAGATCGGCTATCACAAATATTTTATTCCATGCCCAAAGGGCTTTTACTATTTAATCTCAGCCCATCTAATCCCCTCTTTACCTACTATGAAACTGAACAAATTACACACAGATGCACAAGGTAATGTAGTGACCAAACCCTCCAAGTTGTATCACAGTATAACTGACCTATGTTAAAAAGTCAGAACGTGCCAGATAAAAGGACTTGAATGCTTTAAAACATTTAGAGCAAGATGTCATTTTGTGAAACGACTTTGGTGTTTCTCGTCTTGCAAAATGGAGCTGTGATCTATCTTGAATTTGGCAGATCAAGTTTCTTAAAGAATATTTTAAAGTCTGAGGCATGACACAGAGTATGATCATAACATTAGTACCAAAGAGTGAACCTGCCTAATGCTGAAGTGGAGGTCTCTCCTCCAGCAGCAACCTTACCTGTTATAGCTCTTCCTCCCAGTTTCGTTTGAACAGCTGGTAAACTGGAAATGAACTTGTGGATTTAAGGGCTTATAATCTTTTCCCTGTAGAAGAACCAAAAAAAATCCCCTGAAACCACAAACCCAAAACAACTTTTATTATTGGTTCCTTTTTGCTGAATGCCCTTCTCAAATAAAAACAGGAATTTAAACAACCTCTCTTTGATTATTGTTCAGCCAAGAATAGCCATGCAACAAATGGAATTAGAAAATTGACAACCAGTTATTCCCAGTTCACTATGCGCTACCTGAACTCGATGCTACTGCTGTAAGAACATGCTGAGACACTTCCATTGCTTCAGAGATGTGAAACATAAAGGCTATGAACACATGAACAATGGTGTTTGAAGTACAGCTGATCATGTCTGTTTGTGATGCAAGATGTCTTATGGGAAACTGACCTACAACCAATATAACTTAATAATAAAAGGCTGCATTTTTTTGTCTCATTGCTCAAAATTTTTTAGAACAAAACATCAAGTTTAAATTGGGACATTTTCTGGTTGTATTTGCACAGAACCAAGCTCCTGCTTATCAGGACATCCTGTTAGCTAAAACCTGGAGTCAAATTCCAAAATTTAGTTAGACTCTACTAATTTCTGAGCACACACAGAATCAGACTTCCAGAGCCCTATGAAACTGTGATCTCGCCTTTCCATTCTAGCATTTTATATATCTGGCCTATATAACACTTTATGCATATGCACACATACCTTTTTTGTGAAAGTCTTGCAGGATCACACCATTTCAAAAGCCTAGGTGGCAACTCTTATTATTTTTCTCTTTCTTTAATTGAATAATAATTCCTAAATCCAAGTTTCCTTGGGTTAGTTGTTGGAAAAGACCTCATGGTCTTACACAGTAACACCAGGAGTCAGACACTAAGTGGTTTGTTTTTATTTCTCTACCTTACTACCTAGATTTTTCTGATGTATCAAGCCCAGGACATGCCCAGTGATAAAGATCCAGGAGTATTTTCCTGCCTACCTCAGCTGGATTCCATGGAGACAAATGGACCATCAAGTCTCTCCTGCACTTGTGACAGGGGTAGGTGTTTCCCCCTCGTTTCCCCATCACAGGAGGGTGATGACAGCTTGGATATCATGGCCAGCTCTGATCCCACTGCTGCTGTAATGTGAGAGGCAGCTGATGTCAGCCAAATCCAAAACTTGCTATTGCCACTTGAGCATAACAAACAGGGCTCAGACAAAGTGAGCAGCAAACACTGGGCAAACACTGAGCTCTGCCAGTTCACTGTCTGCCCCTGCCCACAGCATTGCACAGTCAGGAGCAGCTTACAAAGAGAAGGGGACAGGAGATAAAAGGGACTAAATAGGCAATAACTATTATATAAAAGACTTTCTATCCCAGGGTGAAATGTCCAGTGAATTTTCCAGGCCAAGGAAACTTTATCTGTGACAACTTTTCAGCTAGGACTAAACGACTTAAATTTCTCCCATCTTCTTGATGTACCACAGGACATACAGAATGTCAGAATTCACTCTGAAGAACACAACTTTACAGCTGTAACTGCTGTTGTATTCTGAGCTCACACTTGCCTAAAAAACCCAAATAAGCAGATTTCAATGTTTCACTGTGAAGAAAACCCCAACACGTCAGTGCAATAAGTACGTAACTGAACTGAAAGCATTTTACTGTACCTTGATCACTGAGCTCCAAGTGGCGCTTTAGGAGGACTCTTCTGCTACCTTTTAAACTAAAGAATTTAAATAAACACAGAGTCAGATGTCCAGGAAGAATAAAAGCACTGGTACTTATTGACACAAATGCAGACCACTAAAGACTGCCATCTAAAACAACACGAAATGCCCAGCAGAGGTTAACTTACCCTACTTCCTCCTTTAGCTGATTGCTACTTAGGACTTGACAGTTTAAATTAAAGAACTCATTAGATCCTTCACAGTTGTACAGACAGACCAGAAATAAAACATTACAAAATGAAAGGATATCTATCATCTTAATGATTTGTATCACCTTTAGGCCATATAGATGATCAGAATGAAAAGCAAAAGGAACCAGTAAGAGTGCTGCTGTTCCTAATATCAGAGATGGAGCCCTCTCCAAGAGGGGCCAATGGTAATGGAAAAATTAGGAAAGCAAATGGAATGGTATCTGCAGAAAATTACAGAACACGGGGGGAAAAGTCACAACCTCCTAAAATTGCAGTGACTACACACACTTAGAGGAATATGTCTAGATTTTCATGTTATTCTGCAAGGCACCACTTACTATGGAAAAGTCAGTATTCTAATGAACGATGATTAACAAACAAACATACAAAGACAACACTAAAAAAATTCAAATTACCTTTAGAGCAACAGGTTTGACTTTACCACTTCTCAAAATCAGGTGAAGGGAACATTCCCTATTTTTTCCAGGTAAAACCAAGTGGGACACTGTCAATGGAAAGTTTTGCTCAAAGAAGAAGGGTTTGCTGGTTTGCTTTTTTTCCTGTTTGTTTTCGTTTGCTCGTTCTTTTTTTTTTTTAAAGCAAGCTACAATCAAATAAAAATATGTAGCATACTGGTAAGTCTGCCTTGTATATCAAATCAATTACACAGTTCATGAATCCAGTAATGTGAAACATATTACCTCTGACTGGGAGAAATTCAGGTCCTCATGTAAAGAACAGAGCAGCTCCTGCTGTGCAAAGACCTGGAGCTGCTGAGCCAGGTGCTGGCTCTGTAGCAACTCAGGTCTGCAGCCATTTTAGCCCAAAGGGAAAGTTCCTGGAGGACAAGATGGAAAAGATGCTCACCTGGAGCTGGGCTTCAAACTCCTGTGCTTCTTGTGTTTGCCTTTCAGGAAGGTCTGAATTCATTCACTGATCCTCTCAATGCCTTGTTCTGTTGACACCATTTAATAAGATCAAAGCTTCAGCTGCTCAAGTGCTGGCGCTGATTACATATAGCAAGATAAATCTTTATGTATTGTAGCTTACCTAGAAGTAATTAAAAAATAAAAGGACATTCTCCTCTCTACTTACTGACTTGCACAACTAGGTGTTCTTCTCAAAAGCAGACCTTAACCCTAAACATGTACCAACTTTGCAGTACAGATTTCTGGCAAAAAGCCTATGCAAAACATGTAAATATTTTAAATTATCCTTTTTTTCCCCCAAAAAGATTCTCTTCTTTGTATTTTAACAGACTTGCCCCTCAAAAACTCCTCAGAAAACCTTTACTTGTGTTTTTTTTGTTTGGGCTTTGGTTTTTTTTTCAGTGCTTTATTTTCCTTCTACTACTCTTTGTGACTGAGTTTGTGCTAACCAAATGGAAGGAAAGATCGAAAAGGCTGAAAAACAAAGAACTGGAATCTTGGTTTTCCCATGACTCAATTTTTCATTTCACTGATGTCAAAAAGGCAAACAACAACAACAACAAAAAAGTAACCCGGCCCAGATATTTAAAAAAAGTCACCAATCTGATTCTCCTTGGAAATAATTAAGAACATATAACTAAAAAACCATCACACAATTCAGTATATGATACTGGTTGCTTTTGCTACCCAATACTTAAAATTATATTTTTTTTTATAGTAACTACCAGTAATTTAAGGTTTTCTGGAACAAGAAATAAACTGTTCTGATAAATTGTAACAAAACCTCTACAAACAAGGAAAGGAAATAGTCTTTACTCAACTTTAGAATGCCTATTTCAACTACATTTGTCTTAGACACATAGAATACACTAGATTTACATGAACAAATGATTTGTGGAATGGAACTGGTCCAGTCTCCAAGTTTCTCCTACCTCTCAGGAAGCAAATAGGGCATGAAGGCTTGGGATGCTTTCACATATAGAAGGTTGCCACAAACAAGAAAATTACTGATGATTTCACTTCTCCAAATTCTGCAGGAATCCTACACAGATGTCCCAGTTCTTTTTGCAAAACACTGACAGGTCCAAAATAAATCTGAACAGTTTGCTAATGCCAGAGCCTTAATATTAACTGCTGATAACTCAGGAATTCCACATGCAACCACCCTCTGAAGTTACAGTTTTACTGTCCTTGTAGATAAGAATTTCTTGGTTATCTGGCTGTACAAGAGGGCCTCTGGGAACTCTTTTGAAGAGTCTTCTGCAGCAAACAACTCACTCTGATAACATGAAGAATTGGATTGTTACTTGGTTTTAAAGCAGTATTTTTCCCAGTGTTCATGAACAGAATTAAGAAAAAGAAAAAAAAACAAATGGTATTTAAGTGGTATGAAGAAATCCAGGGCATCTGATTCAGCAGGAAGAAACACTGTGGGAACCAGCTATTCACCAGGAAATCAAAGACATGTCAACTGAACAATTCTAGCTGCTCAAGCCACCCTGTTAAGATGTCTTTCCACTTGCCTTGCCAGCCACAATGATGAGTATGAATACAGTACTTAAAACTAAATTGTTCAGAATTTTCTCTCACTCTTGCTTCGTGTAACCAGAAGAAATAAATCCTCCTCAATCTCACACAGGAATACTGAACGTTGACAGATTTCCACAGCTCTCTACCCACACATTTTGGCATCTCAAGAACCAATTCAAGTTAATCAGTTTCATACAGTAATGAGAGAGCTGCAAATAAAATGAGACAAAATCGTGTTACAACAAAATGCAGAACTATGATATGAATAAAACAAGTCTGGATACAATCAGCAGTCAATCAGAATGACAAACTCAGTGTGGTTTCAAATAAAATAATTTTAATGGAGCCTTGTAGGTTAGATATAGAAATACAGTTACAGACAGCCAAGAGTTTGGTTGCAAGTGTCCAAGATTTCCAGGCACTGCTACTAATATCTAAGCTTCTAAGGATGTCATTAACAAATAGAAGTTTGCTTAAAGATTCTTTGTTTGAATGAGGATAAAATTTTTCCAAAGTTCTTTTACTGTCTTCTTCTTTTTTTTTTTTTTTAAATTTTCAAGCTGTTTTACATCAGAATGTCTTTGGGTTTTTTTTCTTACTAACATATTTTCAACAAAACTGAGAAAAATAACATGTGAAGGCATTACAGTTGTTTCCCCTGACTGTGCTTACTGACCAAGTGCAAAGTCTGGAGTTTCTACATCTGCAAATGCACCACTTTGGATCCACTCCTCTCAGTGAGGTTGTATTTAGCCGTCAGTTTCTCCATGGACATTTTCCATGTGCACTTTGAGGTAGTCATTCCTTGTAAACTTCTTGTGGCAGAGCTGGCACTCTGCCATGGGGCGGTTGGGGTTGTGAGTCAGCTTGTGTCGGATCAGCATCTTCTTTAGGCTGAAGGACAGGTCACAAACCTGAGGCAGTGAAGACAAGACAAAGACAAATGAAGCATTAAAATTGCAAGCACGCATAACACTCCTAAGGTTACATCACTGAGGCCACAGCCACACATACCTGCAATATTTAATTAATGAGCTGGTCTTTGGAAGAAAAACTCCTTCAGAGAGCACCTGAAAGATTTTTACTCTGCCTGGCATCTTTTTATGTCGTATATTAGGAGTAGTAGCACAGGCACAAGGATGCTTTCTGCCTAAAAACGACTCAATCTTCAAACTACCAACACCTTGAGGTATCCTGATTACACTGTGGTACTTTGTTCAGGTTTTTTTAAAGGTATTGTTTTATCTGGGCAGCAAAAATTATGACAAAACATCATGAGCATCCATCAGTTCAAATGATGTATTTCCTTCCTGACCTCCAGGATGACATCTGCAGCTTCCAAAAGAATCAGTTCCAACTGCTCAGTTACAAGGAGGGAGGAGGGAGAATGAAGAGGTTCTGAAGACTGCAAGAAAGGTTAATTGCTAATATAAAGGAAACCTCATTGTACCAGCCTTTCTCTGCCTGGCCAAGAAAATGGAAGACATCTGGTAAATGAAGGTGCAATTCCTTTGCATTATTATCTGGTGTGCTGCTTTCCTTCCTCCACTGTACTTCAAGCAGTCCAGTTCATTCTGCCATTTGAATAAATAGATGGAGGCATGAAGGACTCTGCCACATTAAAGCCATCACTTTATAAAAATCCCTGTACTGAAGTTAAAATGATAAATACAAAAGGTTAAAAGAACAAGTTCAGCAAAGAAAAATTAGAACTAAAAGTTAAGGCAAGACACCAACTCAACTGAAACTGTGCAGTTATACTGCCACATTCACCTACCATTCAAGCAAATATTGTAACTTGAATTTGACAGGAAATTGAAGAAAAAAAGGAAAAGGAAGCAGCTGCTGATTTGACAAATGAAATAGACAAGAGTCATATAATTAAACAAGAATGAACACCCATAGGCCTGCAATCTTAACATTCCATGTTCCTTCCAGACAATATCTCTTTCATGCAGAAAAAAACTCAGAGAACCCTGGACAATCCCTCTTGAGAAAAAAAACTAAGCTTTAAATTTATACTGGCACCAAACTACTGCAAATGCTGAATGATGACTGATTCTTTTTGAAAACACAACAACAAGAACTGACTATCCATGTAGATCATCTTGACCTCCAGCACATGGATTTTATGCCAATTAAGGCAAAACCATTAAATGACCATAAAATGACAATGGCCAGAGGCAAGTTCTGTACTCAAAATAATTTCTCCCCACGCTGTGTGCTGCTGCACTAGAACATTTTTGACTTTATGACATGATGTAATGCTGAAGACTTTCATACAATAACTGCAGCTCTCCATGTTTTCCCCCAGTGAATCATCTCTGAATAAACCTCTTTGAGACCCAAACAACAGCCACCCTTTTGCTACTGCACCTCAATTACAATTTTGTTAGTGAATCTCACTGGTTCAGTGAGGCACCCACTGGTCAGCTCTGAGCGCTGCTTTTGCCAAACACCAGTTTCTGTTTCTCCTCCACAGAGCACACAAAGGGAACACCTAACATTTATCTAATCACAGCCACAAATCCCAGTGTGTTAGAAGTGTCACACACTTGTAAATACTCCATGTTTCTTGAGAGCCAGGAGGCTTCAAAGATATCTCCATCAGGGATATACACACATACTGAACACACACACATCTTGTATATCTTACACACCCCTCTTCATTTCTAAAATAAACAGTTTATAATACAGTCTCAAAGTACATTTTTTTCATTTATTCTGCTCATATAACCAGTATCACATGTCCTTCTGTTCCTCCAAGGCTCTAGCACGCTGTGCTACCTTCCTTCTTCAAAAAGAACATGGAATGCACAGGACTATTAAAGGTATGGCATACCCTGTGCTGTGCAGAAAAGTTTTGGGGAACTTCAAGAGTTTGCTTCATATATCGATTTTGTAAGCAAGACTGGTATTTTATAGATTTACAACCACTCTTGATAATGTGCATTTGAGCTCTAATCAACCTCTTCAAAATGATCAAAGTTCTGGTAAGGTAGGGAGGATGGAAAAGACTGACATTTGAAAGTAAGTGTAAGGTCAGTCCAAGGCAGAGTGGAAGGAAATACTGTACTGGAAAGAAAACAGGACAGGCAGTACTTGACCCTTCTGCCCCTCAGAAATAATCTACTGTCTCTGAGAAACTGAAATTCAATTGGCCTTCCAGTAAAAACCAGGCTGGTCTGGAGAGGAGAGACACCTAATTTGCGATGAAAAATTGCATTTCTATTTCCATATTTCAGTTATTTTCACTTTTCTAGGTGACATGTATTAGAATTGCCACCTTAAAATGGGAATATTCAATTTCCACTATGATGCGTGGGAGGTGAGAGCTTTGAGACATTAAGGTCTGAAAATGCTTTTGCTGACTAATAAGACACCAGAATAGACACATAAATAAACTGTAGCACCTTCCTTAAACAGAGTACAAGGCTTAGTTTCACACGTAACTCAATCCTGCCCTGCAGTGACTGTTCCGTGTGCCTGAGAGAGAGAGGAGAGTGAGACAGGAAGAGAAGACGTGATTTTTATTTCTGACTCTGGAAAAAAAAAAAACAAAACAAAACTATTTAAAGCAAGAATACAGACTAAAAGAATACTAGAAGAATTGGTATGTGGTACTCCAGAGATAAGAACTTGGAGAAGTTGTTGTCATAAATTACCACTCAAGTAACTTTAAGAGAAGTCATGAGAGCATCTACAGTTTATCTCGAGTGGCATAAAAAATTGTAGGTGAAAATACTTGAGTGTAAAAAGGAAATTTAGCATCAGGTAGCCCACAATAAATGTCCCCCAAAGGGACACTTTTCAGTAATTGTCCACTGCTGGTTTTCCTGTAACTTCTACATAAACATCTGGAATCATGCAATGTGCAAGACAGCTCTGGAGGAATGGGCTGCTCTGGGTGACATTTACTGTGTCCCCAGCATGTGTAGAACAGGAGCCCGGGTGGAATAAGGAGAAATTATTGAAAATATCAATTTTTACTTTCTCCAAGCGTGCATTAAGCAACAGACTACAGTGGGCACCTGGGGGACTGGAGCATGCAGGAATGAACAGTGGAGGCAACTCCTGTTGTGTCCAAACTCCAAAAGCTCAGCAGCCTCTGGCAGAGTACAGCCAGCAAAAGGCTCTTCTAAAGAGCAATTTTGGCTAAACAAGGCAGAAACTTGAAGTACAAAAAATATCACCAGTAACTGAACATACACTGAAAAATTCTCAAGTGAAGGACTAGGACTAGACACAGATTACAGCTGTTTCTAAAAATGCTATGGCTCAGGAAAGTACAGCTCTACTTAATTAATGAGGAAAACTGAAGGAAAAGCTGAAACAGGGAAGTATGTTTTCATACAGCTAATATTTCTAATTAAAGCAAGGAAAATTAATAAAATAGAATCACCATACCAAGCTAGTCTGCAAAAGCAATACTCTGAATTCAAGAGCAGTGAATCTTGGATGCACGGTGTGGGAAAAATTGCATTTACGCTGGTAGCTGGCCAAGAGCTGATAAACAGCGTAACAATCTGAAAGCTGAAAAAGTTATTGACAATGATTTGGAGTTAGAGAAATCCTCAAGGTACTATCCAGAGCCAGGCCGAGATTATCCCAAAAGAATACAGCAAACTCCCTAACTTGTAGACAGCAGCAAAACATCTCAGTTGAACTTTTTCATGAAATTAATATCTTTTATTCTCAGTGAAATGACATCAGATCATTCATTAAAAAACAAAACAGTTAACAGACCCTTGAAACTTTTCTGCCAAGCTGTTATTCTAATTTTGCAACTAATTATAGAAATTTCTGAGCAAATTCACAGCTGCTCAGACTGAGACATCTAGGATATAACTGAGAGCTGGCAGTCCCCTGTGAGTGCTTCATGAAGAGTCAGTATCACAAAACAAAACACCTACACTAATTCTACATCCATTCTGATGCCTTTCCCTAAATGCTTGAGCAACAATTTTGGCACCTGATAGTTCTGAAAAGACATTACTCCCCAGCAGTTTCTGCACATTGAGCCTTCCCACCTACCTCCCAAAAGCTGCGAGATGTTGGATACAAGGGGGGGCAGGCTGCATGAAGGGCACCTGGCAGTGATCTATGAACTGTCACAGCACACGCTGCGTTTCAGCCCTGAGAGCGTGCACAGCATCCCAGATTTCCTCACTGAACAAGAGGCTGTGAGCAGATGTTGAAAACATCAGACCAGATTTCACCAGAAACAGGCAATTCTGAATTCATATTTGTGTCATTCAACATCAGAAGCGTTGAGACTCCATGTAATAAATGAAATCCCTTTTCCTGCACGAGCTAATCTCCAACTATTAACCTGTCACACAATTCATACAGGAACTCAAGCAGCATGAACTTGTAAATGGTAAGATCCAAATTGCATTACTAATGGTGAAAAGAGCTCTTACGGGATCCAAAACCATAAAAGGAACAGGTGTGCGTGGCTCTTGGCAAGAGGGCACATGAAATTCCCTGAACAGCCTTTCATTGCTTGGGCAATCCAACCCACGTGAAGTGTAACCATGGCACAAGCAATAGGTGCAAGGCCACAGTATCCCTGCAATTAAATCCTGCTGCTGCACTGAGGCTGAGAAGACAAAGGGAAAGGAGGAGAGGAACTCACATCACACTGGAAGGGCTTCTCCCCGGTGTGGGTCCTCATGTGCTCGTCCAGGCCTCGCTTCTGACTGAAAGCCTTGTTACACTCCGAGCACTGGTACGGCTTTTCCTGCACGGAATGACAACAGCGAGTGAAAGTGAGTCAACACAGAGCCCAGGTCATTAAAGGAGTGGAATTCCTTGCTGGATGGTGCAAGTTTTATATTCTCTCCAAGGTATTACAGTCAGTGAAAACAACAGAAAACAGCTTTCAAATGATTAAGTGAAAGCTGGGAAAGCTGTGGCCTGACAGTTTCCACTTCAGCACCCACTTATGAATTAATTATCTGTTCCAGTCTTTCAAACCCACCCATTTGGGGAGTCTGCTTTTTGTCACTTGAAAGGTACAGAAACATAAAATTCCAATGTTCTTTCCTTTATCCTCCACAAATGCTTAAAGCATACAGACAAGTAAGATTATCCACAAAAACCTCGAGTTTGTTTGGAGGTTTCCAAGCAGGGGAAGAGGTGAGGGGAGGAAGAGGAGGTACAAGGAAAGCTTGTGGTAGCAGAAAAACTTATTTTGAAAAGCGGTGACAGAAGGTTAATCACATACTCATTGCAGAATCTCAAAAGAAGCACAGATGGCAACCAAACCATCTGTATTTTTATTACAACTATTGGTTAGCAGCTACTGTAAAACATGATGCTAGAGAAGCTGCAATCTCTCTGACCTCAAATAAATAAGAGATATATAAGCAAAGGCACTTATGCAAATGTTTTTTCTTTGAAGTTCTTCCTTCATACAGAAATTTACTTATGTGTAATTCTTCCTTGATTCCACTAAAGTTACAAAAGAAGTGTAAAGAAAGCAACAATAAATCAATTAAATGCAAGAATTAGCATCATGGCACTGCACATAGCCTCATTAAGATTTTCATGCTCTAAAGGCACCCTTATTTTTGAACCAACTAGACTTCCTTCACTCTCGTCCTACTTTTTCTGTGGTCTCTAATTCTGTACTGCTTAAGTT